>NC_088867.1:728421-1069531 GCF_032884065.1 Artemia franciscana | reverse complement strand
CATTCTAACGTAAATTAAAAGTTATAGTGTCCTTTTTAAGTGACCAAAAAATCGGAGGGCACCGAGACCCCCTCCAACACACATTTTTCTTCAAGGTCACCGGATCAAAATTTTGAGATAGCCATTGTGTTTAACTTAGTCAAAAACCTAATAACTATGTCTTTGGGGATGACTAAATCCACCACAGTTCCCGGGGGAGGGGCGGCAACTTATAAACTTTGACCATTGTTAACACCTAATAGTTGTTAATTATGAAGTGTACAGACGTTTCGGGGGGACTTTTTTTGTGTTGGGTTTAGGGTGGGTTGGGGGGGGGGCAAGTTGAGTGAGAGGATCTTTCCATGCCGGAATTTTTCATGAGGGAAGAGAATTTACATGAAGGGGTCGTAGGATTTTCTAGCATCATTTACAAAAAGACAATGAGAAAATTATTTTTTTTTCAACTGGAAGTAATGATCAACATTAAAACTTAAAACGAACATAAAATATTACTTATATAAGGGGGTTCATCTCTTCCACAATACCTTGCTCTTTACGCAAAAAGTATTTTATATAACTCTAACTAGTTATTCTACGGCCTTTGTTATTCAAGGGTCATTCTGAAAGATTTGGGACAAAATTCAAGCTTTATTGTAAAGAACGAGGTATTGACGAGGGGGCAAACCCCCTCACAATAAAAATATACAATTATATAAGTTCGTTGCATAAGCTAATTCGTAAGGTACGAATGTATATTACTAACAAAAACGTTTATAAAAAAATAAAACAAATCTAGTTGTATTTTTAAGTAACCAAAAATTGGGAGGTAACTAGGCCTCCTCTCCCACCCCCTTTTTTTTAGCGAAATCGTCCGATCAAAACTATGAGAAAACCATTTAGCTTGTAATTAACATAAAAATTGCTTCTCCAGACTAAACATCCGTATGATATATGGGTAGATTATTGCAAAATATATCGTGCGAAGAGTATGTTCCGGCAGAATATGCTTCAATCTTTTGAGGATGCCAACTCCAAGTGCAACTTTGGTGGAGATAATGTCGCTATGATGCTTCTACGATAGATTAGAATCAATATGGAAGCCGAGGTACCGCAGTGATATAGCTTGTAAAATAGGTTTTTCACCAAATAGAACTTTACTGAATACATCAACAGAATCACCCACTCCACAGAATGTCAGTAAAAATTTTTCTTTACATTCACACACAGCAAACTTAAACTTGTAAACATCTCTAATCTTTTGAGAGTAATATGAGCTTTAGCTATTAAATTATCTGCAGATTTTGCAAATTTTGTTAGAAACAATATTAGTAATATATGTATCCTTAAGATAAACGTGCATCATGTTCACGTAAACTAAATAAAGTAAAGGGCCCAGCACAGACATTTTGCTATTTATAATATTAGATATCGTCGTATGAGTTTCTACACCAGGTAACTACTTTAACCCATGAAATACAAGGCTATCAAGCATGGACTCTTGATCATAATTATCAAGCTTTTTTTCTATTCGACCAATTCTCTCCTACAAATTTTCAGTTTGAAATCTCAGACTACCTAGTAGAGCCTGCTCAATTTTTGCAAACTATGGATTAAACTCGAGCGTGGTTGAATCATAAACCTGGCTGATTATCAGTTCAGTACCTTCTTTTTTCAGTGAATTTGGATCATTGAACTTTTCAGTAACTGAAAGTAAATGAAAGTAAGGAGCAACATTAAAACTTAAAACGAACAGAAATTACTCCGTATATGATAGGGGCTTTTCCTCCTAACGCCCCGCTCTTTACGCTAAAGTTTGACTCTTTCTATTAACTTTATTTTTAAAACAGTAAGAAACTTTAGCGTAAAGAGTGGGGCGTTGAGGAGGAAAAGCCCCTTTCATATGCGGAGTAATTTCTGTTCGTTTTAAGCTTTAATGTTGCTCCTTACTTTCATTTAAAAAAGCTTGTTTTTTTTATTTAATTTCTGGACGTTTTTGAATTAATGCATGTTTTGATCTTGGCTCTCCGCACATAATAATTAAAGCGAAATTTGCATATGAAATAATTGCAATTAATCGGAATATTTTGAGAAAAAGGAGCGAGGGATGAGGCCTAGTTGCACTCCAAGTTTTTGATCACTTAAAAAAGCAACTAGAACTTTTAATTTTTTACAAACGTTTTCATTGGCAAAAAATATACGTACTTACGAATGAACTTACGTAACGAACTTCTATATCCGTATGTTTTTATTGCGTATATGAGGGGGTTCAACCCTGGTCGATACCTCGCTCTTTACATTAAAGCTTAGATTTTGTCCCAATTCCTTAAGAATGACCTCTGAATCACAAAGACCGTAGAATAAATAGTTGAAATTACTAAAAATACTTTAGCGTAAAGAGTGAGGTATAACGAGAAGGTAAACCCCTGATATGCATAATAATTTTTTTTCGTTTTAACTTTTAATGTTGCTCCTTACTTTGAGTAGAAACAAACTTTTCATATTTATTTTTTCATTGTTTTTTCAAATAATGCTCGAAAATCCTGCGCCACCTTAATTGAAATTCACTTCCCCCATGAGAGGTTTCTCCATGGAAATATCCTCCCATGTAACCCTCCCCCCTCAAATCCCCCCTAAACCAAAAAAAATCCCCCTGAAAACGTCTGTACACTTCCCAGTAACCATTGCTATATGTAAACACAGGTCAAAGTTTGTGACTTGCAGCCCCTCCCACGGGGACTGCGGGGGAGTGAGACGTCCCTAAATACATAGTTATTAGGTTTTTCGACGATGGTGAATAGAATGGCTATCGCAGAATTTTGATCCGGTGACTTTTGGGAAAAAATGAGTGTGGGAGGGGGAGTAGGTGCCCTCCAATTTTTTTGGTCACTTAAAAAGGGCACTATAACTTTTAATTTCCATAAGAATTAGCCTTCTTGCGACATTCTAGGACCACTCAGTCGATAAGATCACCCCTGGAAAAAAAAGGAAAAAAAAAAAACAAATAAACACGCATCCGTGATCTGTCTTCTGGCAAAAAAATGCGAAATTTCACATTTTTGTAGATAGGAGATTGAAACTTCTACTCTATGGTTCTTTGATACGCTGAATCTGATGGTGTTAAGATTGTATGACTTTTAGGGGTTGTTTCCCCCTATTTTCTAAAATGAGGCAAATTTTCTCAGGCTCGTAACTTTCGATGGGTATAACTGGTCTTGATGAAACTTATATATTTAAAATCCGCATTAAAATGTGATTCTTTTGATGTGACTATTGGTATCAAAATTCCATTTTTTAGAGTGTCAGTTTCTATTGAGCCGGGCCGCTCCTTACTACAGTTCGTTACCACGAACTGTTTGATTGGTTATATTTTCCAGCAGATGACTTCTTATTTTCTCCAGCTGGGCTTCAGTTGTAGCTAATTGTTCGTAAATCAGGACGATACTTGAAGACACCGAGTTAGACCCTAATTTATCTCTTGCTTCCAGGGCTTAAAAGGTCTTAGAAAAAGTTTCTTAAATTTCTGTGGTATTAGTAAGTTTTTGTGGCACTTTGTATTTACAAAGTGACATATAGTGATCGTAAATTCTGTCAGTCTGTCTGTCTGTCTTTCCCTGTTTTGCTAGTTTAGTCACTTCCAGATAAGCTAGGACGATGAAATTTGGCAGGCGTATCAGGAACCAGACTAGATTAAATTAGAAATAGTCGTTTTCCCAATTCGATCATCTGTGGGGAGTGGGGAGACGGTTAATTCAGAAAAAAAGACCGGTTTGAAACTTGGTGGAAAAAATGAGAACAAATCCTAGATGCGTGATTGACATATTCGGAATGGGTCCGCTCTCTTTGGAGAAGTAGGGAGGGGGGTTAATTGTGAAAAATGAGAAAAATCTGTACCTGACAAGATTAAATTAGAAATAATCATTTATCCGACTCGACCGTCTGTAGGGGGGAGTGGAGGGACGGTTAATTCGAAAAAATGAGGTATTTTTAAGTTACGAAGGAGTGATCGAATCTTAATGAAATCTCATATTTAGAAGGATCTTGCAACTCAGATCTTTTATTTTAGATCTGACTGAATCCAGTTTCATTGGGGGGAGTTGTGGGGGCGGGACCAGAAGTCTTGGAAAACGCTCAGAGTGAAGAGGTCAGGATGAAATTTGGTGGGAAGAATAAGCACACATCCAAGATACGTAACCGCCGTAACTGGACCAGATCCGCACTCTTTGGGAGAGTTGGGGGGAGGGTAACTTGGAAAAATTAGAAAAATGAGGTATTTGTAATTTATGGACGGGTGATAAGATCTTAATGAAACTTTATATTTAGAAGGATCTTGTGCTTCAGCACTCTTGTTACAAACCCTGACAAGATCTGGTGACAGTGGCCAGAGGCGGAGGGGGAAACCAAAAATCTTGGAAAATGATTAGAGTGAAGATATCGGGATAAAACTTGGTGGGTAGAATAAGCAAATATCGTAGATACGTGATTGACGTAACTGGACGGATCCACTCTCTTTGGGGGAGTTGGGGGGGAAGGGTTAATTCCGACAAATTAGAAAAAATGAGGTATTTTTAACTTAGGAAAGAGTCATCAGATATCAATGAAATTTGATGTTTGGAAGGATATCGTGTCTCATAGCTCTTATTTTAAATTCCGAGCGGATCCGGTGATATTGGGGGGAAACTGGAAGGGGGAACCAAAAATTATGGGAAACGCATAGAGTGGGGGGATCGGAATGAAACTTGGTGGTAAAAACCATCGTAAGTCCTAGATATGAGATTGACGCAACTGGAACGGATCTGCTCTCTTCGGGAGAGTTGGGAGGAGGAGGGTTAATTCTGAAAAATAAAAAAATAAGGTATTTTCAACTTACGAAGGAGAGATTGGACCTTATTGAAATTTGATATTTCCAAGGATAGCATGTCTCAGAAAACGCTTAGAGTATAGGGGTCGTGATGAAACTTGATGGTAAAAATAAGCACAAGTCCTAGAAACGGGATTGACATAGCCGGAACGGATCTGCTCTCTTTAGGGGAGTTGGGGGGAGGGGGAGGGTTAATTCTAAAAAAAATACACAAAATTAGGTGTTTTAACTTATGAAAGAGCGATCGTACCTTAATGAAATTTCATATTTAGAAGGACCTCGAAACCCAGATCTCCCATTTTAAATCCCTACCAGATCCAGTGTCATTAGGGGGGGGGGGATATTGGAAAACGCTTAAAGCGGAGAGATCAGGATGAAACTTGGTGGAACGAATAAGCACACGTCCAAGATAGGTGACTGACATAACCGGCTCGGATCTGCTCTCTTTGGTGGAGTGGGGGGGGGGGGAGTAATTCGGTAAAATTATAAAAAATGAGGTATTTGTAACTTCCGAACGGGTGTTCAGATCTTAATGAAATTTGATATCTAGAAGGATCTTGTGCTTTAAAACTCTCATTTTAAATCCCGACCAGATCTGATGACATTGAAGGGAGCTGGAGGGGGAAACCGGAATTCTTGGAAAACGTGAAAATCGAGGTATCTTACAAATGGGTGATAGGATCATAATGAAACTTAATATATAGAAGAATCTTATGTCTCAGATAATCCATTTTCAATTCGAATTGGTTACGTAGTTACGTAATTGACGTAACCGGACTGGATCCGCTTTCCTTGGGGGACTTAGGTGGTGTGGTTCAGTGCTTTGGTGATTTTGGCGCTTCCGGACGTGCTAGGACGATGAAAATTGGTAGGCATGTCAGGGAGCTGCACTAATTGACTTTTCCCCGATTTGACCATCTTGGGGGCTGAAGGGAGAGGAAAAATTAGAAAAATTGAGGTATTTTTAACTTACAAATGGGCGATCGGATCTTAATGAATTTTGATATTTAGAAGGACCTCGTGTCTCAGAGCTCTTGTTTTAAATCCCGACCGGCATTAAGCCTTTGATTTTTCTCTTAAAGCAAGCTATTGATTCTTAGAATTTTACTAGAGCTCATATCACATGAGCTCTTGGCTCTTGGCTCCTCTTGAGCTCGTCACAAGTGCCATATGAGCTCTTAGCTCTTGTTTTTGACGAATAGTATATAAATATAAGTAGATTCAAAAATTTATTAAATACCCCTAAGAGGTTTCCTTCCTCCCTTACCTGTATTTATGACCCCAGGGCAAGATTGCCCAATGTTTATTATGCACCTTCAGGAACATATGACTTTAACTCCGTAAAGCAAAGTATATGATTACCGCGGTTCCAAACCGGGGTAATCAGTCATTTATGAACGAGCCTATAAATCGTCAACTATATGAGATGTTGGGGAAAAACCAAAATATTCTAAGATACGGCACTATTGGGAATAAAATGAGATCCCGTGGAACTAAAATGGACGAATATCCTACAACTTTAGATAAAAAATATAATGTTCGTATATTTTATAGGCGTTTCTTTACTTTTAAGAGCCAATAATGTTTAAAATAATGTGTTTGAAAGAATAACGTTCTTTTTAAAAAATAATATTCATACATTTTATAGGCCTAAAATCGCTATTTCTTTACCTTTAAAGGCCGATAATGTTTAAAATAATGTGTTTTTAAGAATAATGTTCTTTTTAAGAATAACTTTCTTTTTAAAAATAATGTTCATACATTTTAAAGGCCTACAATCAGTGTTTCTTTACTTTTAAAGGCCAATAATGTTTAAAATAATGTGTCTTTAAGAATATTGTTCTTTTTAAAAATAAAGTACATACACTTTATAGGCGTACAATCGGTGTTTCTTTACTTTTCAAGGCCAATAATGTTTAAAATGATGTGTTTTTAAGAATAATGTTCTTTTTAAGAATAATGTTCTTTTTAAAAATAACGTTCATACATTTTATAGGTCTACAATCGGTGTTTCTTTACTTTTAAAGGCCAATAATGTTTAAAATGATTTGTTTTTAAGAATAATGTTCTTTTTAAAAATAATGTTCATACATTTTATAGGCCTACAATCGGTGTTTCTTTACTTTTAAAGGCCAATAATTTTATCTGCTTTGTAACAGCTGTGTAACCTAACAAATTCCCATTCGTATGAGGTGTTAAAAATGATATTGTCTCAAGGTGTTGTTGCCAATTATACATGTTTTCGACTTCCTTTTAAATCTGGTCGTAATAATAAGAAGATGTCAACATTCTTAATGATATTCTGGCAAACCCCTTAAGGAGTGCTTAAGCCAATGAGAAAGGAGAAAATCTTGAATACTAAGAATTATTGCTAAAAATCATCTCTTATAACTACAAACTTAATAATCTTTGGGATTATTAATCAGTATAAGATCTACAAAATGACACAAAAATCAAGGCTGTATAATTAGTACAACTCTTTTAAATAGTAAAGGAAGGATATCTTAAATAGCAAATTTTAAAGGAAACTGATGATAATAAAAAAAAAAATTCCCGGCCAAAAATTTTTAAATCTTGTGGCAAATCGAGAGGCTACTTTATAATTCTCTACATCTTCTAAAAGTAATTTTATTACTACTTTTAAAAATTAGAGGTGTCCCCACTAATTAATTTTTTATGAAGCTCTAAAGAATAAAAATGCGAATTTGTTCGGCCTATTCATGTTAAAGCTTTCAATGAAGCCACAATAATTTTTTCATCAAAGAATCTGCTCATGTCTGCTGTTAATACGCATTTCACTGCTATAGGGAAATAGCATTGGCTTCAAACCTCGGAGATCCACCTTAAGCTGAATATGTTCAGTTGGTTTTTGCCTGTTTTCCTTAGTACTGAACAGTAATGTAAGGGTATTTCTATTCAAGTATTATTCGGTAGTACAAATGAAAGAATCAATTCTTTCCCTTTTTAGATTTTTTCCCGAAAACATTTGTTTTTGATGTAATTTACTATTAGAACTTGCTCTCTCTTTCTAACTTTTTTTTTTCAAAACTTAAAAATCACTTTCTAATTTAAACAAAATCACAACTTATAATAAATTTTAGATCTAAAAGAGTCAATTGATCATTCTTTAGGCTATGAAAATATTTTTGAAAAGTTCGTACAATTCTTCATTCAAGATTCATAAATACGTAGATGGCTCTTCAGGTCCCAGTAAGCTAAAGGTTCAACCAGAAATAAAGATGTTTTGCTACTATTCTCGTTGTTGCTAACAATAGCTTATTCCCCAAACATTTCTTTTAAACTTTTCTTTTTTATTCAGAAGACGGTTTTAATGATAGGAAAAAACAACCTACAAAACTTGGTATAAAAGTAAACGGATTATATCTTTTTCAAAGGTCTATATTTTGTTGAAGTTTTTCTAATATAAACGTTCTCTTTAGCATAGTTTTGTATCCTTAGATTGAGTCTTTTAATTCATTTTCTTCTTCATCTTGCAAGTTACGTACAAGTAAATTACGCTATTTTTTGTGTTTTTTTGCAGTATTTTTTTAGTTCCAGATATGCGAAGCAAGATATAATCTAAACAAAAGAATAGTTTAGTTACGTTTTCTGAACAGAATGAAGATTTTTTGTGCTATATAGGCCTACTACGGAACTACTTCCTTCCCCCCAATTTATAGTTCATCTTTACCCCTCAAAAGACTTTTCCTGGAAGTTCAGACTCCACTGTTAGACAAAACAGAATGTACTTACCAAATTATGGTTGAGCCACTTTTAAATTCGTCGCCAAGTAAGCCTACTGACTATAGAAATCTCAATGATAAGGTATAGTCACTTGCCTTTGGGAAAAAATAGAAAAAAAAGAAAAAAATGCTGTGTTTTGACAATTAAAAAACTAATTGACCAATCTTGTCGTTGAAGCGTCCTGGGAAAGTCATACCCGGTCTATAGAATCTATAGGGTCACATTGTAGTTTTCACATTAGCTTTTTGCCACTTTTTTCATTTAAACCTTTCTGGGCAAGGGGTTTGAAAGTGCCCGATCTGCTCCACACCCCATGGATGACCCTGAGCCAAAATAATTCAAAAGGGATAACTACAAATTCTGCGTGGGTAAAGGAGCTGAATAGGAATACAAAATTTGAGAAAAAGATGCTGAAATGTATTTCTTGTCTGCTTTTACCATTGTTTCTACCTCTAAGATCAAAAAGCGAAACTAAACATTAAATCACTCAAAACTTTTCTTCAGTGGTATTGCGTGACCTAACTAAAAGCTTTCTCCAATCAGTTGAAATGAAAATCGATGTACTTCACGACAAAAGAATTGTTTAGTTACGTTTTTCTGAAGAGAATGAAGATTGTTAGTGCTATATAGGCCTTTTGGAGCTGTTCCAATAACAATAATCTTCGGTGTGAACAAAACAAAGGACAATTCAGCAATAAAAAGGTAATAACCGCCCTTGAAAAAATTACTCGGGAACTTTCTAAAATGAATACGGAGAAAAAAGGCAGTAAACAAAATATCTATACAGAAAAAAAGGGCGGTAGATTTTTTTTCGAGAATTTTTCCCAAGTGAATTAGAAATGACTGTCAAAGAAAGTTTAAATAAAAGATCTTCAAAGAAAATTCAAAAAGCGTTTTTAAAAGGCTTGAGTTATTTTTGGCATCAGCTAGCTGGTGTGAGAAGGATTGGTTCTTATGCAATTTATTGACATTAAAAGACAACATGACATTTTTGTTGCCAGATGGTTAACAAGCCATGCTTACCTGTAAGGTCTTAAAACTTCTCAATGGCTTTACAAATATGCAATTTCTTGACTTATTTCGTTCTCATAGATAAAAGTTCGAACAGGGATAAACCCGTTTATTAGAAAGTGATAATAAGATCGTACATGTCACTGTACATGTGAACGAAATATCCGTTATATTTATGAATGTTATTATCATTGTTTAATAGGATTTATCCCTATTCGAAATTCTATTTATCCTCATGGAAAGGCAATGTGGTCTTCAAAATTACCTACTTATTTCGTATGAATTTAGGCCGCATAGGGACTGAAATTGCTTGTTTATTCTTGTACTAAAAGATGCTTTAAAGCAGGTTGTAGCCAATTAACTAATCAAGTTAATGAAAATGAAAGATAAAATTATTAAGAGACTAAAGTGGGGAAAAAATTGTGTTTAAGACAAAATTGGCTTACAAACAAGCTAATGTAAAAGCTTTCTAGCAAACACGGTATTTTAAAAAAAAGTTCTGAATCAAAATCGTAAAAAAGTAGTAGGTGAATAAATGTAGCTTTTGAAAAAAAATAAATTAGCTGAATTTATTGTAATCTAGTTAGTTTTCAGTAAATACAACCGTGAATGTGACAATGAAGGTTACAAGTTGATGGTGAGATAATACCGATTTTTAATTGTATTTTTAATATGACACGATGTGTAATTACAAAATATGGTATATATCAACTGTCTTTTAATCTCGAGAGAATTATGTGATAAATTGATCAGAAATATAGGAAAAAATAGAAGATTAATGATTTTCAAGATGAGACATCTTTCTGAAAAAGATTAATCAGCCAGTAGTAGTTTTCATCGTAAGAGGGATGCTTTCAAATTTGTTGCTGTCGTGCTTGAGAAATGATTTTTATTCTATACGAATATCTGGTGTAATATGCAAGTCACAAAGCTCAATCAGTTTTCCGCTGTAGAGTCTGTCAGCTGTTGTTCGGGAAAAGTGCTTGGAAATCGTTTCATAAGCAATATTTATTGTCCTATATAAGGTGGAGCTGAGCCGTCCTGGCCGAGTGGGTTGGTGCGCTGGATTCGGGATCCCTTGTCTGAGAGGACGCGGGTTCGAATCCCAGTGTACCCGATTCTTTGGTTTGGGACGGGGGTCAGTGGCTTGACTCTGTAAGCTTAGCCAGAGTCGACCCAGCTCCAAATGGGTACCTGGAGAAATCTGGGGAAGGTAAACAGGAAGGATGTGCGAAAGCACAGGATGGCTGGCCCCCAACCCCCCATTGCACTTCCTGGCTGAAGGGCCAAGAAACGGAGATCAGCACCGCCGGTACGGACTGTAAAGTCTAATGCCGTATCCTTTACCTTTTTATAAGGTGGAGCCAAGGTTAAATTTTAACTCCAATTCTAATTTGAACTTTATTTAAGGCTAAAATTAATATTTGAAAGTGACTTTTTTATTTTTTAAATTCCACTTCCTCTTATGTCAGTGGCATTACCTTTTAAGCTTTTAAACAGATATATACAATTTAACTTGCATTCAACTTACTTTTATTTCCACTTTAAATATCATCTAATATTTACAGTATTACCTTAGATAACTTCGAAGACCACACTGCCTTTCCATGACGAAAGTAAAACAGTTCAAAATAGGGATGAAACCTTTTAATTGACAGTGAACAGATATAAAATTATTTAACTGGACATTTCGAACACATGTACAGTGTTCATCATCAGCAGTAAAACTAAAAGATATGAATAAAAATAAACAAAATTTATACCTAATAAATAAACTATATGTGATTAATTTATTAGGTATAAATTTTGTTTATTTTTATTCATGTCTTTAGTTTTACTGATGATGATGAACACTGTATATATGTTCAAAATATCCAGTTAAATAATTTTGTATCTGTTCAATGTCAATTAAGAGGTTTTATCCCTATTTTGAACTGTTTTACTTTAGTATTACCTTTACTTTAACGTAACAGCCAAAGAGAGGCCTCTTACTGGTGTCCTTCTATTAAGTTAATTGAACCTACAAAGACGTGCCATACGGCAAAAAGAACGTCCTTCCATCACGGGACCCTGCTTACGGTGGCTAGCCTAGTATCAAAACACCACAGTAACACCTATCAATAAAAGCCAAAAATTTGCGAATGATCCGTGCTATTCGTTGATTTTAACATCACACTCCTATTACACAAGTGGTAAGGGAGGAATGCATCCTGAAAAAAAAATTACGTAAGCAGCATTTACTGACCTAGAAAGGTGCTGCCAATGTTGGATCTGCACGAGATTTTGAACGTCCTCCTCCCTTGGCGGGTTATATGGTGATATTTACGAGCTGGGCAGCAAAGCCAACTTAATTTTCCATTAATTAATGGATTAATGTTCCATTAATTTAATTTCCATTAATGTTCAAAGCATCCCATGTCGTTAAAATAGCCTACTAATTTCATTATCTTCATATTTTGTTAATAAATAACTTCTTCTTCTTCTTCGGAAAGACAGCACTTGAAGTCTAAAAACATTCCCCTTTCGGCTTCATACAAAATTTTTTTCGCTGGTTTGTTTACTTAATATATTCTTGCTCCACTTTCCAATTATAGCTCCAATTAACCAAACCGAAGTAGGTCTCAGCGTCAGATCACCCATGCTAAACTATATCAATCCACCTTTAAAAGGGACTAATCTCCCGGAATAATATTCTTTCTTCCTTTCTTGATGTTATGATTTTAAGTAGCTCACTTGTGTCAAGCTTTATTTTTAATCTTGAAAAGAATATTTCTTGTTTTATTTGCTGACTTTGCAATACTATTCCAGCTAAAGATGAGGTGGTGCGAAATCTCTGGTTCTTTTTTATTTACAAACTAAATATGACTCTTTTTTCCAGTCACGCTTTTTCCATAACTTACTCAAAAGATACAATTTTTGAGAACCTTTGGGAGTATCAACTAAAGCGTATTTATAAACGCCTTTTAATTGAGATTAATTGATTAGGACAGTGGAATTGTTGTCGACGTTCAAATAATTTGTTGTTGCTTTCAGTCGGTATTTGTGATAGTTTCAACTAGACGGTTTTGTAAGCCAGTGTCATGAAAACTTTAATCTAATACCTCTTTGAACTACTGCCAAGCGGCCGAATTACGCGTCGCTTTGTTGGGATGAATTGGTGCCGGCGGATTTTTAAAGTTATCATCAATGGTGTCAATACGAAAATTAAGGGAGGGGGGGCAAAATGTATTTTTTTAGAATCCATTGGGGGAGGGGGGCAAACCTGTCAGTTCTTTCAGTTTCTTCAATGAAAATAGCCTAAAAGCAGTATTTTTCTATGAAAATATTACCCACAAAGATGTTTTCTTAACAAACATAGGGGGAATCTAGGGGGCACATGCCCCTCAATTGATGCCACTGGTTATCATCTTACCCTAGTAATACACATTTTGACATTATGCATATTGTCTAACTGATGTAAAAAGACAAATATGTAAAAAAAAAGTTTACGCTTTTACAAATTTCTTTGTGACAACTTCATACAACTGGATATCTTTTATTTATTAATGGATAATATCTTATTGGATGCTATATTCAATGGATACTATACAATGGATCGGATACTATATGATGGATACTAATACATTCATGAATTCGACAGAAAGTTTCGAAAATCATGAGCCTTGCATTTTCAATAAAATCATCGAGCAGTGCCACTAAAACGAAATCACGAAGGATCACCTCTCGGCATTCCCTCACCTTTTTCTGTGCTGCATCTAAGTCAAATTGGCATACAAATATTCAATAAATTCTGTAATTGGATCCTCATATGTGTACATCTCTTGCTGAATAACGCATACCAAGTCCTTTAGTACGGTTCTACGGTTTCTACTGATCGTACGGTTCTACTGATTTATTCATAAATACGGCAGTTTCCAGGTCGTAACTCTCACTATAGGAAACGTTGTCATTGATCCCATTAATACCTCTAATGTGAAGTATCACACACCTTTACAATTTTACATTGATTGAAAAGACAAAATGAATGAAGTTAGACGTATAAACGTTCAATCTTTAGAGGCGAGGGGTATCGTAACATTTTATAGGGTGAGGGGGGGGGATGGACTTTAAAAGAGGGTTTTTGGCCACTATTTTTCAATTTTGAAAAAAATAGGTGAAAAAATATGTAGATTGTTTGAAGACTCAAGTTCTTTTAATAATGAATACCTTCAAAGGGAAGTCAGATCGAAACATCTAATTTCACTTTGTTGCTAATCTATCTCCTGTTCCCTGTCAAAATAAGAAGGTGAACCTGGTTAAATATATCTTGTCTTTAATCAGATTCCAGAAAGAGATAATTGAAGTGGGAAAATTGCATGAACAAGCAAAAAGGAACCTTTTCTATATTGATTTTGCTTACAAAGACTTGTTGAGACTGTACTTAAAATCCACACCATTCCTATTTTAGTTTGTCTTGAGTGCTTAAATCTAGGAAGTTAATTATAGCAAAAATAACAATAAAAAAAATTAATTTCTAAAATAAAATAATAGACTCCTTTGACTCCTTTTGCTTTTTAAAATTTATAAAGGGATGTCAGATATGATCTTCTAGTTTTTTTCTTGCTAAGTCACTTCTTGTTCCTGATAAATTCAGCACGTAAAATATATCTTGTCTTAAATCAGATAATAAAAACAGATAGTTGAACTGTGAAAATTGTATAGACTAACAAAGCTTTACTATATTGATTGTATTTATAAAATTATAGGCTTGTTAAGACTTAGCTTAAATTCCACATCGTTTCTCTTTTTATATGTTTGGATGGTAAAAGATTATTTGTAGTTACTTCTAATGCGTCTACAAATAATAATTTTTTTGCTTAAGATTATTAAATAGAACTGATCACCGGTAATAAAAATAATAAATATTATTTATTCAATATCTTCTGTTGTTTGTTCAGCTTCCGGAAAAGAGTTTTTTTCATCTTTTTTGTCTCTTAGCTTTGCTACAGAATAGAAAACAATGCTTCCTCAAGTCATATTAAGACTATCCTAAGTTCCCTAGTGAAGAATCCTCACCATATAAATAAGGAGATAAATAAATTAAAACATACTTCATATATATGAAAGAAAGGGTATTGAAGATACATAGATCTTAGTTGTGTAGCCGAATCATTTAATGCTAAATCTATTTGAAACGTTCATGATTATTGCCCAAATTGTGAGTCAAACAATGTAGTTATTTGAAATAAAGTTGTTTTTAATATTTGTTTAATAATTAAAATGAGAGAAGTTAGTTCAACTTTGATGCAAATATTGGATGCGAGGCATTTCTGAGGATATTTTGGATTTTGTTAATTGCGCCGTCTAATTATTTAGTGGCATGGCTACGTGCAGTTAATTTCCAAATTTTTTATATTCAGAGTTCAGAGTTTACTCACCAGTAAATACAAAATGAAAATATAATACTCTTATTCCCCCTGGAAAGGCTCCATGACCAGGGATACAAGGGGGATAATTTCAAAGTGCAGTTGTGTTGAAATATACTTCTTTTCAACAAAAAAGGTCCTTAAATGCTTATCGTACTCTGTAAAGTGATTCTGTATTAACAAAGGTATTACTTTGTTACATATGCTTGAGTTTTCATATCTTTGGTTGTATTAAAGAATTTTTTGGTTGTAGTTGTGTTCATGTTTATTAAATTAAGTAAGTGTTACGAATCTGCAATGCTTTTCATACAAAAAAGATAAAGAAGAATTTATTATCTTTTTTTTACACCTTTTTCTTATTTGTGATTTTCAGTTTTGGTTTCCTGTAGGTAAGAGAGCACAAAATTAAAAATAGAAGAGAAATAATAAATTATAAGTGAAGGCAGCCAAAAACAGAAACATACATATAAAAAACTCAGACTGCCAAAACCCTTTAGGCAAGTGGGTGTTCTCCTGATGAGCCCTTGCGTTGGGTGGTCGCCTCTGAATTATTCGTCGTTTTTATTCTTTTTAATATTTGATAAATGACGACTTATACTTACTGACGACACGACTGCCTGTCCATGGATTATTCTTTATAGTTGATTGTGTATGGTTATGCTGTCAGACCTATGTGATTGTATGGATGAGTAGGGTTAAAGCCTCATTCAAGTACTGATCTATATTAATTACTAAAGTAGGAAAACAGTCTTCCTTTCTCCTTCTGTCTTTTTTATGGTGTATGTTTATTTCTGTGTTTGTGCTGTTGCATTGGTGATTTCTTTTTTTATTATATCATAGTTATTCTAGGTACAAGGTAAGCGTAACTGCTCGCAACGATGTTCCTATATTTGAACCAAAATTGCCGTCTCCACCAATTTTTCATGGCGATGATACATTCCGAGAATTCCTATTGACCAAATTGATAAATGCAGAGATGGCGTGCTACAAGGCGGAAAAGTTTTCACTGCTCGAGGTGAGAAAAACATGTTCTTTAGGAAATCTCAACAGCAGACATATCTCACCACTTAATTAAAAGTTTTATCAATTATTAGCAGTTACAAGATATAGTATAAGATGATTATTATTTAGCCATTAGGAGAAGAACATAAATTCTGGTCTGGTAAATAGATGAACGAGGTCACCAACTTGTTAAACTCTGCAATGTTAAAAGGCTAAATCCACGCTTCCCTCTTTTAATTAAAGCAAATTTTAATGATTGCTTTAATCAGTTCCAAATTGATAAATGCAGAGATGCTGTGCTACAACGCAGGGAATTGCTACAAGGCAGATTTTTCATCAATCAGACCAAATTGATAAATGCAGAGATGGCGTGCTACAAGGCGGAAAAGTTTTCACTGCTCGAGGTGAGAAAAACGTGTTCTTTAGGAAATCTCAACAGCAGACATATCTTACCACTTAATTAAAAGTTTTATCAATCATTAGCAGTTTAGAATTAATATAAAATATAGCATTAGATGATTATTTTCAGCCATTAGGAGACCAGCATAAATTCTGGTCAGGTAAATAGACGAACGAGGTCACGAATTTGTTAAACTCTGTAATGTTAAAAGATGAAATCCACGCTCCCCTCTTTTGATTAAAACAAATTTTAATGATTGCTTTAATCAGTTACAAATTGATAAATCAATCAGACTAAATTGATAAATGCAGAAATGGCGTGCTACAAGGCAGAGAAGTGCTAAAAGGCAGATTTTTTTTATCAATCAGACCAAATTGATAAATGCAGAGATGGTGTGCTACAAGGCAGAAAAGTTTTCACTTGTCGAAATGAGAAAAACGTGTTCTTTAGGAAATCTCAACAGCAGACATATCTCACCACTTAATTAAAATTTTATCAATTATTAGCAGTTTAGTATTAATACAAAATATAGTATTAGATGATGATTATGCAGCCATTAGGAGACCAGCATAAATTCTGGTCAGGTAAATAGACGAACGAGGTCACGAATTTGTTAAACTCTGTAATGTTAAAAGATGAAATCCACGCTCCCCTCTTTTGATTAAAACAAATTTTAATGGTTGATTTTGTCAGTTTTTATATTTTTTTTCCCTCTTTACCTTTACTCCACTTATTTTTGTGTTTGTAAGAGAGCAAAAATAAACTTAACTAACCATATTTGGTTCCTCAGATACTTAAAATTCCTCCTTCTTCAAGTCTATTTTATCCCCCTTTTTCGATTACAAAAGAAGTAAAAAATTGAGCAAATTATTAGCAGTGATTACAGTAAATTTTAATGATTGATTTAATCGGTTTTTCTATTTTATTTCCCTCTTTTCCTTTACTCCATATATTTTTGTGTGTTAGTAAGAGAGCAAGAATGAGCTTAACTTATCATATTTGGTTCCGCAGATATTCATTTTTTTTTTCAAGTCTATATTGTCCCCCTTTTTCGATTACAAAAGAAGTAAAAAATTGAATATTTTTACATCTAAATTTTTGTCGTGTCCTAGATCCCTGAAAAATATTCCTGTTTAGAATCTGCTTCTTGATAGCAGTAAAAATAGCCAAAAAATATAGCCAAAAAATAGCCCTTTTTTAGTTTCTGCTTCTTTATAAGATTTTTATTGTGGGATTTACCGCCTCTTTAACCATTACATTCAACTTTTGAATTTTAATCCTCTTTTATGGGTTACAATAGCTTTAGAGTGTGTTTTTCCAGTTTTGTTAACTTGATATCTATTCACAACCTAAAAGAAGCTTACATTAAAGCACAGATATGACTCAAAACTTTTTTTTTGTGCTTAGAATTATTTAAATTACCTTTTTTTTTAAAAAATTTTATGGCTGCTAAAATCTTGGGGCCTCGTATTATCAGTAAGCCACCCACTTACGTAGGTTTTCACTAAGATAAGCGTCTTATTGAACTTTTTTTTAAAGGAATCAACAAATGAGTTTTGGGGATAATCTCTATTGAGACCATTTTAAATGGAGGAATAGGGTCTACGAAGCTTTTCTTCAGATTCTCCATGCTAGGGGTTTCTTTATGTAGGTAGTCAAATCAGACTGTGTTTCTGTGTGATTGCCATGTACAAATGTATAATTAGAAATATTTAATTGAGATGATGTAAAATTTCAATTTTATCTATAGGTATCAGTTTTCTTAATACGACCTATAGGTACAGTACTCTCGATCTTTGATATCGCGCCATACGTTATTTTTATTCGCTGGTTCAGAGTCTATGATTTTATTTTTCCATTTATAAGAGCTATTGCAGCAGGGGGCAGGTAAATAGTATGACCTCAACACCCAACAGTTTCAGCCTTATATATTACCCACTTATCTGGGCTATTTTGGGTTTATATAAAACAAACCAAGCTGGAGTTCGTTAAAGTTGAGTAATCCTGTTATAGTTCAGCTTCTTGAATCAACAGATGGCTGTATAGTTAAAATTTCATGTATTAAGATATTTCATTGATAGGTCTTTTATATTGAATATAATTTACGACAGGAAATCAACTTTTTGGAAGTTTTCTTGTGCGAATGTTTTTTGTAGGAGGTTTGATTCTAGTTGAGGTCGCATAAACGAAATAACCATTACTTGAGAATTCGCAACTTATAAGTTGTGCAGATTCCAAAATTTAATTATATGTAACATTAAAAAAACTGCGATGGACAAACAATTATGTCCAGTCTGCAGGCAGTGGTGTCAATTCACGAAAAAGGTGGGAATGTATTTTCCAAAACCCAGGGGGAATTCTCTTGTTTTTTTTTCAGTATTTTCAGTTAAATACCAAACAGGGATTTTTCACTGACTGCATACAAAAAAAACACCTCTCCCAACTCCACCCCAATTGACTCCTCCGCGTGAATTCACTGAAATAATGGACGTAACCAAATAAAGTTTCCGGTGTTAATTTTTTTTTGCAGAAAAGGGAGTTTTTAAGATGAAAAAGACTACTTTTATTTCCTTATTTTGTAGCTATAACCCCTCAAATTCACCGCATTTAACCAAATTTGTACTATTTTTCAACAATAAATTTTTGCTCGGACGGTTTAAAATTAAGTGGTAATATTTTTATTAGAGGCGTATAAAACTAGAGATAGTGGTTCACAAAAGTGAAAAAAAAAAATGTATCTTTGTTGAATGGAACACTGTCCTTTTTTTTTTGTAATATCCACCTGCAGCCCCAAATAGATCTCAAAAGTAGGTGGCCGAAGAGAAGGTATGAAAAAATTTTGCAAATGAAGTAATAGGCTGTTATTTTCTTAAGTTTTCTTTTATTACTCCCTCACCTTTCTTTATGTGGGCCACCTATCGCGATACGTTTTTCTTGCTTATGCTGAATATAAAGGCACTAGTAAATTTCTCATTCTCAGGAGATTACATCCTAAAACAACTCACGGTGCGTACCTATAGCAACCGTAACCATACTAGGTGTATCCTCCATAGGTACCATAGGTAGAATAAAAGTTTTCTACCCTACTTGCTCGGCTAAATGCTTTGACTACCCAGAGGAAAAAACGAGTTAGTTCTCAAAACAGAAAATAAACAAAACTGAATCTAAAACAAACCTTTTGTTATAAGTATTTTTAGCCAAAATTTCATTTATCACCAAAAATCTTTATTTAACCACAGCTAGTTTGTTCTCCAAGCGAAGCAGGAAAATTCGGATCAATAACCAATGCCATGTACGTCCATCCCCTTTTAGTAGCAAATATTAATCTCCGTCTCAGTGCAAAAAGCTTTAAAATGGTGAAATGGCAAGTTAATACACGAGACGCGTAATGGGTCTTTAATCCCTTCTGCGGGCTTCCTAGTCATGTTTTACGAGAGATAAAAGAATATTTCTCAGTTTCTGTCTCCCTATAAACTAAAGAGAAAAGGCTGAACCAGTGGCATTAACCTGACAATAATTTTTTTTTCTTCTAATAGAAAATGGAATATATTTTTAAGTCAATAGGAGAGAAGTTGAACGATGTGGAAAGAATAATATACAAAACAATTGGTAAACTAAAAATTTTTTACAGGGACGGATGTAGGGGAGGGCAAGGGGGAAGCCTGTCAAGGGTACGGGGGCGCAGGGGGGCGCCGCCTCCTAAGACCCTTTTTTTGATCTGACTAAAAGAAAAAAGCTTTATCAAACAAAAGCTAATTACAAACTATCTTAGAAACAGGAGGTCGGAGTAGTGCTTGAAAAACTCATGTGTAATCCACATAGAACATGATATGGCTCCGAATCTTACATATTGAGACATTGTAAAGACATTTGCCTAGAGAAAACTACGCAAAGTTAAGTTTTAATGTAAAGAATAAAATCGATTGTGTATAATTAAAAGTGTATGTGTACTAAATCACCAATAAACGTTTTTATGTGGAGTTTTAGGGTCTTTCTTGGACCTTATTGTACATAATATTAGGAACCGTATAAAAATAAGTTGATAATAATAAAATCATTAAATAAATATATTCTTTAGAATAGAAAAATAACCATAATTTAAAATCTATAATTAGTTTGTCGACCGGAGGTCGTCAAATACCATTCTTGCCCAAGGCACCGACAGGTCTAGATCGGTTCCTGATGTTTTGTAAGACGAGTTCTCTCTAATTTTGTCTAAATTTGTTCTCTCTAATCTCTAAAATATTTATTAGTAATACTGAGAACTCGGACATAAAAACTTATCAATAAATCAGTCAACAAAATAACGAAAACAGGAAAAAGCGCTTTATTCTGGAAAGCAGAAAAGGATTTATTCTGTTTCTTTGGTACTGCAACCCATGTCTTTAGTTAGAGTCTGTAATTCCATTATTTATTTCAGACTTTGTACAGGTTAATCGAGGTTAAGTGCCCGAATTACATTTCGGAATTGTTCTTTAGTTGTTATCGATTACTTCTCTATCTTATGTTGGATTTCAGTCTCGCCGTTTCTTTCCATGCTCAGTATTCCAAAAGATCCCTACTAAATTCGTCTGTCAGAAGCAAAAGAGATTACTCAATTTTCCAAAGTTGCTAGTTGAATCACCAAAGTCGCATTGAATCAGAATGATTAAATCTCCAATTAAATTTACAAAATTATGCTAATGCTACATGGACTGGATAAAACCCAACCCCCCAATGACAGGCTCGCGTGTGTCAAAGCCTCAACAACCAAACATATCTGGAATATAATTTAATTAAAAAAAACAAAACAATTGCAACTAGGACATCTTTTCGTTTTTTTGTGTTTTTTTTGGCGACCAATTCTGCCTCTATGAAGATTTACCAAAGATATTCGTTTGAAACAACCTGTAGCTTAAGATTCAACCTCTTAAATTGGCGTTTCAAACCACCAAATTCGACTATTCCCGATGAATAAATCGGATTTGCTTAACACTCAAGTTTGATTACTAAAATCCCATAAAAAATGGCTGAGAGTCAAGCTATGTAACAACTTAGTACAATTCAGCCGAGTCCACTTAAACCGAGTCACACAAGAGTCAAATTTTGGCCTAGTGTCCGGATTTCATGTAACTCATGAAATCCGACATGAACTCATGAAATCATGTAAATCATGAAATCATGTAACTCATGTAACATTTCATGTAACTTCATGTAAATTCTAAAAAATGGAATATTGATAAAAATAGCTATATCAAAAGAATCGCATTTTAATTCTGATTTTAAATATGTAAGTTTCATCGAGATTAGTCTTACCCATCAAAATTTACGAGTCTGAAAAAATTTGCCTCATTTTAGAAAATAGGGGGAAACACCCCCTAAAGTCATACGATCCTAACGAAAATCACACCATCAGATTAAGCGTACCAGAGAACCTTATTGTAGAAGTTTCAAGCCCCTATCTACAAAAATGTGGAATTTCGCATTTTTTGCCAGAAGACATCACGGATGCGTGTTTATTTGTTTTTTTTTTTTTTTTTTTTTTTTTTTGGTTTTTTCCCAGGTGTGAGCGTATTGACTCAGTGGTCCTAGAATGTCGCAAAATGACTCATTATAACGGTAATTAAAAGTTCTAGTGTCCTTTTTAAGTGACCAAAAAAATTGGAGGGCACCTAGACCCCATCCCACGCTCATTTCCCCCCAAAATTCTGAGATAGCCATTTTATTCAGCATAGTCGAAAAGCCTTATAACTACGTCTTTGGGGACGACTTACTCCCCCGCAGTCCCTGTGGGAGGGGCTGCAAGTTACAAACTTTGACCTGTGGTTACATATAGTAATTTTTACTGGGAATTGTACAGACGTTTTCAGGGGGATTTTTTGGTTTGGGGGATATTTGAGGGGGAGGGCTACCGGTGAGGATCTTTCCATGGAGGAACTTCTCATGGGGGAAGATACTTTCAATGGAGGGGGCGCAGGATTTTCTAGCATTATTTCAAAAAACAATGAAAAAATAAATATGAAAAGTTTTTTCTACTGAAAGTGAGAAGCAGCATTAAAATTTAAAACGAACAGAAATTATTACGCATATGAGGGGTTTACCTCCTCGTAATACCTCGCTCTTTACGCTAAAGTATTTTTAGTAATTTCAACTATTTATTCTACGGCCTTTGTAATTCAGGGGTCATTCTTAAGGAATTGGGACAAAATTTAAGCTTTAATGTAGAGAGCGAGGTATCGACGGGGGGTGAGCCCCCTCATATACGCAATAAAAACATACGAATAAAGAACTTCGCTACGTGATTTAATTCGTAAGTTACGTATATTTTTTTACTTATGTAAACGTTCGCAACAAATTGTAAGTTATAGTTGCCTTTTTAAGTAATCAAAAAATTGGAGGGCAACTAGGCCTCCTTCCTTGCTCCTTTTTTCTCAAAATCTCCCGATTAAAACTATAAAAAAGCCATTTAGCCCAAAAAACTAACAAGCAAATTTCGTTTTAATTATTTATTTTCGGAGAGCCAAGATAAAAACATGCATTAATTCAAAAACCTTCAGGAATTTAACAAAAAAACAATTTTTTTTTTTTAATGAAAGTAGGGAGCGACATTAAAACTTAAACGAACAGAAATTACTTCGTGTATGAAAGGGGCTGCTTCCTCATCATCGCCCCGCTCTTTACGCTAAAGTTTTTTATTGCTTTAAAATATAGAGTTAAGAGAAAGAGTCAAACTTTAGCGTAAAGTGCGGGGCGTTATTTTATGCTGATTTTAAAAATATAAGTTTCATCAAATTTAGTCTTACTCATCAGACGTTACGAGCCTGGGAAAATTTGCCTTGTTTTGGAAAATAGGGGGAAACACCCCCTAAAAGCTATAGGATCTTAACGAAAATCACACCATTGCATTCAGCGTATTAGAGAACCCTACTGTAGTAGTTTCAAGTTCCTATCTACAAAAATGTGGAACTTAGTATTTTTTGCCAGAAGACCGATCACGGGTGCGTGTTTATTTGTTTGTTTTTTTTTTCTTTGGGGTTGACTTACTCCTCCACAGTCCCTGGGGGAGGGGCTGCATGTTACGAACTTTCACCAACGTTTACATACAGTAATGGTTATTTGGAAGTGTGAAGACCTATTCAGGGGAATTTTTTGGTTGGGGAGGGGGGAAGGTTGATGGGAGGGGGCTACATAGGAGAATATTCCCTTGGAGGAATTTGTCATGGGTGAAGAGAAATTCCATGAAGGAGGCGCAGGACTTTCTTGCATTATAAAAAAAAAAACAATGAAAACATAAATATGAAAAAGTTTTTTCCACTGAAAGAAAGGATTAGCTTTAAAACTTAAAACGAACATAGATTATTACGTATATGGGGGGGGGTCACCTCTTCTTACATACCTCGCTCTTTACGCTAAAGTATTTTTAGTAATTTCAACTATTTAATCTACAGCCTTTGTGATTCAGGGGTCAATCTTAAAGAATTGGGACAAAATTAAAGATGTAGTGTAAAGAGCGAGGTATTAACGAGGGGGTAAATTCCCTCATATACGTAATAAAAATATACGAATATAGAAGTTCGTTACGGAAGTTAATTTGTAAGTTACGTATATTTTTTACTAATAAAAACGTTCGTTAAAAATTAAAAATTCTAGTTGCCTTTTTAAGTAACCGAAAAATTGGAGGACAAGTAGGCATCCTCCCCCACCCTTTTTCTCAAAATCGTCTGATCAAAACTAAGAGAAAGCCATTTAGCAAAAAAAAAAAAACGCAAATTTCGTTTTAATTATTCATTTGCGGAGAGCCAAAATCAAACATGCATTAATTCAAAAACGTTCAGATATTAAATTAAAAAAAAAACAAGTTTTTTAACTGAAAGTAAGGAGCGACAATAAAACTTAAAACGAACAGAAATTACTCCGTGTATGAAAGGGGCTGTTCCCTCCTCAACGTCCCGCTTTTTACGCTAACGTTATTTACTGTTTCATAAAGTAAAATTGAGATAAAGTGTCAAACTTTACCGTAAAGAGCGGGACGTTGAGGAGGGAACAGCTCCTTTCATACACGGAGTAATTTCTGTTCGTTTTAAGTTTTAATGTCACTCCTTACTTTCAGTTAAAAATACTTGTTTTTATTTAAACCAGGATAGACTAGCGTAAAAATATTTGTTTTTACTAAAGTTGCACTCACTGAAATAAGACAAAAAAAACTTTTAGCAAGTTTCGAAGTTTTCCCTAAAAAGTCAGATGTCTGATTTAAAATCTTTTGCTTTCGGGTGACATTGTGACGTTTCACGGGATGACATTTCAAGGGACGAAGAAACAGGGTGTCATATTTTCATTGCCCATAAAAGACATACATGGGTATTGCAAGGGGAGAGAGGGAAAGGAAAAGTAGAGAAAAATACAACATATAGAAAACACCGCTAAAAGAAGGGAAACTAGCAGACCATTGACTAGGAAAATATATGAGGATGATTTTGTATTTAAAAAAATCTTCCACGGCCACTTTCAGTTTCTGCCAGGTCGTAGGCAGTGACAGCTTACCTCTTTTTGGACCGTGGGGAATTCTTAAGAGGAATTTTGCTTATCTTAAATACATAAACCATACGGTCTGTTTGTTAGTGTGCGTGAAGATCTTTTAAAAAGGTGAATGAACAAGGACCTCTGGAAGAATGAATGATTTGCTGAATCTGGCTAGTACAATTTTCTTGTAGCGTGCTGTGGAATAAATAAGAATTCCAGATGCGTCACCAGGAGGGAGGGTTTTGATTTGAAATTGGTAATAATTGGCTGGCCAAAATTCTTAGTACTTTCGTATCAAGATTGGAGTTTGAGTTCCTATTTACCTTGTTTTCATCTTAGCTTGAGACTTGCAAAAAGAGGAATATCCCCCATAGATGCGTTGAATAATACGTCTATTTTTCCATATGAGTGACTAAGCCAAAAAAAAAAAAAAAAAAAAAAAAAAAAAAAAAAAAAAAAAAAAAAAAAAAAAAAAAAAAAAAAAAAAAAAAAAAAAAAAAAAAAAAAAAAAGTCTCCAAAGTTGATGACAAGGTTCAGCTAAGACTTAAAATATCATATATATATATATATATATATATATATATATATATATATATATATATATATATATATACATATATACAGCTCATCATAACGTTCTTCTGTTCTTTAATAATACAGTGTAATAAGAGCGGGGGTACAATATACCTCCTTGGTATAGCGTACCTGTTGTACCTTGGATATCCTTCCACACTCTAACTGCTTTACATGATACAATTTCTTTCTAAGTAGGTACTTTTGTAATAATATATAGTCACATATTCATATTTTGGGTATCTCAACAACAAAGCTGTGAAGACATTGAATTTCCGCAGAATATAGCAGCTGATGGTTTACATCAGAATTGAAGCTGCAAGACATGTGCGTCCGGAATTAAGATATAAAAGTTTCTCTCTATTTTATAGGTTTTTGTCTTGCTCGAAACTGTTGTTTTTATCCATTTTTTGTAAATGTTAAAAATAAAAATTCGACCTTGAAGTTGCAACTTTCAAAAATTATTTTCTCAGCCGTACAGTGAACATGTATCAAGGCTATGACCTGTCTTGAAACTAAACTGGATGTCTAGAGTAAAGCCAGCAGTATTTACATCACCAATTACCAGTTGCTCTAGTAGCTTATAAAAGACTCAGGACATCATTTACCCCGTTTAGGAGAATTTAATATAATAATAATTACAATGTAATAATTTATTCCTCATGCCTCTGAATACAAAATTTCCACATAACAGACGCCTTGTTAAAGGAAAAATGTTATGGCAGGGCGGAGAGCGAATCGACTGCGGCACGATTGCCATTAAAGTCGTCCTACGTTGAAAGTCTCGAGAAATGGTATGTTTATGTTTAGGCTATTGGAGAAGGCTTCCAGTGATTTCATCTTTTCGAATGGGAATGGCTGTTTGTTCTAGATCCTGATGACCCGGGGTATGAACGAATGATGGTAAGAATTAGATCTTGCAGTCTTCATCTTCACAGGCTCCAATTGCAGACTGTGCGATCTTGTTTTGCTTTGTGGAGTTATTTGAACAAGCTTGTCTTTTACGTTCCCAAAATTCTCGTGAACTATCTTGAAGAGGGTTTTAAGTCTAAGATCGGTCTTCTTGTCTCATGTTTATGGAGAGTAAGCCTTCTTAGAGCTTCGTCACACGGAAGGTTTCTGAATCCTTGAACCTTCTTTTATAAAGCGTTTCTGGACTCGTTCTATTCTGTCAATGCCCTTTTTGAGATATGGCGACCAGATGACAGTGGCGTATTCAAGCTGTGACCTGACGTTAATGATAGTTAACGACGTTAATGACTTAATTGAGCGTTGCTGTATATGTCTAGTACAGCACGGACAGCTTATGCTTTCCATCGTAAAACCCATTCTATCTTGTTCATTTTGGGAGATATACTTTGTTAGCTTTTTTTAAAGCTATTAAAATCTTTTGCTTAGGCTACATCATACATTTTAGAGAGTAACTTATTGCCAAAAACATCTTTCCAACGCGCTTTCACAAAAAAACTTTAGCTTAGAGACGGAACAACGTATTTAGGCTTACTCCTGGTATATATCGTAGCCAAAATACAAATGAGTTTTCAAACTATTCTATAACATGCGGCATTCCTGGTTGACTATCGTGTTTAATGATGAACAAAAAGTACTCTCTTGGCTACTATAGAACTCGTATGTTGAGTAGCTGCAGATCTGACTTAAATACTTCTGATGCTTTATTATATATATCATAAATGAACTATTTATGTTCAAAGAATATTGAGCTATTCAGAATTGGCACTAGAATTTGACGAGAATCTGAAGAAAAATTGAAAACAGTTGGAGAGTTTTCAGTCTCCCTACTCGAGGTGATTCTCAATATTGTTTTCACTCTAATCGTCATATTCTAATTCTAATTATACATACATGTTCTTTAATTGTATATACATAGTTTCTAATTCATTCTAATAAAATTATCGCCATATTATTCTTAGTGTCGTTATTGTTATTACAGCTATTGTATTGTTACTACTTACACACAGATGAGAATAATTGTTGATTTTTTCTGTATTCTAGCTTCGAACAAGAGGTGAACTTTTGTCATCACTAGTCAGCGACTTAAGTACAAAATCAACAATTTTTGGTGGCCAACCCCAAGAGTTTCCGACTACCCCTACCAAAGAAACAATACCAGGTAGTCGGTTTATTGACACTGTGAAGAAAGCACTTGCTGGAAATCGAAAAGCAAAGGTTGAAGAGGAGCAAAAGGGCAAGAGTTTGACTCCACCGGTTACAAGGTCATCGTCACTTACTGGAAGTGGAATCGTCATAACGAACGATCTGAATAAAGCTGTTACTCCCGTAAGTCATCTCTAACATATTT
Organism: Artemia franciscana; assembly: GCF_032884065.1. Taxonomy (NCBI): domain Eukaryota; kingdom Metazoa; phylum Arthropoda; class Branchiopoda; order Anostraca; family Artemiidae; genus Artemia; species Artemia franciscana. The sequence goes on along the minus strand of NC_088867.1, from coordinate 1,041,739 downwards.
TTCTGTTTAGCGATCCAAGGATTTTAAGCCAACAGTTTTAATTAAGCTAACTGTTAAAGTTTTAAAAAAAAGATATTAAATTTTATCAAGCGAAAATGACTGAACGGCTGTGTTATGTGATTTCCGGCTGATATGTCTGATTGAAAGAGAAATTCGCTGAAACCCTCTCAGAAAAATCTACTACTATTATTAACAACTCACTGCAGAACAAGGTGCTTGAGGCTAAAACAGCTGTGTACGCTCCACCTCCACCCAATCAACCTGTTGGTGTCCCACCCCCTGGTTCTTCTCTTTTTCAGATACTGACCTGTTTTTGTTTCTGTAATCATATTTGGTTAGATTTGCCTGTAGTATAATTTTCAATGATAAGTTAAAGTCTCGTCGCTAAGCTATAGTGGTTTTGCAACAAGTAAGCCTTCAAGCTACATTCTATTTTAGTGTTCCTGATTTGGGCCATTGAAAAGTAATATTGTTCAAAAGAAGCCAGGGATTTGACCTTTAATTTAGCGTATTGGCCAGGGCCAATCTAAGGTCTACCCCTACAGAAAATGCTTGGTTCACAAGTGGTGTTTTTGCTTATAGTCCGTTTTCAGAGTTTATACGTATGTGTGGTTTAAGTGGCCTTTGGGAGAAATTAAATAAAAAAAACAAGTTTTTTTAACTGAAAGTAAGGAGCGACATTAAAACTTAAAACGCACAGAAATTACTTCGTATATGAAAGAGGCTGCTTCCTCATCAACGCCCCGCTCTTTACGCTAAAGTTTGACTCTTTCGCTCAATTCTTCTTTTTAAAACAGTAAAAAACTTTAGCGTAAAGAGCGGGGCGTTTATGAGGAAGCAGCCTCTTTCATATACGAAGTAATTTCTGTGCGTTTTAAGTTTTAATGTCGCTCCTTACTTTCAGTTAAAAAAACTTGTTTTTTTTATTTAATTTCTGAACGTTTTTGAATCAAATGCATGTTTTGATTTTGGCTCTCCGCAGAGGAATAATCAAAACGAAATTTGCATATTTTTTTTTTTTTTTTTGGCTCAATGGCTTTCTCATAATTTTGATCGAATGATTTTGAGAAAAAAAGAGCGGGGGACGAAGCCTAGTTGCCCCCCGATTTTTTGGTTAATTAAAAAGGCAACTAGAACTTTTAATTTTTTACGAATCTTTTTATTGGTAAAAGATTTACGTAACTTATAAATTAGCTTACGTAAAGAACTTTTGTATTCTCATGTTTTTATTACATATATGAGGGGATTCGCCCCATCGTCAGTACCTCGCTCTTTACATTAAGCTTAAATTCTATCCCAATTCATTAAGAATGACCCCCTGAATCACAAAAGCCGTAGAATAAGTAGTTGAAATTACTGAAAATACTTTAGCGTAAAGAGCGAGGTATTAGAAGGAGGTGAGCCCCTCATATGGGTAATAATTTCTGTTTGTTTTAAGTTTTATTGCTGTTCCTTACTTCCAGCTGAAAAAGCTTTTTCACTTTTATTTTTTAATTGTTTTTTTTTAAATAATGCTAGTAAATCCTGCTCTCCCTTCATGGAAATTTTCTTCTCCCATTACAAATTCTCGAAGGAAAGTTCCCCCAGCATATCCCCCTCTTCTCAATCCCTCCCCCAAACCAAAAAAATCCTCCTGAAAACGCCTGTATACTTCCCAATAACCATTACTATATGTAAGCACAGGTCAAAGTTTGTAACTTGTTGCCCCTTCCACGGGGACTGTGGGGGAGTAAGTCGTCCCCAAAGACACAGTTATAAGGTTTTTCGACTACGCTGAATAAAATGGCTGTCTCAGAATTTTGATCCGTTGACTTTGGGAAAATAATTAGCGTGGGAGGGGGCCTAGGTGCCCTCCAATTTTTTTGGTCACTTAAAAAGGGCACTAGAACTTTTCATTTCCGTTAGAATGAGCCCTCTTGCAACATTCTAGGACAACTGGGTCGATACGATCACCCCTGGGAAAAAGAAAAAAAAAAACAAAAAAACAAATAAACACGCATCCGTGATCTGCCTTCTGGCAAAAAATGCAAAATTCCACATTTTTGTAGATAGGAGCTCGAAACTTCTACAGTAGGGTTCTCCGATACGCTGAATCTGATGGTGTGATTTTCGTTAAGATTCTATGACTTTTAGGGGGCGTTTCCCCCTACTCTCTAAAATAACGCAAATTTTCTCAGGCTCGTAACTTTTGATGGGTAAGACTAAACTTGATGAAACTTATATATTTAAAACCAGCATTAAAATGCGATTCTTTTGATGTAGCTATTGGTATCAAAATTCCATTTTTTAGAGTTTTGGTTACTATTGAGCCGGGTCGCTCCTTACTACAGTTCGTTACCACGAACTGTTTGAAATGAGTGAGTTATTTTCTGCAACCATGTTCGATTATTTTTCTATGAACTCAGGCAGGGTAGGAAAAGAGTTCGCGAGAAATACCGTCATTAGTATATCGACAGAGGGGTCCGATTACCCTCCAAAGATATGAGTAGAGATATTAGGGAATGACCCAGGTAGTGATAGCCTTGGCCTAGAGTTTGGCCCGTTTGATTATGTTACCGCACCCTGGAATAGGGTATTACATTACCCTATATTTACATTACAATAGTGTTTGCTGCGAGGCTTTCCACACCAATACAACCAATACCCAGATCGACTCAGTACCAAATACCTCCTCTACCCAATACCCAGATTCACTCTATCCTTCTCCTATGACGTTCAGATTTTTTTTCCAATCCTTTTCGTTAACCTTTTCCCACTCCATTCGGGGACGAACTGCTTTTTGTTTGGCTCTGAGGGGTGGCTATAAAGCACAATCTTTCGTGATTCTATCAAATCTCATAGAAAATGTTTTAAAAAGCCCCCCCCCCAAAAAAAAAAAACAATCATATGAATACCTAGGCTATTCGGAAAAGACTATCAATATTTTTCATCTCGTCGGCATTTTTTATTTTATTTTACATCTTTCAAACAGAACGCTGTTGTTCATTTTTGATATTTTATAGGCCAGAAAGCTGAAAGTCATGCAAAAGCATTGCAACAAAATTTAACATGTCTACCATTCGTGGAATAAATATTTAATATCTTCTGGTTTTGGGCCTTTATTTTTGGACTATATATGCCTTTGTTTGGCTTTTCCTTTTTTTTGTGGTAAAAGTGTTTCCTCTCCGGAGGATTGGTATCCAATAATTCCCCCATAGTCCAGAAAACTTGTATTACAAAACAAAGTCCTTGATGCCACAGAAAAACCGGATATTTTATTAAATGCTAGAATATATTTTGATTCTTATTAAGAGAAATGTTAATATATGCAAATATACTAAAATAAATATTTTTGTGATTGCTAATTTTTGTTATCCTTTTCATTTTATCTCTGTAAATTCGTATTTAAAAATTAAACCTCTTTTCACTTCGATTTCTTGGCCAGTCCTAAAAGATACAGATTACCATCTAACCTTGGAAATAAGAGAAATTTTTTTGAAGTCATGTAAATTGGACAAATGTTTGAGGAAACAATTGTACAGTTTGGCTTTTCATATACGCCTTTGTTTGCTTTTCCTCTAAGAGATACTAAAACTATTTCCTCGCTAGAGGATAAGAATCCAAGTGTTTCTCATTGCAGGAAAACTTCCAGGGGCTAGGAACAGAATGGTGGAATTTAGAGGAGAATAGCCTCTTGAGATAAAAGAAAAACATACCATTTCTGAAATAAACGACGTGGTGTACCTATAAGCTTATTTTGAAGGGTAGCTGAACATTTTTGCTATCCATTGATTGTTTCTCGTAAAGTGATCCATTTTACTTGCTGTCGAATTAAGATAGGTCAATACAGGTAAAATACAAAGACAGGTAAAACAGACAGATAAGACAAGTGAAATACAAAGAAGAGGGGCTTATCTCCCCAAATCGAAAATACTCCAAAAAGAAGTGAATTTGGCTGAGTGCTGTAAAAATAGAAGTTCTCTGCAGTCTTATTTTTCTTGTCCATTACAGGAAATTATTGGAGTTTTATGCCTTCCCCCAGATTAAGACTAATGGTCTCTCGGATTTAACCTGTTCCTTCTTTCTGTCCCTGATATTGAGGTCATTTTAACACCCTTATTAATTAATTATTGATTTATAAAAGTTGATCCATCCCCCTAAGACTATTATGACTGTACCTATACGAAAACAACGGCTAAAACTGCCAATTATTGTGTTTATAATCACCTTTTTGTTTATAACAAGTGTGTTGAAAAAGCAGAATCAGCAGTTGTAAAAAGCGGATTATCCCAAGGAACAGTTTTGGGTCCAACTTTATTTAATATTTTCATCAGCGACGTAGCTTCAATCATACAAATTTTTTTGTATGCGGATGATTCCAAAATAATTGGTCCTGTTTGTTATCCTTAAAGTGCCCTAGCCGTCCAGGCTGATCTTGATGCAAGTGGGCAAAATCCTGGTGGCTTGAATTCAACATCCAGAAATGCAGAGTCATTCATTTTGGAGCGAATTCCCCATGTGCCAGTATTTTATGGAACCCCGCGATGGCTCAAAACAGCTCATATGTAGTCATGTTGAAAAAGATCTGGGAGTCTTGGTTGATGATAAGCTCAAGTTTAATTTTCACGCACAGTCTGTAGTAGTCAGTGCCAACCAAACTCTTGGTGTAATAAAAAGAATATTCTGCAGTAGATCTTCAGCTGTGATCACCAAGATCACAAAATCACCCATAGAATAGAGCAAGTAGGATCTCACATAAGTTTCTAGTTTAACAGCCCAAGATAGAACCGTTATTTTGACATAGTTGTTCTACTATGTCTTGTTTGGTTTTACTAAGTTTTTCTTTATGCCCTCAAAATTTTGTTTCCCTACTAATTATTTTTATAATTATAAACATATATAAGTTATAATGTAAAAATATTATAACTACCGTAATTGTTTTATATATTTTATAGTTTGCAAGCGTGTTCTTAACAATTTGGACGATCGTATTGTTATGGCTGGTGCGAGCTTCAACCTAAATAAAAATTCAAAGTACCAAGTTAGGTTTTTAGCAGCTTTTCGCTGCTTAAAAATTGTCAGACTTGATGCTAAAGTAAAGGGACTTGAGGCAAAAATATCTTTTGCTCTATTTTAAGGACCTTCCTCCTTGAAAAAGCTCACCCTTTCAAAACAAAAGCTGATCGTTTAGATATGAATAAAAGAAAACAAATCAGTTACTTCAGTTTCAATGGATTGACAATTAACTTTTCAATTGACAAATTTTTATTTGAGATCCACTAACAAATTACTAGTTACAACACATTATTAAAGGAATGATCAGTTTCTGCTTATTTACCTTAAAATTACCTTAAATTGCACTTACCAGCAATAAGGACAAGTCATGTGAACCCTGATCACTGATGATAACTCAACTCGTTAAGTGTATCCAATATTGTTAGCCAATGTTTCTTGCACCAGTCTTTGTCTCCTGCAAACTTGAAGGCTTCAAAACTGGGTGACATAATAGCATTATGGCTAAGGGAGTTCCATAGGTTGACTACGCGGTTAGAAAAAAAAATGTTTCTTAGCCTGGTGTTAGTATGTTGTCGAAAAAGCTTTGAGGGGGAAACCTCAAGTACTTGGTGAACTGACTATCTGGAACAGGTTGGGGATCACACTCTTGTCACGTAGGCCCTTTAATAACCAGATGATCACTGCTGGAGATATACTGCAGAATATTCTTTTTATTAAACCAAGAGTTTGGTTGGCAATGACCACTACAGATTGTGCGTGAAAGTTAAACTTGCTACTACTACTACTACTACTAATAACTCACTCAGCCCCAAGCTACCCGAGGCCAACACAGCTACGCACGCTCCTCCTCTAATCTAATCTATTCAAGACCTCCCTCTTTACACCCTCTCAGGAAGTTCTCATTTCCTTTCAATCTATATTTATGACATCCTCCCAACCCAGACGAGGACGACCTGCTTTCCGTGTAGCCCCAGACGGCTGGCCAAAAAGGACAATCTTCGGCTATCTGTCATCCTTCATCCGCATAACGTGGCCTAGCCATCTCGACCTTTCTTTCATTATAGCCCTAGAAAGCGGGATTGAACCACATTTTTCGTAGATCTTACTGTTTGAAATACGGCCAGTCAGCCGGGTACCCAGAACAATCCGTAGCCAATTTCTCTGGAAAACATCTAATAAATTTTCGCCCGCTTTTCTGAGCGTCCATGCTTCAGAGCCATATTTGATCACGGTCATCACTGTAGCTTCCAATGCTCTAATCTTGGTTTGCAGACTTATCTTTCTATTCTTCCAAACTTTTTTTAACTGTGGAAAAACATCCTGAGCCTTAGCTATTCTACTTTTAACGGCTTCACTACTCCCACCGTCTTTACTAATAATACTACCAAGGTAAGTGAAGCTGCCCACCTGATCAATCTTTTCGCTACCCAACGTCACCTTTTCATCTTCAGTTATTCCTAGCCTTAGTGACTTAGTCTTCTTGACATTAATTTTCAAACCTATTCTAGCACCCTGAACTCGCGAAACCTCTAAAAACTCATTCATTTTTCTCACACCTTTATCGAATATGCTTAAATCATCAGCATAATCTAAGTCCAGGAGCGTTTTTCCTCCCCATTTGATTCCGTGGTCTCCATATGCCTAGTTAAACTTGAACTCATCATTCACCAGGATTCCCAGATCTTCTTATCATAACTACATATGAGTGGCTGTTTTGGACCATCATTGGATCGCTGGTGATATTGATTTATGGGTGATATTGTACGTAAATAAAGCACTGAATATTTTGTTTTAGATTCTTATAGATACTTTACCATATTATCGCATATAACCACGCTCTAAGCACTCTCTGCTCTTTTAATTCTTTTTCAAATTTTTTATTTTATATTTTTTAATATTTTCAAATTTTCATATTCAGCAACATCATAAACAACCAACAAATAAAAAAAAAGTTTTACCATAATCGCCCCTAGAATCTCGCGTGAGATAATGAAGGGATGATTTGGTTCACTACTGCAACATTGGAAAAATCTGAACGTGTATGCAACAGAAGTGATTATGATTTAAACCATTTACCACCCACTTTGCATAAATGGCTATTACTCCTGATAACTTGGAACCGAGAATTCTTGCCTATACACCAATATTGTAGTAATCAGTATTCATATCTAGTAGCTAAAGTAGACAATATCATGAAATAGTTCCCTAGCATCTATCTTCATATATTTGGTCAAAAACAATTGAATCTAATTAGGGAAGTGTATCTAACCTATTGAGTTTTAATGACCAATGAAAAGCCAACAGAACTCTAGTTTATCAGGACACTGGTAAGTAATTTAAGTATAAATGAGACATCAAATTCAAATACTGATTTGCCATCTTCCAATGAAGAGCAACAAGTAGCAAGATCCTCCCTGAAACCATCCAAATAAATAAACAACAGATGTTTCCCCAAATTCCTCTGTAAATCCTCGATCAAGGGACACAAGAAAAGGAGGGGCCACAAGTAAGGTACAATTGAAAGAAATGGCTGATAATGAATGCGAAAAAGAATATTTAGGTAGAGGTGATAGTGATAAGCCTAATGTTGACTGGGAGGATGTTGATGGGACATTCGAGTCTTCTGATGATGAAAGGCCATAGAATTTAAAAAAGAGGAGAAAACTCTTTACTGACCTAGTTCCTCTTTTGATGAGTAATCATCTTCCATAAAAATCTACAGAGCTGCATTGATACATTTTGCATCAAATGCGGCTTAGGAGAACCGAGATAACCAGCTAAACATGGAAAATCAACAATCTAATTAAAATCACTACGATGTTTGTGAACCTGATTCTGTATATCATGCTATGTGTGTTATTAACGCTGTAGCAGCAAGATCTGGGGGACAAGAAGGAGGAAATATATATGAAGATAATGGTGGAAGAGAAGAAAGGTCTATTGTTGACCCCACTCCAAAACGACTGGGCTCAGAAAAATTTAAAATTATTCCTTTCCTGACGAACCTGGCTGTAAATCTGAAAAATGCTCAAGCTCATGTTTGAAATTTTCTAGAGAAGAATTCAGGAAAATTTATGATACACATTGAAGCAAAGATTATAAATCAAAGCAAACGATGCATACTTCTTTATTGAAACTCCTGCCAGATAAAAGAAGGACCATTACCCAAGAAGATGTATGTATGAAAAAAAAACTACAGTTAGGTGCAATCTTCTTAAGAATGGGAATAACAGCCCCACACTTACCCCAAAAGTTGAAATTGTGTCAGTTTGCAAGTCTGTATTCCTTGGCTGTCTAGGATCAGGCAAGAATGATAAAGTGATTTTTATAACAGACCGTTATGACATCTGCACGCTACTAAAAGAGAAAGTAAAAGCAGCGAGAATTGCTGGTATAAATGGTGAGGCTACTGAGAAAGAGACACAGTTGTATAGACAGCGTATAAATCTTTTTGAACAAGTGCCTAAAGTATTTTCTGAAGATAAGCAGAAATGCGAAAAGGACTCTACTACCATGTTGCTCATGGCGGACCTACAAAAAGTGTTATTACTTCCCATCATGCATAGCAGAAAGAAGACTTTTTTTTTTCTATCAAGACTTGTTTGTTTTTGTCAGATGTTTGCTTTCGTTAAGGCCACCAAACAAAATCAGAACTATTGTGTTGTTTGGAATGAATTTCTACAAGGACGTGATTAACCTGATATAGGTAGTGCCTACCGCAAGGTCATAAATTCGAAGAGGGACATCTTGCACTTCCTTTTTATGCTAACAATTGTTGTGCCCAGAACAAAAACTGGACGATCTTGTATCTAGAACAAAACGATTTGTATCTAGTGAAAGGTCGTACGCATATGGGGACTGACTCCATACACGGATCGATTGAGACTCGAATCCGAAAAAGGGATGTGTTTGATTTTAAGGATTTCTGCGACACCATAGAATAAAGTAGAGAATTGAAGAAAGCTGTCAAAATGGACATGGAAGACTTCTGCCGATGAAGAAGTTTGAAAGCTTCCAGCATCGTTATGAAAAATTTGGGCGTCACCATTGATGAGCTCAGTGAAGTCTGCTTTAAGAAGGGGGGGGAAACAGAATTGTTCTATAAAACTAGACTTGAGGCTGAAGAAAAGAGTCTAAGTTTCGTGTCGCTGATTAGTAATATCAAGGAGGCAAATTATAATTTGCCAAATCCGATTCCTTGCCTGAGGCAAATTATAATTTGCCAAATCTGATTCCTTGCCCAAGGGGGGTCAAGGGAGAAAAGTAAAAGGTCATCTTAGAAAAACTTATATCTTTTATGAGTGAAAATCGTCGTGTTTTTTGGCAATCTATACCTGCATAAACTGCTTCTGTTGATTTACTGAAACACGGCCCTGTTTCTTAGCTCCCTGCAGCATTACAGTGATTTCCTTTTCGTTTTTTACCTTTTTGAAATATTTGAATACAAATATTGGATATGTTTGAAAAAAATTGATAAAATTTGAAAAAATGACTTACTTTACATGCTTCATACATAGTCGTTATACGTTCGGCATGCGTCGTTAACAAGGGGTTTTTGACCATATAAAACGGTGTTACATGTTTTATATATGTTTAATCGTTTCAGGGGATTATATGTTTAATGGGGGAAGAGAACTTTCCATGAAGCATTACTTAAAAAACCATCAGAGATTAAATATAAAAGAATAATTTTTTTCAGCTGAAAGTAAGGAGCAACATTAAAACTTAAAAAGAACAGACATTATTACGATAGGAGGGGTTTTGCTCCCTCGTCAATACCTCGCTCTTTACGATAAAGTAACTTTATTACTTTCAAAAAGCTATTTATTTTAATTAGACGGCCTTTGTGATTCAAGGGTCGTTCTTATAGAATTGGTAAGAAATTCGAACTTTAGCGTAAAGAGCGAGGCATTGACGAAGGGGCGAAACCCTTATAAGTAATAATCTCTGTTTATTTTAAGTTTAAATGTTGCTCCTTACTTTTAGTTGCAAAAAATTGTTCTTCTTTGTTTAATCTCCATTAGAGTCAAATTTAACTACGAAAGCTTAGGCTATTTCTAACTTCCAAGGAGGAATTTAGGGACGAACGTGTCTTCTGTCTATGACCATGTGGTACATTTTATTAGGTGAAAAACATAGTAAAAACCATCCGTTAAATGGATTTTTTTTTCTGTCCTTGTTGAAATGAAACTTAGTAAAATGCCAAACGAGTGTGTTAGACTTTCCATATAGCAATTGATTGACTTTAAGATGTGATTTGAATAGAAAAGACGAGAAAAGAGTTTCAGATGAAACTGTCAGACTGTACAAAATATCTTACAAACATTCGTGGGCCCAATCCAGATTAATCTGAAGACCTTCTGTGATTTGTTTCTCAAATTTGGAATCAGAGGGTATACACTGTTTTCCTGGTGTTGTTCAACTTTGCCCAAAATATGACGGATCATAAATGATCCGGATCACAAAATGATGGCAGGCTTCAAAGGTACAAAAGTAACTCTCGTCTTCAACAAAACAGATCTATGCCCTGCTGATGATATTGTTCTCAAATCTGATGCAATCCCTAAATAAAGCTACAAGTTGTCACTGAAATAAACTTTGAATCATAGGAGCCTGAAAATATGAATTCCAAAAGGTAAACTACTTGTCAAACACTCAAGGAGCTGGTCAGCCTATCAGCATAAATCAAAATGAAACCAAGACAGTGTGTTAACATCCCTGATTGATGCAATCAGCATCAGGTCCGTGGAAGCCCGGAAGCAAAGATCCCTGTGCTTCAGCTCTTGCTAAAATCTTCTCTCGTCTAAAATCAAAATCTATGAGGCAAGCATTTGCTCAGTCCTCCTCTAGCCATGGAAAAATTGGACTCGTAAGAGACCCTGATACCCTCAAATTCAATTTTTTTCACCAATTTTGTCTTTGCAAAATCCCCAGAGTTACTAAATGTCGAAGTACCTCGTGCTTTCTGGCAAGACCATGATATCAATGCCATTATCCAAAGAAAACCTGGGTGTTGCAGTGGTTTGTCGCACTGATTTGGACCAGTGAGACATTTATCGTCAACACCCTTAAAAAGGGCTATCCGTTACCTGCCTCAATCAAGATCGAAAAAAAGTGGATAAAAGGGTATCCTAAGCAAGGTTTGGATTTTCAAAGCCGATATCGAGCCGCTAGGATGTTTTTTGTGCTTTGGAAGAAAAGGGAACCACAGCTTGTTTTTGCTCTTTGAGGAACATATGAAGATATGTGAAGATGGGTACTCTACCGTGACTTGTAGCTCGATGTCAAGGAAAGTCTGAAGCTAGTCATTCCAATAAAGGGCATGTAAATAAGTCTTTTTTTGAGTATGCTTACTATGACGGGCGCTCTTTACTTACCGTCGTTGTCATTAACGACCTGATTTCATTCTTGAAGAACTTCATATACTGATGATGATCGGTATTTTTAGAGCAATGAGTACAGCCTCACACCTAAAGATCTAGTCTAATCGGTCCGAACATCGGTCCTAAAGATCTATTCTAATCGGTCCAAAAATGACTACGGTTTTAAGTAGTTTGATATTAATTGATAACCTAGAATATTCTAGTTTTGAGTCACGCTAACGCCTCTGTTGAGAATGTTGTTTTTCGAAAAAGATTAATGAGTAGATAATTTTCAGGAAAATGCCTTGACTTTACTACGTCTAGTGTAGGATGCTGTGAAAAACGTTAGAGATATTCCGAATACCCCTATTGAGGGGAATCTTGTCGGTAGTGTGAGGAAAGCTTGCTCTAGACTTAATGCTTTTAAGATTAAAAAATTCTCCCAGATCTGGAATCAATGTAACTAGCAGAAAGACAGTCATAGCGTAAATTAAGTTGAAAAGGCTAGAAGACTAGAATTACAAGTTAAGGAAAGACTTTTTGTCATAGAGCAGTACACTTGAGACCCAGAATTTGCTTATCATTCATGCCGTGAGTACTACTGTTTTTTAATAAAAAAAAACTTAAGCTGAGCAGTCAACTTTTAATACGCTAATATTTGAAGTACACTATACTAAAAAAAATTATTTCTACGTATATGGTTTATATTTTGTATTTAACCGTTTCCCAGTTTTAATATGTCATTTTTTTTTTACCCTCAAAAGAGTAACTTTTTTTTAGGATATTTAGCTTTTTCACTGCTTTGAAAATAATGATTCAAAATTGAATACGAAAACAAAAATTGAAAAGGCTTTATTATTATTATATAATAAAGGAAATAACCCTAATTGCAGCTTCATTTCCACCTCAGATGGTTTCAGCGTCCCTTCATTTTTTTTTATATTTTTTTTGCGTACTTTTTGAGCAAAAGTAGAACAAAAGCCAATGAATTTGGGTAGAAAAAGTGAGGGAGGATTAATTAAGAATTTAACTAAGCAATTTTTTTTAAAGCGTCATGTTTTTTGTGTTTGTAAGCCAACAAAAATTTTTTAAATGGGAGACCAAATTTCGCTTTTTTGTGAATTTGGGCTACCATTATTTAGTCTTTTGCTCCAATCTTTAATTTGCTCCAATGATCACCAAATTTTGCATTATTGTGAATTTTGGTCTTCTATTATTTTGGTCTTCCTTTTAATTTTGATCCTTTTGAATTTCGGAAACTTTATCTTTAGATGTGGTATGTTTGATAAGACAACTTTTCGCTGGCTCTTTTCAACCTAATCCAATCAGGGTAAGTGAATCTATTGGAAAAAGTCAAGAACAGACCTTTCCAAAAAATCTTGAATGTCTTTGAAATTCACGTAAATCTTTAAGAAGAATCATAATTCGTTGTATCCTATTATTTGAATGTAATATTAGGCTACAAACATTGTAATTCAATAATGCGACTGCAGTTCTTCAAAAAAGACTAAATTTAATTCAATGATACTCAGTTCAACTAAAATCCCATTTAAGTTTTTGAATTTTTTGTATTGGAAAAATTGTATCAGCATTTTTTTTACTGATTTTTCTTCATTTCTCATTTCTACATTTTTTAATTCTACTATTTTCTATGTTTAATTCTTTATTTCTATACTTTAAGTTCAATTCCATTTCTGTTATTCCCCCCCCCCCATAATCCAATTACCCTATTTTACTTCAATATTTGGGAATCTCACCTGCTCAGGCTATAACACTTTTCTTTTCCTTGTGGAAATGCAAACACTCATGAGAGTTCCAATGATTTTTTTTATTAGTACTGAAATTATATGGAAACTAAGCTTTCTCCGCAATAGAGCTTCTTCAGGTATGTTTTCCCAAAATAATGGGATTTCTTCGTCTCCGATTTCCTTATTTTCGGAAAATTTGTTTTTCAAATGGGCTTTTGTAAAATAAGCAAAATTAACTTGCAGCATTAGTAAAGCGTCAAAATATATAAGGATATCTCAGTGATATGAAATGGAATATGACAATTAACTTAAGAAACATTATAACTTCAAAAAATGGTGGGATTTCATCCTGCTTTGGGGGTAATTCTTTTGGTTCCTCGTTTTAGATTTTGGTAGTTCCGATGGTGGTTGGGAATTTTCGTAGAAGAAATTTTCAAATTGGCTTCTCTATAATAGATTACATGAACTTTTAGCATCAGTAAGACATCCAAGTAAAACGTCTCAATAATAAAGAGTGAATGACAAGAAACTCGAAAAGCTTTCTAACCTCCTGGTGATTTCATCTTGCGTATCGTGCAATTCTTTCGCTTTCTCATACATTGTAATAAGTAGGTATGGAAGAAAAATTTAATATATATGTATATATATATAAATATATATATACATATATGTATATATATATATATATATATATATATATATATATATATATATATATATATATATATATATATATATATATATATGACACAAAAAAAAAGAAAAAAAGAGAGACAGAAGGAGAAAAGGAAGACTGTTTTTCTAAATTAGTGATTAATATAGACCAGCACTTGAATGAGGCCTTAACCCTACTCATCCATACAATCACATAGGTCAAACAGCATAGCCAGACACAATCAACCATAAAGAATAATCCATGGACAGGCAGTCATGTCGTCAATAAGTATAAGTCGTCATTTACCAAACAATAGAAAAAACAATAAAGACAAATAATTCAGAGGCAACAACCCAACACAAGGGCTCATCAGGAGAATACACTGGCCATTATGGGGTTTCGCCACTTTAAATTCTCTACCCAGCCAAGTGTTGTGGCTACCACAGAATATCGATGGCATCCCCGTGTCAGGTATCACCCCCAAAATACATGCCTATGAAAGAAAAAAAAACAGCAAATGTAAAACAACCAAGTAACACCAAAACAAGCTTATCCTGTTAATATATCCCTCTTTTTAGCAACAATAGGTAAACTAAATATAATAAACTTTACCAAATCACAAATATTAACACATTACAAAAAACCTGAATGAACTAAACAATTATAGAAATCATCTTATAAATGTGGCTAATTTTAAAAAAAATCCGCTCAATTAGAAACACAATTCAAAATAAATGGCGCTGCAACAACATTTCTCGAACCTCCGAAATTAGTTGAAAATTTCTTTAAGTATTTCTAGATAATTCTTTTGATATTTATTTAAAAGTTCGTTATAATGAAAACTAAATTTTTTAAATTGCCAAGTTAATTTATTTGCAGAAAAACCTCTTGATATCAATTTTTGGCTTCATCGCCAGGCATGTGGGCACTAAGGCCACTTTCACGTTTAATAAATACTACTCTCACGGTGGCCGCTTTAACTCCTTCTGTACCCACATAGTCATTATGTGCAGTTTATGTTTCAGTTTATGCTTAGGTAGCCGTTTAAATAGTCGGAGAGGGGCTTCGCTGTCAGGCTGTCATGTGGGCGCAAAGACTATTTGGCACAAAAGCAACTGTCGTGATCATGAAGACTTGAACAGAGACTTATTTAACTGTCCAGTAACCGCAAAACCCATGTGTTCATGTTATATCTCAGATCGTATTTTGAATAGTTAGAGAGGTTTCGTTGCCAGGTATATGGGCACAGAGGTCATTTTTACGTTTTAAGGATACGACTCTTATGAACTCATCAATTATCGCAGAATCCTTGCGTCCAGTCCATTTAATATTATATAATATCTTATATGTATATACATAATAATGTCTAAGATATTATCTTATTCAATTGCATTTATAGTAAATTTATTAACTATAATTTATGTTATTTCTTTAGGACCTGAGTAGAAATTCCCTTCCAAGAGATCAAAAAGTCCAATGTAACAGCTCTGAAAGTCTTAAAGAAAACGTTCTTCGAATGAAAGAGAGCAAAGACCAACTTTCTTGGTAAGTGATAGTCTGTCGAGCATGTCGGTAATGTCGGAGTTTCTAAAATTTAATCAGTAAAATTAAAATCAGTGTAAAACTTTAGTAAAACTAAGTACAGCCTACAACCTACCCTAAAAAAAGTGTCCTTTTCTCCCATTTCGTGCAGAAAAAGAGAAATTATGAGCCGAGCAGGGCTAAAGTGATATCGATCAAAAGTCCTGAAATAGTTAATTTTTTTTAGAACTATTAAAAAGTTTATATGAATATCCACCCGGTTGCAGACGCCTGGCTGCTAAGATGTTGATTTATTTATTTTTTTTTGCAATGCCCTTTTTGTTTTGTTTTTTCTATCATATCACACGCTTATCTACGGAAAGGTAGAAAAAAGAGCAGGGTATTTACCTGGAGTTATCGTTTTCTAGAAAACTCTCTCCTAAGAATATAAACATCACTTCCTGAAAAATGATTTCGGTATTTCAGGCCCCTTCTTAAAAATATTAATGGGACCATTTCTTTCAGGGACAATATTCATTTTCTAAGTAATAGTTTTGCAAAAGCTAAACTTTAACATTGATACCCGACTAAAACTGTTTTACTGTTTTAAAAAGTAGAGTTGAGAGAAAGAGTCAAACTTTAGCGTAAGGAGCGGGGTGTTGAGGAGGGAACAGCCCCTTTCATATACGGAGTAATTTCTGTTCGTTTTAAGTTTTAATGTCGCTCTTTAGTTTCAGTAAAAAAAACAGTTTTATTTTTATTTAATTAGAGTAAAGACAGATAGTGTATGTGAGAGGTAAAGCTTGCTTTATTCGTTCAGAGTTGTCTAAAAAGGGATCGCATAATTCTTCAGCAAGGATTGATACCAATGTTGACGGTCTTAAGATTCCTATCTATCCAAGAAAGCCAATTATTTAAAATTCCAACAAGAAATGAAAGCTTTAAAGTAATTCCTTTCCTTGAGTAGCTTCCAAAGGCACTTAAGTCATTGAAAAGGAAAAGAGTTAAATGAACCAAAAAAGGTTTTTTTCTTGTCCCATATTTTACGCAAACGTGTCTTTCATAAGAACATCGTTCCAGCTTTTAGAAAGACATGTAGCTTTCCATTTCCTTAGAGCTCAAACATTAACTGATTTCTAAGAAATGGGAAACTGATTGGGGATTTTTGATATAAGCTTTCCTCACGTGGCGGAAATAAAATGTCTTTTGCCGAGGGATTGCGGAGCAACAGTTTTTCCCTTTCTTAATTGTTAAAAGGGACTATGAAATTGCGATAGTCTTGTTTTTATTTTCGTGTTATATCTATAATCTGCTACGTGAAGCTGTATGCGCTGCTTGTGCAGCACCAGAGTACTCTCTAGGGACATTAATTCACTAGAATATAGACGGAGGGGCAAGTTTTTTTAATGTTTTTTAATGATGATACAAAAAATATGTATTTTCGTAATCTACGAGGTGGGGGGTGTGTAATTTAGTTGTTTTTTCAATTTTGTTAATGAAAACACCAAAGAAAAGGTACTTTTCAAAATATAGAGGGGATGACAAAACAATCCAGGAAGAAAGTCATTCCCTCCCCCCAATTCCCAATCCCCAGTTGATTGCTATTCCCAATTAGTGCTCTTAATACTATAAAATATCATATTACCTAGGCTTTTTCTTAGAAAAGGGTTAAAACGTGCCAAAATTGAAAATGATGGTTACGATGATTGGGATTTTGGCATGATAAGGTCATCAATGCTTACCGTGCCTTTATTAAAAAAAAAAAGTTTCTGCGATATTTATTTCGTAATGGCAAAAGAAAAACCCGGGCAAAAGTTCAGCATTTTGTAAAAGCTCCTAGCAATGAAATAGCTGTAAATAGCAGCATCAGCTTTTATAAGGACGTTAGCCAGGAGCCTGATACTGCATCAGCCTCTGTTAAAAAACAAAGGTTCGGCGTTACGTTTTTAATAATGACAGAAGACAAGACGGAAGAAAAGTCAAAAGTCCAATAACAAAAATGGTAATTTTAGAAAGGTACTAATTCTAATTTAAGGTCATTTAAAATGTTTAAGTGGTTGACTGATGAAAATGAAGCACTGATAAATGTGATTTGGAAACTGGTTAAAGTGAGAATCGCAACAGCTAAAGAAAATGGCAGGGAACAAACGATAGCGAGAATCACATTGAAATGTATCGAAATTTTGAACAGTGATCTCTGGTTGATATAACAAATTTTGATATAATGACCTCTGCAAAGGGCTGCTTGACCCTTTCGGGGTGCCTATAAGACTGGGGACCTTGCAGTCAACTCTATTCCAACTTGAGGAGTAGCGCCACTGAAGGAAATTATAACCTAGTAAACGATACAGCATTCGCACGGGATTCTGATTCTTATATAGTTCTTTTGGGCTTGGTCTGTTTTGACAGGCGTTTTCGGGCTCAAAATCTCCCCGTAGGCATGTAATATTTGTAGGCATGAATATATAATGAGTCGGAGGTAGTATACTTGGGACTGTCCGTGCAGGATATCGACTCGTTGATAGAAGAGCGTCGCCAAGTGCTGAGAACCATGCTGTGACCAAGATGGGCCCAGGATTGCACAAAGCCTCCATTTATGCTGGAGGTCGAGGGACGTCTTGCTGTCCGGTTCTAAGTCGGCACAAGTGCTTCAGTGTAGACTTGAGAAGATATTATGATCCCCGTCCTGCACTGGTATCTGGGATCATTGCTTTTCTTGAGGCCAAAATAATTTCAATGATTCAAAGAACATGAAAATTGGAACTTGGAATGTTACAACGTTAAAAAATGACTATCGTATTGACATTTTGAGTGACGAAGTCAGATTATTCGAACTTGACTTATTAGGAGTTTCAGAAACTAATATCCCAGGGGTAGGAAGCATGAAATTAGGTGATATAGAATTTGTTTACCAAGGCAGGAACGATGGGGTACATAGACAGGGAGTAGGGTTCATGATGAATAAGTAGGCTGCTAATCTTGTTCAGGCTGTAAAAATACAATGTTTTTACTTGGAGATTTTAACGCTCGGGTGGGTAGAAATAGGTACAAGTGATATTCTAGCCTAGGTAAATTTGGCATAGGAAAAGAAAATACTAATGGCTACAAACTTTTGCAATTTTGTAGAAATAACACTTTAGTTATAACCAATACGATGTTTGGTCATAAAATGGCCAATAAGTTGACATGGTATTCACGTGATGGTAAGACAGCAAACCCTATTGATTATGTTATAGTAAAACGTAGACTGGCAGGATCAATATAAGATACTAGAGAATATAGGAGTGCTGTTGTTGATGTTAGAAGTAAAGGTTACCATCTAGTAGTGTCTAGGGTTAATTTAAAGCTGAAATTTCGGGAGAATAACCATCTCCCGGGAAGTTATGATGTTGGAGTGAAACTTTCCAGGAACTGTTGAATACTAAACTTAAGTGTTTAATTGAAAATGTGGAAGGTGCTTGGAATGATTTAAAAAGAACAATATCTGAAGTTGCTGATGGTGTCTTAGGAAAGAAAGTTAAGACTTCAGCTAGGAATATTGGTGAAAAACCTTTATGTTTAACTGAGAGAAGAAGGTGTTGGTACAAGAACTATCTACATCACATGATAAATCATGTGAAAACAAAAGAAATGTAAAGAAAATGGAGAAATCATTAAAATACGAAGTGAGGAGGTGTGAAGTGGGGGCCATGGACGAAATTGCCAAGAATCCGAATGATGCAGCTAGACGGCATAATAGTAAAATATTGTACTGGCATGTTAATAAATTAAGACAGAGTAGTCAATCTGGACTTTTCCCAGTTAAAGATAGGAATGAGGCCACAATTAGTGATAAAGAAAGAGTTAAAGAGAGATGGGCGGAACATTTTGAGAATGTGCTAAGCTGAGATACAGTTGCAGGCAAAGATATAGAGGAAAATAAAAAGGTTTGTGATGCCTCGAATTTAAAGGAAGACTTGTTTTGTGAGGAAGAATTAGGGACAGTAGTAAAAGGATTAAAAAAATAATAAGGCTCAGCCTGCTGATAGTGTGGTAAATGAGTTTCTTAAATATAGTGGCTCTGAGGTTAGAAATAAGTTACTGAAGATTATGAATGTGATTGCTGAAAAGAGGAAGTATCTAAATATTTGAGGAAAACCTTAATTAAACCACTGTATAAGAAAGGTGATAATAGTGAGTGGCGAGGCATTAGTTTGGTCTCTGTAGGTAGCAAATTACTTAGTAGTATGATGCTTTTTAGACTGAGACATGCTGTAGACAAAGTTTTAAGGGAATAACAGTGTGGTTTTAGAAAAAGGTAGAGGATGTGTCGACCAAATTTTCACTCTTACGTTAATAATTGAGAAGTGCCTGAGTTGCCAAACACCTTTGTTCCACAGTTTTATAGTTTATGAGTAAGAGTTCGAATCTGTTGATAGAAGAGCTTCAGCATAGGTCTTATCCTTGTATATTATACCAGAAAAATACATTAAAGTGATTAGTGTTATGTACGAGAATAACACTGCTGCAGCTAAGGTAGGAAATGATGTTCGCAGGTAGTTTTGAATTAAATCAGGATTTAAACAGGGACTTTGAATTTTGATGGACTTTGTTTTAAGGAGCACAGGAAAGGCAATGGGAAGCCATGGAATCAAATGGAGAGGAAAACTCTTCTGGACTTAGATTATGCTGATGATTCGAGCATCATAGAAGAAAGTGTGAACAAAATGTATTAACTTCTAGAGGTTTTGCGAGTTCAGGATGCTAGAATAGATTCGAAAATTAATGTTAAGAAGACTCATTCACTAAGGCTAGGAATAAGAGAAGATTGGGTAATGTTGGGTAACGTAAAGACGTTATGTAACGAAAAGATCGATCAGGTGGGCAGCTTCACTTACCTTGGTAGTAGTATTAGTAAAGACGGTGGGAGTAGTGAAGATATTAAAAGTAGAATAGCCAAGGCTCAGGGTAATTTTTCGCAGTTAAAACAAAATTTGGAAGACTAGGAAGATAATTCTGCAAACTAAGGTTAGAATATTGGAAGGTACAATGACGACAGTGGTCAGATATGGCTCTGAAGCATAGACGCTCCGAAAAGCGGATGAACATTCACTAGATGTTTTCCAGAGAAATTTCACATGGGTTGTTCTGGGTACCCGGTTAAATGACCGTATTTTAAACAGCAGGCTGTACGAAAAATGGGGTCCAATCCCGCTTTCTTGGGCTATAATGAAGGAAAGGTTGAGATGGCTAGGGCACGTTCTGCGAATGAAGGATGACAGATTGTCCAAAAAGTTTGGTTCAGTCCCGCTTTCTATGGCTATAATGAAAGAAAGGTCTAGTGTGGGAGGATGTCATAAAGAAAGATTTAAAAAATTAGAAATTTCTAGGAGGATGTAAAGAGGGAGGCTTTGAATAGATTGGGATAGAGAAGGAGCGTGCGTAGATGTGTTGGCCTCTGGTGGCTTGGTGCTGCGGCGAGTTGTTAGTAGTAGTAGCATTAGTTTTAGAAGTATATGTATAACTTGAGAATTGAATAAAATAGGAAAAAACGAATTGCACTAATCGATCAATGGTACTGAAGTCAAGCACATTGGCTAAACAATCTCAATATCATACATTATATATGTTTATATATATATATATATATATATATATATATATATATATATATATATATATATATATATATATATATATATATATATATATATATATATATATATATATATATATATATATATATAAAATATATATATATATATATATATATATATATATATATATATATATATATACTATTACTACTACTACTACTACTAACAACTAACCGCAGCAACAAGCCGCCTGAAGCCAACACAGCTACGCACGCTCCTTCTCATTCCAATTAATTCAGAGCTTCCCTCTTTACACCCTCCCAAGAAGTTCCCATTTTCTTAAAGTCTTTCTTTATGACATCCTCCCGTTTCAGACGAGGGTGACCTGCTTTCCGTTTAGCCCTAAACGGCTGGCCGAAAAGGATAATCTTTAGCAATTTGTCATCCTTCATCCGCTGAACGTGCCCTAACCATCTCAACCTTTATTTCATTACTGCCCTAGAAGGCGGGGTTGAACCGCACTTTTCGTGCAGCCTACTGTTTGAAATGCGATCAGTCAGCCGGGTACCTAAAACAATCCGTAGGCAATTTCTCTGGAAAACTTTTATTAATCTTAATCCACTTTTTGGAACGCCCATACTTCAGAGCCATATTTGACCACTATCATCACTGTACCTTCCAATATATATATATATATATATATATATATATATATATATATATATATATATATATATATATATATATATACTTTGGAATTTGGTCCAGCATTAATATTTTGACTATGTCAACTTATATAATAAACTATTTAACATGTGACATGAAACTGTCCAATGGTAGCCAAATCATCTTTTCACGTTGAAATAGTAAAATCGTAGGACTGCAGCAAAACGGCATGTCAAATACTTAGTTAGGTAACTTGGACCTTGATGTGACGAAACAAGAAATCTAGTGAATCAGCCGTTGTACTCAGGGCTATTTTGACAAAATTGTTACATAAAGATAGTCACAAGTTTCAACAACTTAGTAATTAGAAATACTATGTGCTGTGTGGTTTTGTCCCTTTTTTCATTGCTAAAAGGGATTATAGTACTTATTGTCGTGGGCGGAGACTCACCAGACGGGGTCGGGCCTCAGACCATAAGGGACCATTACTTCAACACTTCCCCCCTCCCCCCGCCTCTTTGAAAAAAGCCTAACCAAACTTTTGGGACTATCGAACCAGTTTGTCTTTTTTTTTCTTAGCTTAGTTGTTTTTCTATAACATGCTAGAATGAAGCTGTTATGTTATAAGTTGTGCGTTTGTTGTTTAGCATAAAGATACGTACTGTTATAACAGCACATAACCTTCTCAGTGCTTTCAGCTGAATTTAATCTATCAGTAGGGTTAGGATACAACACAGTAGGTTCGCTGTGATATTTCAAAATATGTTATGTTACAATTTTTGACAAACTGATATTCTTAACCTACATTGTCAAACTCAGTGCGCACTATTGATTCGTTCCATCTGTTTTCTATATCTTGTTTGGTTTTCAGTATGGATAGGATTTTCCACTTTTCCAAATAAAATATATATTCGAAGGCCATAAGTCAGAGATGCTGACTGTATCGAGGGAAGCAATTGAAGGGAAATAGCATGAGGCTAAAGCTGCAAGGGTCACAAGGCTTTGGCTTGATGTATGCAAAGTCGAAGGCCCGATTCTTTTACCTTAGTGAGTGAAGTGAGTAGAGCGAGGTAATGAAGACCTTTACCCTTGAGGGCTGAAGGCTTGATCCAATTATTGATGGGGTAGAAGGATCAGGTGGGCGAAGGGAGGTGAAAAAAGGATCGTTTTATTACAGCAGAAGAGCCAAGGGTTAATCGTGTCATGCAAAATTTTCTAAACTGGTCCAATTTATTTAGCTTATTTAATTTTGTTAAAATTATCACATATTAAAATATATTTAGACATAATTAAATTTAATTTTATTAATTTAAATTTTAAAAAACTTTAATTTTAGGACGAAGACTTCAGATTCAGACTCAATATCAGAGACAAGCTTTGACGTCGACATTGCACTTGGAAGAGGGAATCCTAATTTCCAACTTGGAACAACTAGTAATTGCTTTTCCCTGATGAATAATAATGAAGATAGTGGTTAGTACCCTAGGATAGATAATTTTCATTGACAAACGACAATGGCCCTCTAAAAGCCAATATTATCTATTTTCTAGAATTACAGTTTCAGAATAGCATGCAAGGTAGGGAATAAAAGAGGATTTCTCCTCCCCACAAGACTTGTCCAAAGGATTGCAATTTTTCTTCTTTTTTTTTAAGATATTACATTCTAGAAATGATTTTTTTTGGCCAACCATCTAAGGCTTAGCACAAAGCAGTTCGGCTGCGATTGGGGTGGGAGGATGTCATAAGGAAAGATTTAAAGGAAATGGGAACTTCCTGGGAGGGTGTAAAAGGGAGGCTTTGATTATACTTGGATGGAGGAGGAGCGTGCGTAGCTGTGTAGGCCCCTGGCGGCTTCGTGCTGCGGTGAGTTTTTAGTAGTAGTAGTATATCCGAATAATTTTTTCAGTTTGAATATCTTAGTTTTAATGGATGCAAAGCACACGATTTTAAATATTACAACAAAATTTAATTCTTAATAAAGTGAGACAACCACAATTTAAGATTTAGAATGTGAATAATCCAGCCGTTTTAGCAACAGAAAAACAGGCAACTTAAAAGGATATGTTCCAAATCATTATTCAGTTAAATACTGTAACTTTTGCATTAGTTGTAAATTTACAAAAATGTTTAGAATTTAGTAGTTTAGTTAGGATGGTGGAATAAAACCCAGTGGATATCCAGTCGTGACTAAGGAAAACCTGCTTGGTAAACAAAATTTATTTGCATGAGAATCTAGTGGCCGTCTCAATTTTGGGGCTGCCAATCATTCTTGAAGGCAAAATGTTTGACAGGAGGGATATAAGCCGCTCTATCTGCATTTGACCTATCAATATCAAGGTTACAATAACCCTAGGCTTTAAGTCTAAGTTGAATTTTCGAATTGTAGATGACTTTCGCATAGTAATCACAAGATTTCTCATTTATCTTGATGATTCCAAATCGATAAAATCAAAATTATGGATTAAGTAATATTATTCCATCATAAGATGTTTCGCAGCAGAAACTTTAATGGGGTGCTGACAACCCTCTCATCAGAGTATAAGGGGCAAATTGAAAGTTCAAAGTGGGAACCGCTATAAATCCTCAGATCATCACTCTCATCAGAGTATAAGGGGCAAATTGAAAGTTCAAAGTGGGAACCGCTATAAATCCTTCTACACTTTGGCTCTCTATGACAAAAACGCCGATTTTTCGGTTTACAGAACTTGTAAGTTACAGAACTCCAAAAATAGTGAAAAGAAGCCCAAGTTATATCGGATTTGGTTTATATACTTGTGGCAAATGTCGACCATATCGATTATTCACATTCAAAACTAATCTTGACCGAAATAACGGTTTTGCTGTCTGTAATTTCCCATTCCTGTTTTTCTATGACATTTTTCAGGAAAATGTAATGTCACAATACACTTTAACTCGTCATAAAAGACCCGAAAGTCACTACAATCACTTAGATTAATATGTTTTTAAAATCAATCAGACTTTCAAAGGCTCTCCAGAAATAGATAGTTACATAATTGACTAATATGAAAATACGTTGGCTAATAAAAAAAAATGAACCATTGGAGTCAAACAAACTTATTTACATAGAATTATCAAATGGTAATTTCTCTTTTTTTTCTGTTGTAACTCAAACTTTTCTCAAACTTTAGTTAGAAAGTAAGAATGATTCATTAACTGATTTTATATCTGTTTTTCGCATTCGAGGAGGCCAATGTATTGTATTTGATAGGGGAATGATCAGCCTTTTGATTGATCAGTCAATTTTATAACAGTTTTTCTGCTATTGTTGTACCATTCAAAGAAAACTAAATACTGTTCAACTTAGTGGGATTTCTTTTTGACATATTTGTAATTATAACAGTCAACGTCGTTTTCTTAGTCTAACATGCAGTGTTATGTTTTCATTCATGATATTCAATTGTTTTAAGGAACAGAAAATATTTTGTCTGTACAAAACTTTCTATTTAAAGTTTCTATTGCGTTTTCAGTAAAGCTTGAATGACAGCCATTTAAGGGGATTCAAGGACAAGAATACCACGCTTATATTTTCTTCTTTTTTTTAGTTTGGCGTCACTGTAATTTATCTTTTTTTTAGGGTTTGTTTCCCTCGTTTTCTCAGTTATTTATTTATTATCAGTTATCTTTATATTTATTATTTAAGTTAAGATTTATGTGACCCAAATGTATTTTTTATTTACCAAACCGCATACAGTGAAAAAGGGTTTTTGTTATTAATAGTTGTATACTGTAAAATTTTATTCTAGCGATTTTGCGCTGATGGTTGAAAAAAAATCGAATTTCAAAAAAAAACAAAAAAAAACAATTAGGTAATACAGAACTTTTAATTAAACTATCTATTGAGTTTTCTGTAAAGGTTAAATGACAGCCTTTTGGGTAGCTTGAACACGACACTTATATTGGTATTCTTGTTCCTTTTAGGTTTGATGCCATTATTCACTGTAATTTCTGATTATTTTAGGGTTCATTTTTTCCATTCTTGGTAGTTTTTACCCGTTTGAAATTTATCATTCTATATTTAATCTTTTTGAGTTATAAATGGGCGTTTTTCATTTTTTTGGAAAGTTATGTTAAAATCTTGCTATTTAAAGGGGATATTCATTATTTCTTTTAGAACATTTTTAAATGTGTACAAGGGAACGCTAAAATGAGTTTGTCACCTCTGTTGATTTTACTTCAGTTAATCTCTTAGGGTTACTTCCTGACTCGTATTGTATTTCAAACCTCAAAGGACCCTTTGTTTCACCCAATTCATTTTCTTCCTATTATTTTTGCCAAGTAGCTTTGGGAAATTGAGGTAGAATCTTGTTTGGAAACCTAGCATGAAATTTAAATATTCTTCCTAAGTATTAAATATGAGAAAGTTTTATAGCTATTTTGAAACATCAGATATTTCATCAGAAAAACCATAGATAACTTCGAAGACCACACTGCCTTTCCATGACGAAATAGGAATGAAGCCTTTTAATCGACAGTGAACAGATATAAATTTTTTAACTGGATATTTCGATCACATATACAGTGTTCATAATCAGAAACTGATGATCCAGTTAAAAAATTTATATCTGTTCACTATTGATTAAAAGGTTTCATCCCTGTCATCCCTATTTTGAACTGTTATACTTTCGTCGTAGAAAAACTATTTAATTTGTTTAACAATATGTAAATCCTACAAAGAATGATTGCATACCCCAACGAAAGACTGGGTAAAACTAACAATTTATTGACGGTTATGTACCAGTATTAAAATTTGTTAAAGGTGTAGTACATCCAACTGAAAGACCATCATGAACGAAGAAAAATTAAATTATTGCCTGGAATTCAAAAGTCTCGGAGGTCATTAATTTTATTTTAACATTTAGTTTTCTACGGCAGAAATAACTATTGATTTTCTGATTTAACGAAAAGTGGATGAATTGACAAGAATTTACTGGGCGACGCAAAACGTAGCCACTAATTTCTTAGCAAAGTTCAAGGACGCATCCAGCAACGCGAGAATTTTTTCAAGAAGGACTTATTTACTTTCTGAAATGAAACGTCTTTGCGCGGCTATGTTCAGAGGTGCCATTTGGGGGGGGTCAGGGGTGGGCAAATGCCCACCACAGATTTTCCAGGGGGGCCCAAGCTTCTACCACAAAGGGCCCTTTGTCGGCCATAATAATCCATTATGTCCAACATAATCCATTCTGTCCAATTGATTTGAAATTACTGCACGCCTATTAACCAAAGAGCATAATTACTTGACGACCCTTGGGGTAATTATGCTATTTGCTATTAATCATTGTAAACTTTGAAAGTAGGTTAGAAACATAATAAAATTCTTGAGTTCTGTCAAATGCCCATTTCCTAGATGATTACGCGACACGAAGTGATTCGGGGGGGGGGGCAAGATGGAGTTCATGCCCACCCCAAGATTTGGTCCAAATGGCTCCTCTGGCTATGTTACCCCGACAATTTTTGCTGACATGAGTTGTTCTTAACGGTAGTATTATGCTAGGTCTTGTCAGAAGACTATCAAATTATTCTATTGGAAGCAATTAAAATCAAACTTAATTCACCAAATTAAATTGTTTTGATCATAATTCTTTTCAAGAAAAACCAGAGTTCCCCGTGTAAATTTGTATAACACTACTCTGTATGTCTCTCTCTCTCTCCCTCTCTTCATCCCCCCCCCCCTATATGTCTTTTGATTTATGTCTTCGTTCTATTCCTGTCCCTCTCCCCCTTCTGTCTCTCTTTCTCTATCCGCTTTCTCACTTCTCATTCTCTTGCACCTTCAAATTGAAAAAAGTATCTTGTCATGTAATACCTATATAAATAGATTCTCTTTAGTTAAGCCCCAGGTGCTTGAAGTGAGATTAACTCTCTCGGAAATTCATCCTTTCTAAAATAAGTAAAATAAAATAACATTATTTCACAAATAACAATAATACTAAGCAAAGAACAGAAAAGGGGGTCTTGCTTTGAGTAGCTTATCGAGAAAGCAAACTATCTTCTGTTTGTTCAAAAAAACCACCAATTTGAGTGCCGGGTATTCTACTTTTGCCTTTTTTTTACTTTTAAGGTAATGAATCACTGCCATTTCATGACCCTTCTCTAGTTATGTCAGAATCCTGCAAGATGTGCAATGATGTAACACTAAAGTATGAAGAGGTAACAAAAGAACAGATGACACTGCTGCGAGAAATTCAAAAATTGAAGTGTGACAAATTGGAACTTCTACGTCAAAACGTCGTAAGTACTCAGAATTTCCTTTTTATTTTTCCTCTTTTTCCTCTAAGAAATAACTTTTTTTTCCTTTCCCTCCTTTTTTGGAACTTTTACAAGCTAGATCTTCTACGTCAAAACGTCTTAATAATAATAATAATTATAACAATAATAATATTTATTACCCACAAACATACAAAAGTATAAACAGTGGAGTACAGAGAAAGAATTAATAAACAAAGTAAAAACAAAAGTACACGTAACTCAACAATGACAAGCACAACAAAGCTAATATAACAAAGAAAAGCAGTATAATAAAATACACTAAAAGATGAGTAGAACAGACGAAGTAAAGCTGGATCGATAACTAGAAATATTTACAAACACAGCATAGATCGTCGCTCATGTTTCGCATTCATCAAGTTTATCATTTATTATTAACCTACAAAGATAACCCTATGGAGAAAAGAAAAAGCAAACGAAATTAACAAAACGACCAAAAAACTAAACACTTATCCTACACAATACATAAATAACAAGAGAAAATATAACTAAACTAGAAAGATAACTTATAAGAAGAAGAAGATTATGGCACCATCGCCCAATGCAGGGAATTATCCTTGCAGAGAGATCGGACATAGCGAGAAAGCTGATTTTGGATGGCCAAGTATGGATCAGCTCAGAATTATTTTACTTAGTCTTCTTTTTGTTGAAATATCTTTTTGTCCCCTCCTTTTTTGGAGCTTTGACAAGCTTGAGCTTTTACGTCAAAACATCGTAAGTGCTTAGAATCTCCTTTTCTTTTTTGATTCTTGTTTTTTAGAACATTCTTCTGTTTTTTTCTGTCTCTTCTTCTATTGCAGCCTCTATAAATAAAAGCTTCTATGTCAAAATGTCGTAAGTGCTCAGAATTTCCTTTTGTTTTTCCTATTTTTTTTCCTAAGAAATAACTTTTTTTTTCTTTTCCCTCCTTTTTTGGAGATTTTAGCAGCTAAAGCTTCTACGTCAAAACCTTTTAAGTCCTTACAATCTTCTTTTCCTCTGTTGCTTTTTATTTCTTAGAGTATTCTTCTGCTTTTCCGTCTCTTATTTTATTGGCGCCTCTACAAATTCAATCTTCCACTTTGAAGCGTTGCATGTACCTAGAATCTTCTGCTTTTCTTCATTCCCTTCTCTTTCTCAAAATATTTTTTTCTTTTTTCTCCTCTCTTTTCTTGCTCAGAATTTTCACAATCGAACACCAAGGTGTTTGTTTTCTATTTATTGATCTTGGATCAATGCGCCTTTAGATGTGGAGGAATGAATTGTTTGTCTTAGATTATTATCAAACACTTCGTGGTAACGAACTGTGAGTAAGGAGCGACGCGGCTTATTAGTAACAGGAACTCTAAAAAACGGGATTTTGACACCAATATATATATATATATATATATATATATATATATATATATATATATATATATATATATATATATATATATATATATATATATATATATATATATATATATATATATGAACTATGTGATATATGAACTATGAACTATGAGCCTGAGAACAATTACCTGATTTGAGAAAAAAGGGGAAAACACCCCCCAAAAGTCAGAGAATCTTAATGAAAATCACACCGTCAGATTCAACGTATCAGGAAATCATAGTATAGAGGTTTCAAGCTCCTATCTGAAAAAATGGGGGATTTTGTATTTTTTGTCAGAAGAAAGATTACGGATGCGTGTTTGTTTGTTTTTTCCCCATTGGCCATCGTATCGACCAAGTGGTCCTAGAATATCGTTAGACGGCTCATTCGAAAGAAAATTATAAGTTTTAGTGCCTTTTTAAGTGACTATAAAGATTGGAGGGTAACTAGGCCCCCTCCCCCGCCACCACTTTCCCAAAATTTTCCGATCAAGATTTTCTGATGGGAGTTTTTCCACGGAGAATTTCCTATGGGGAGGGAAGTTTCTAGGGGATGATCTTGCCTGAGGAAACTATACACTGGGGAAATTTGTAAGAATTCCTATATAAAATTCTTTTTATATTTTTTGCTTTCTCTTTTGGGTCTCAATTTTGCGCGTGGAGTTATTAAGGGTATTTCTTCTGGGCTGATTTTCACCGGGATTGAATTGCCTAAAGGATATTTATGTAGGGAATGGTTTTTCTGCGTGGAGATGGGTCAAGATTTCCAGACATTATTTAAAAAAAGGATCAGAAATTAATTAAAAAACAAGTTTTTTTCAACTGAAAGTAAGGAGCAAAATTAAAACTTAGAACGAACAGGAATTATTACGTATATGAAGGGGGTTGCCTCCTCAACGCCTCGTTCTTTACGCTAAAGTTTGAATTTTTTTCCAATTCTTTAAGAACGACTCCTGAGACACAAGGGTCGTTTAATTAGAACAATAGGAAGCTTTTTAAAAAGTACCAAGAACTTTAGCGTAAAGAGTGAGGTGTTCGGGAGGAGGCAACCCCTTTCATATACCTAATAATTTCGTTTTCAGTTTTAATGTTGCTCCTTACTTTCAGTTGAAAAACTTTCTTTTATTTAATGTTCTCATGACATGACTTTTATTTTAGTGATAAGAGGTAAATAATTTTTTTAACAAACATAATATTAACCCAAAATGTTTTTACTATCGCCTCTGAAAGTTTAAGCTTTTCTGTGAAGGTTTTCCGTCTTTTGCTTCCAATATTAATGTTTTAATCCCAGTTTATATTATTTTACCACATTTGCTCTTTTATTTTTGCTGGTCTTTATCTTCGACAGTTGTTTTTCTTTTTTTATCTTTGACTGGTTGAGGCTCACATATGTATATATTTTTTGTTTTTTTTTTTATCTATTTTAATTGACTAACCTTAGCTTGTTTGACCTTTAATTGTTTGGTTTTTACAAATGGATCTAACCTTGTTTGAATGACCTTCTCGCATTTTTTTTTCTCTTTTTGACAAGAATTGCAAGTTCAGTTGATTTTGCTTGTGAATCAAAACATTTTTGGTGTTCAGCGTGGTATCCTTAATACTTGCTAATGGCGATGCCCTCAAGATCACACCAGAGACATGGTATCGTCCAAGATATCTTCTGTTTAATAATATATATATGTTAGATTGGTGTGGTCTGCAGTAATGAGATCTTAACTGACCCATGGGGGGAGAATATTTCCAATCATCAGTTCAAACCCTCAACATTTCTTTGAGGGATTAATTTTTTCCCTTATAAAATACTCCTTTTTCTCTAAGAACAATACTGGCCTATATTACTACTATTAGTGTTGATATCAGCAACAACTCCTTGCAGGACCAAATTTCTGGTCAGCAAAGTCACGAACGCTCCTTCATCACCTTTATTCCATTCAAAACTTCACTCTTTAATCCCTCCTATGAAGTTCTAGTTCCGTTTAAATCCTTTCCAATGACTTATTTCCATTCATTTTGGGGACAAATTGATTTTCGTTTGGCTCTAGACGGATGGCCAAAAAGTGCAATTTTTGGCAATGCATCATCCTTCCCTAAAACATTCCCTCGCTATAGAAAGTCAAGCCAACCCTTGTTTTATAATTCTGAATTTCATTCTTGTATTTAGGTCCTTTCACTTAGAGATGAATTCCGCCAGGTCTTTTGATCAGTCTGTTATGTGTAATGCCTTTGTTTTAAAATACCATCTGTTAATTAACAACGTTTTGTATTTAGTCTGTTTAGTGGATAGTTCAATGCTTTATATTCATTATTTATGTTTAAAAGTTCTTCAATCATTAATTGAGATAAGATTCTTTCAGAGTTCATCTCAGGTTTTCAAGATTTATTATAGAGAAGAAGGGATTTATTTTTTACTGGCAAAGGAAAATATAAGAAGATATTTCTTATTGAATCCCAGATGTTTTATTTTTAGGAAAATGTGACATTTGGGAAAAACCTTTTTTTTCAAATCTTCAGCCCGCGGAGGTTTTTGGCAGTTTATTCCTGCATATTGGGTCATGCACGTATGCAAGAATTTTATTTCTGCTGGGGGTCTATATTAAAAGTCTAATTCTGTTTATTATTTGAATAAGGATTCCACATGAAATTTGACAAAAATTAGGATTCTGGGAGGCGTGGCCCGAGTCCCCCCTCTACTGCTTACGTCTATACATTGGACAGCTTAATGTAATAACGCCGGGTTCCAATGGCATCTTAATAGAATAATTTTAGTTCAGTTGCATTTGTGCACATCCGAGTTTTATTTCGTTTTGCAATATAAAAAATTTTGCCCAAATTTGCCAAATTTTGCCAATAAATATAACAAATTTGTGAAGTTTGCATTCGTATAGACTGGGTTGTTGTGACTACTTTCGCTTATGGTTGAAACCATATTTGTCGCCATAAAAAACTATCATAAGATTGGAACTCGTTATTCTAGATTGGGATATTTCTGCTAAAATTAGCTATTAAATTGTAGTTATTAATACCTTAGAAATGTTTTGGTTAAAACACTATTTTACTTTTAAAATTAGTACCTGCTGGATATTTTGAATCAAACAAGTATCTCAGATTGGCTACATTTGGCGAGCATAATTTTGACTTGGAAACACTGGTTAGAGATATACTAGTATATTAATAGAAAATTCACTCAAAATTTGACGCTAAACACAGTAAAGGAAAATGAGAATTAATACACTGATGTAACTCACAAAATAATTAATTATGCAAAGCAAAAATTTTACATTGAGTGTGATTTTTTTTTTCAAAACAATACTTTATCCAACTTGACTCATGTTTTTTATTAGACAATAACAATATTTATCAATTTCTTATTGTTGAATTATTTAATATTTCTCTTTTGTTTCATATACTTGACGATTGTTACAGTTAAGGCCAATTCAAAACAAGATTTTATTATCACCGAGATTCAGCTGTGCGATAATTTTAGGCAATTTAATTATTAGACTTAAATTAACGCTATCTAATTCTTGGTATTTGTAAATTTTCATTGTGAGTTGTTTATTCCGCTATTTTTGCTGATTCTCACCAGTACAAATAAAATGTGACTGATATTTGAAAGTCTTCTGCCCAAAACAGCTTTTTTACTCACAACATTTTTGCCGCTGAAATATTTGTAAAGTCGATACCCAAGTTATAATTTTGCCAGCGGAGAAAAACTACCTTTCGTGTTTTTGTTGATGCACGTATCAATTTTAGGCACTTTTATAAAAGGCTAAAAAGACAATAACTGGATTGTTGCTTTCACTAAAAAATTGCTTTGGATTCGATGGATTTCTTGGACAAACTACTTAATATAATTACTGGGAAAATATTGATTCAACAAATATGATTGATGAGATCAACTTTTTTGAGGCTCTTTAGGTCTTTTGTTGTATTGGTTCTCTTTCCATCTCTTGACTTTTTTCAGTTTGACTTCCATTAGGTTTATTTCTCTTTTACAACCATGCATTGTGAAAATATTATTTACCATTTGAAATAACATTTAGCAAACTAAATTAACAAAGAATTAAGCGACAAAATATATTTGCACTGACATTTGATATAATATATAATAAACTAGTACGATATTGAATTAATCGAACAATGAAAAAGACGAGAAAAAATAGATGGACGAGAAATGAAATAAAAAGTATGGAAAAATGATATGACAAAATATGGAAATGATATGGAAGAGAAAAAAGGAATAGAAATGGATGGGAAAAAAGAGAAAAAACTGCATATTCGTACCACCAACCAAGCAGCAAATTCATTTTTGTAAGAATGGTCCATTCAAAATTTTTGCCCTTAAATTACGTAAGACTAGCTGATTTAACTACTACTACTGGTGGGCTGTTCCAGTGTTCACTACCCTATAAGCAAATGAATTTTTTTTCCAGCTTTCTTGTTTGTTTTTTTTCCGGTTTTTTTTTAGATTTTTCGGTTTTGATGAAAAACTGTTTCCCTACTTTAGCAATTGAGATAAACAAGGAATTGAACAAGGGCTTGACCTTACTCATCTATCCCATCACCTAAGACAAAACAGTATAACCCAACAATCAGTCAGAGAGAAATATCCCAATTCATGCAAAGTTATCATTGCATAGTACATATGTCGTGTGACATTTAATATAGCCAAATATTTATTAAAATTATACCATAAGTCTAAATTATACATGCAACATAAGTCTAAATCAGGATATCATAAAAAACAATATACCATAGGTGATTTTCATAAGTGATGTTTTAGAGGTTTAAATTTACCTATAAGACGGTCGGTTAAATTGGATCATCATCAGTGTATTATTAAAAGTTAATTTGATCAACTACCCTATAAGTTCATAAATGTAGGCCCATTTCCCTTTCTGTTCTCTTTCTTTCTTTCTTTTTTTGTTAAGTTTTCCATTTTTGATTTTCTTCTGTTAAATCATATGATGATGTGTCGATGTCGTAAGATATAAATGACATATCACAAAGACTTGTACAGGTTAGATATTACTCTAAGTCATAGTAACAAATAATATAATAATCGTCATCAAAGTCGTCGTTATAATCGTAATTATAAATTAGGTAATAAAAATGAAAGACAAAAAAAGAGTAAAACTGAAGATGAGCTTGGAACTGGAGGTGGAAAATAAGCTTGAAGGTGGTACCTGGCAACAGTGGCACTACATACCCGTTTTGATGATAAATATTCGTAGAGATTTACTCTAAATATTTGTAGAGAGAGTTTGTAGAGAGTCGACAGAAGTAAATGTTAGTTAAAGGCTATTACAAGAATAGTGTTTTTGCTGAACTTGTTTCAGTTTTTCTGCTAATCTAGATCTCTTTTGTTTGACTTCGAAATATTCGAAGTTCGAATTTCACTAGCGATGCTAGTGCTACAGTGAGAAGAACAGTAGATTGGTGTTTGGTGATATAGGACCAGGGGATCACAGCTGCTGCAGGGTCGAAGCAGAAACAACTAGGATCCAAATGTGTCGCAGACTAGGCTAGATGGCGGATCTTTTTTTTTCATTTCAATTCCTACTCGCAAAGTGTTATTACTGACGGTCTTTTGAATTTTAGGTTTTTAATTGGCAAGCGAGAATGGGCGGTTGATTGGATGGTGATTTAATTTACAACAAAGTCCCAAATGAAATTTTGATTTATAATGATTCAAGGTCGCTAGTAGTAGTGCCTTAATTTATTATAAATTAGAGTAAAAAAATAAACAGTTGCACAGTAAGAGCTAGGCTGCAAGGTAATAAAATTAATGGATTCATTAAAAATTACACATGTGTCATAATTAATAGGTGACAAAATCAATTGATTAAAAGTTAATCAGCTGTGCAGCTAAAACTGAGAGAAAAAGAATGACAAATAACAATAATAAAAACAAAACAAAAAACGGCAATAGATAGAAATCGAAGATTAAGAATTATGAGGAAAACCCCGTTCGAAATTAAGTGCAAACAACGAAAGACATACAAAACATGCAAAATTATGTCCTAGAACAAAATAAAAAAGAAATTTCTTTTTTCGGGTGTTATTTATTTTAATTTATGGAACAACGAGCAAAATTAAATTGATCAGTTCCTTAAGTCACTTAAGATTCTGCGTAATCTGACTAAATAGTTTTTTTTTAATAACTTGATAGTTGAATCGAAAATATAAGCAATATTTGAAAAAACATTGATAAACAAAAAAAATTTTGTGATAGCAATATAATAAAAAATATTAAAGCAATATAGCACATTGTTTTATTTAATGTTTTAAATGAAAAAACAAGTTTTTTTTAAACTTAAAGTAAGGAGTGACATTAAACTTAAAACGAACCAAAATTAATCCTTGTATGAAAGGGGCTCCCACCTCCTCAACGCCCCGCTCTTTACGCTAAAGTTTCTATTGTTTTAAAAAGTAGAGTTATGACAAAGAATAGAACCTTGTATTTCAGCAGTCGCTATGACAGAATTACATATATGAGGGGTGTTTCTCTCTCCTCGGCACCTCGCTCTTCACACTAAAGTTTTTGGCACTATGAAAAGTCACTTATTGTTCTAATTAAACGACCTTTGTGTTTTAGGAGGCGTTTTTAAAGAATTTGGCCAAATTTTAATTTCAGCGTAAAGAGCGAGGTATTGAGGAGGGGGCGATATCCCTTATATACGTAAGAATTTCTATTCGTTTTAAGTTTTAATATCGCGCCTTACTTTTAGTTGAAAAAACTTTTTTTTATTTAATTTCTGATCGTTTTTTTAAATAACGCCAGGATATATGGCTCTACCTCCACGGAAAAATACCTCTCCCCACGGAAATATATTCTGGACAATTCAATCCTGTTCAAAATTTACCCTGGACCCTTAATGGGTCCACGCATAAAATTGAATCGGTAAAGAGAAAGCAAGACATATAATGAAATTTTGAACAGGAATTATGGAAAACTACCCGAGTATAAAATTTCCCCTTAAAACTTAACCCCCTGGGAACTTCCATCTCCATTGAAAATTTTCCTCGTGCAAAATCCCCCCAGCAGAAAATTCGTCCTCCCCTCCCCACCCAAAAAATGTAGGCTATACATACTTCCCAATAACAATACTATGCGTGAACAATAGGCAAATTTTATAGCTTAAAAACCTTTCTCTAGGGGCTGTGGGGGATCATGTTATCTCCAAAGGCATAGTTATTGCGCCTTTCAACTATTCTGAACAAAATAGCTATCTCAAAATTTTGATTGGAGGATTTTGGCAAAAATGTGTCGTCGAAGGGGACCTAGTTTCCCTACAATTTTTTGGTCACTTAAAAAGAGCAATAGGGCTTTTCGATTCCGTTAGAATGAACCCTGTTCCGATGTTCTAGGTCCATTAGGTCGATACGGTCACCCCTGAAAAAAACAAACACATCTGTGATCTTTCTTCTGGCAAAAATTACAAAATTTCCCATTTTTGCAGATAGGAGCTTGAAACCTCTACATCAGGGTTCTTTGATACGCTGAATATGATTGCATAATTTTCTTTAAAATTCATTGACTTTTAGGGAATCTTTCTTCTTTTCTTTCGAAAATCAGACAAATTTTCTCAGGCTCGTAGCTTTTGATGGGCTAGACTAAATATATTTGGAATTAGCATAATAAGGCAATTCTTTTGATATATCTATTGGTATCAAAATTCGGTTTTTTAAAGTTTCGGTTACTGTTGAGCCCGGTTGCTCCTTACTTATAGTTTGTTACTACAAACTATTTGATTTAAAAACAAATAAAATTAAATAAGTCATAGGTATATAGTATGAGCATAAAACTAAATTGCACTAAACTAATGCCTTTTAATTTATTTCAAAGTTATACACAACAACAGCTTCATACGTGACTAACATTTCTATTGACCAAAATTATCTAACCATTATATTTAATCCCGTATTCGGACACCGGGTTTAAAGTGTCTTTTAGGTAGGTTTTTACGGAAAATAGTTCTCAGGTTTCTATCTTCAACCCAGCAAAACTTTAATTGTTTTCATCTTACGGGTTGCAAGCGTATTAGCCACGGATTTTTCAAAATTAGAACGTGCCAGAATAACAGTTCTGAAAGACCCAACCATGGCCACCGAAAACGGTATCTACACAGCCTGTGCCCAACTCCGTGTTGGATATAAAACGTGGCTTTTCATAAAGCTTATTCCAAATCTCGAAATGTGCCGTTGCATCGAATGTATAGATGTCGTTTTTATTTACTCTTCTCTTTTTCCTTTTATATCTTTTTTTTAGTTTCCTTTTCTATTTTCTATTTACTGTTATTTTTATTTTCTCCTCTTTATTCACTCTTCGGTGCTGAACTTGGTATAAGTGATTTTTTACAAGACTTCGCTCAAGAAAGTTGACATAAAACATACGTGTCATACATGCGAAGTAGCTCTTGCTAGCCCTAGTGCTTTAAATCACTTTTAAAGCTGTCGATTTTCCAATTCAAGATTCAGGTAGGCTTCTCTTTGAGCTGGGAAATTGAATATTATTTAAAGGAAATTTCATGTCCATAGGAAAGCCGCTTTTCTCTATTATCTGTTGCCATGTCTTCAGATGATAAAAAAGGGCAAGGTCTTTTACGTGACTAGCAAACAGAGGGCTGATTGCAGGCATTGAATTAAGCGGAAATAAAGAATTGCCGAGTTTTATTTCTGTTTAGTTGGAGAAAGTTTGCTTTATAGTAAAGTTTTCTAAGCTTCCAGAGTCTTGAAAATATTTGCAGGTGTTACTAATCAATTTAAGGGAAACAGTTTCTAAGTTGTGAAAGGGATAAATTCGAATTTTAATTGTAATTAAATTAATTGTTATTTAATTGTAATTAAAATGTAAAAAAATCTATTTATGTATTTTGTTTTTCACTTGTTTTTTTTTTCTGTAAATTTACACTTTACATGCCTTATTTATTTCCATGCCGGTTATCGTAAAAAATTATTGTGGTATCTGGTGGATTGCAAATAGCGGGTAGCCATGAAGTTCCTCGCCTGTGATAACTGTTTTCATTATTTCAGTGTGATATTTCAATAATTTTGTTTTGGATTGTAATTTCTATGCTTCGTGTTTTGTTTGTATATAGGTTTCTACTTTCAAGTTTTTAATTAGTCAAATTTAGCTTCTTCAGAATAGATCGGTTAAATTTGTTTATTTATTTTGCCAAAAATTAAGCTTTTTCTAATATTCTAAATCATATTAAATGTTCTGTGTTTTCATTAAATTTCCGTTGTGCCTTTTTGCGATCTTTACTTTAAAGATGCTGGAAATGCTTCACTTTGTAGTTCGTTGCTTTTCTTTTTGCTATGACCATTCGACTTTTCATTCAATTATTGTTTCTTTTGCATGATCAGACACATTCGTCCTAGTACGTAGAGCTCAGTTGAACCTAGCTTATGATTCGTCTGAAGCTTTATATATTTTAATGCTTATTTCATTCTTTTATTTTTAAAGGTTGGTTATTTATTAATTAAATAAAAAAAGTTGTTTTAACTGAAAGTAAGGAGCGACATTAAAACTTAAAACGAACAGAAATTTCTCCGTATATGAAAGGGGCTTTTCCTCCTCAACGCCCCGCTCTTTACGCTAAAGTTTGACTCTTTCTCTTAACTCTACTTTTTAAAACAGTAAAAGTATGTTTTATATATGTATTTAAAGTATATTTTATCTATGTTTTATATAATAGTATGTAGAGCGCAGTTGAACATAGCTTGTGATTTGTCTGAAGCTTCAAATATTTTGAGAGTTATTTCAATCTTTTATGTTTAAAGGCTGGTTATTTATTAATATATACTATTGTTATATATTATCCAGTTATACATGATCTTGTTATTGGGTTATAGTGCTTGTTTATTAATAATTGTGCAAACACTATTAATAATTGGTACCAATTTATTAAATTACGTAAAGCTGTAAAATTTAAAGCAATTATTCAAATCTTGCTTTATCACGAAATGTTTCGAGATGAATAAATCTTATCTTGTCTTGAGCTTTATATAGGCTATATTTTAGCCGCGCATAATTCTGCTCTGGCTCTTTTGGCTTTGTTCTGTATGTGATTTTTTTGTGTCTACGACCTTCTCTCTTCTTCTTATTCTCTTTATTTTGATTTTTTTTTATATTTTAAAATTGTTAAGACAGGAACAAAAAATAGGGTCTTTAAAAGCTATATGAACAGATGTATTTGGAAAAGCAGGCAAGTGAAAACTAGATTTTGAAAAGAATGACTGAAGAGCGTCAATTTTTTTTTCACACCCCAAGTAATTTGGTTACCAAATTAATTGACTTTATTTTTGCTCATATTTGGTTTAATTGGTTAACTATGCATACCATATAGCCAACTATTTACATTCGGTCTAATTGTGTTCTGCTTAATCAATTATGTATGATTTGTCAATCATTAGTCAATTATTAGTCAATTAGACAAATTCGTCAATTATGTAAATTCCGTCCTGGGGAATTCTAAATCATCTCAGGCCTCTCAATGTCGTATTACTAACATTTAGATTTCGGTAATATATGGGCGTTTGTTCTAATCAAGCGCACAATTCGAAATTGCAATACAGGTTGAGTTGAGTTGCGATAGTTCTGCCATGTTCGGGGAATTTTATGGCCAGTTCTGGGGAACAAAAAAATAGAGTCTTACACAAAGTCTCGATGTAAGCTGCAGTTTTTAGAACCAGATTTTTCCTTTTGGATAATCTGGAAACTCCTGGAAACTTCAGTTGTGATTTTGATCGATTTCGACGAAATATATTTAAAAATTTTAATTAAAAAAATCGACATTAATTTAAAAACGCCTTTTACCATTCTTTGTCATAACTGGATTTCGATCAATGTCGAGGAAATATGTTTTAAATTTTTGACTAAACTAATTGACCTTAATTCAAAAATGTCTTGTACCATTCTTTGTTATAACTGGATTTTGATCGATGTGGAGGAAATATGTTTTAAATTTTTGACTAAACTAATCGACCATAATTTAAAAATGCCTTGTACCATTCGTTGTCATAACTGGATTTTGATTGATGTCGAGCAAATATGTTTTAAAATTTTGACTAAACTAATTGACCTTAATTTTAAGATGCTTTTTACCATTCTTTGTTATAACTGAATTTTAGTCAATATCGAGGAAATATATTTAAAATTTTTGACTAAACTAATCAACCTTAATTTAAAAATTCCTTGTACCATTGCCATAACTGGATCCTTTGCCATAACTGGATCTTGACCGATGTCGAGGAAATATATTTTAAATTTTTAACTAAACTAATCAACCTTAATTTAAAAGTTAATTGTACCATTCTTTTTCAATACTAGATTTTGATCGATGTCGAGGAAATATGTTTTAAATTTTTGACTAAACTAACTGGCCTTAATATAAAATGCCTTGTACCATTCTTTGTTATAACTGGATTTTGATCGATGTGGAGGAAATATGTTTTAAATTTTTGACTAAACTAATTGACCTTAATTTAAAAATGCCTTGTACCATTCTTTGTCATAACTGGATTTTGATCGATGTCGAGCAAATATGTTTTAAATTTTTGACTGAACTAATCGACCTTAATTTGAAAATGCCTTGTATCATTCTTTGTCATAACTGAATTTTAGTCAATATCGAGGAAATATATTTTAAATTTTTGACTAAACTAACCGACCTTAATTTAAAAATTCCTTGTACCATTCCTTGCCATAACTGGATTTTGACCGATGTCGAGGAAATATATTTTAAATTTTTAACTAAACTAATCAACCTTAATTTAAAAGTTACTTGTACCATTCTTTGTCAATACTGGATTTCGATCGATGTCGAGGAAATATGTTTTAAATTTTTGACTAAACTAATTGACCTTAATATAAAAATGCCTTGTACCATACTTTGCTATAACTGGATTTTGATCGATGTCGAGGAAATATGTTTTAAATTTTTGACTAAACTAATTGACCTTAATTTAGCAGCTAAAGTCATAATTGAAAGCAAGGAAATAAAAAAAAGTTATTTTTTCAAATGAAAGTAAAGCAGAAACGTTAAAACATACAGGAATCATTTTGTATATAAGGGGACTGCCGCCTCTTCATGTAACTGATCTTGCGCATAAGTTTTATAGTTTTTTTTATTTTTTTAAGTCCCCAGTTTGCTTTTTAATAGATCTCAGTCTGACCATCTTCATGATCATAAGCCGTGTGAATTTTAAATAGTGCTCGAGGCTCACCCCATAGGACTAAATTATGCTTACTTTCATTTCTTATTGTTTTTAACTTACAACAGTTCGCTAGTGTTTCAAATTTGCTGACGACGTAACTGTCTTTCCACTGAGACTAAACAGAACTGAGTTGAGGAGAATTTTTAATGAATAAAAAGCTGCACTAAGAAAGGTGAAACTAACAGTTAGTGAGACTGAAGAACTCCTCTATGACGGTTTCTTTCGTAAAGTTTGACAGCCACGTTTCCTATGACTCCTTGTTATTTACGAAGAAAACAGTTAAAATAATTGGACTACTTTTGGACGACTAGTATTTTGACTATTCGTTTACTACCCTGCAGAGATTTAGTACGCCAACTGAAGTTTTCAAAGCTGTACGTTGCAGTTATTTTAGACCTTCTTGTATGAGTGTCCATGCTGGCATCCGGGGCTGGTCAGACAGACTTGAGATGGTACAAAAAGAACTTAAAAAAATTATATTTTTGCAAACTACTAAAATTTCGATGATGCACTGACAATCCCTTTGGTAATCGTGTATACGAGTTCGCATATCGATGTGGAGTAAAATATTTGAACTTCCCAACTCATTGTGATTTATTGCCTGACCTTAAGAACCCTGTTTTAAAAGGACCAACGCTACACCCTGAAAAATAAAAAAGAATTGTCCACACTATATGATTAACCCAGCCTTTAGTACCGAAAGATATCGTAAATAATCTATTCCTTATTTTCTCGGTACTTTAATGACAGCGTTTTAAATATTTGATGTTTGATGTAGTTTATTTCCTGGATTAACCTGTGAGTGTTCTAGTATTGATTTGACTGTATGACGTATCTGCGCTATCATTCGCTAATTTAGTTTATAAACCATTTTGTCTTATC
The DNA here is from genome assembly GCF_032884065.1 of Artemia franciscana. Taxonomy (NCBI): domain Eukaryota; kingdom Metazoa; phylum Arthropoda; class Branchiopoda; order Anostraca; family Artemiidae; genus Artemia; species Artemia franciscana. The sequence continues at coordinate 999,471 of NC_088867.1, read as the reverse complement.
TTAGTAAAAGGATTTGTGAGCAGGGTTGCCACCTGTAGCCAAAAATACTATTTTAGCTATATTTCAGCATGTGCAGCACTGTAGTTAATACTACATTGAGTGAGCAAATAGTAGCACTTTCATTCTACAACTTTCTCTTTTGTCTTGAAAATAATTTTAAAAAAATACAGAGGAATTAACAAAAAATGCGGAACTCCTTATTTTCGTCTTTGTTTTTAAAGATTGGCACAAAGTTGATATACCCAGGATCGCCTTTTTACCGTGTTTGTTTCGAAAGATTGGCGTAAAGTTGGAAATAGCCAGACATAAAAAGATGAAAAGTTTTACCTAAAGCTAATCCAAGTTCACTTAAATGGAACGTATACGTGTCGCGGCGCAAGCCGTGACACGCGCAAAAAAGTTTCTTGTCTCTAGCACTAAAATCGTTCTATAGAATGCAAATTTGGGTAATTTTGGCACTTTAGGAAACTGACTGTGGTGGTGACCATGTTTGTGAGTCCAACAGATTTTGTTAAATTGTAGTTATTTACTGATTGCTGTTTAGTACACTTGAACACTTTTTTTTATTGTTCAATTCAAATGTGAATCAATAATTACTTTTATAATTAAGGCATTGCGAAAAATACTTTGTCCACTTTCAATTCCCTGGTGTTTGAGCATTCGTTCTTTTAGCAGTGGGTTTAAAGTACATTTTTTATCGGATGAAGTAAATCCTGTATTTTGTCACGTAATTGGAGGACTCCTGGAAAAAGGATATTAATATGTTCAGGATGATCGATCCCTACTTATTTACAGCTCAATGCAAAGTTTGAAATGTATTCTTGCACAAAATGGAACAAATATCAATACCATTAATAAATATCATCAATACATAAATATCAATATAATAAATATCATGTGCAATATCAATTGCTCATTCAAAGAGAATTTAATAATAAAAGATATCATAGCTCTGGTTCTGGAGCAAAAACAAAACACATGAACGTTTAAATTAGACTTCAATTTGTGTAGCTATAAAACAAAAAACTTTCTCTTTTGAGAGCAAAGTGGGCACATCAAATATGGTCATATATTATGCCTTGGAATAACTAAGACAAATCATATCACTGGGCTCTGGAAAAGAGTAGGCACAGAATGGAAACATGGACAATAGGGAAGAAAATATCATTAATGTCCTATTAGTTCCGCGAGAAATAATCAGCTTTCCTCTTCTGCATATCAAGTTATGTCTAATGAAGCACTTCATAAAGGCTCACATTTTGATTTGATCATGCTTTGCATATATAGGGGGAAACAATGCCTCAGTGAATACATAAAATTACTTCAGGGATATTTGTTGGTCCAAAAATAAGGCAGCTAATTAAAGACACTGGATTTGTTATTTTGATTATTGAGGTGAAACAAAATGCCTGAACTTCATTTGTTTCACTAATCCAAAAATGATAGGCCAATTTCACTAATCCAAAAATTATAGGCCAATTTCACTAGTACAAAAATTATAGGCAAAGGTGAAACTGAAAACTATGTTGAACTAGTAAATGGGATGCTTAATAGTTTCAGAGACCCTATCTATAATACGAGATACACTATTTATAAATCCCCATAGACAGTTTGATTGATAATTTAAAAACACCAGTAGGGAACGAGCTGAAAGATTTCACCAGGATATTGAAAGTATGGAGGACTGCTACCAATGGAGACGGGATACACATATGATGACATATTGCTGCTGGAATTTGAAACATGCATTTTCCAAAATACACGCCCAGTTGTGGCACGTTTAAGCTGCATCGAGCCTCCTTGTGGTGCCCCTCACACGATGACACATGCGGTTTCAGAGGTTTCGCTCGTGGCAGGCTCCAGGATTTTAACCAATGACCTTCCAGCGACAGCCATATTTTCAGAACTCTCCAATTGGCTGAAGATTGGAGAAAATAAAACCATGGATCCCGTAGCTATACTTTTATTCTATATCGCATTAATAATGGTAACCACTGAGCGTTTGTTGGTTATAAGGTACATCACAAGGTCCTTGCAGTCACCCAAAGCACGTTAGCCATCATGCTGCTCGGAATGAAGGTTAGGATGTCTACCCCCCCCCCCCTATTGCTTTGTGTTACGCTAGCAGATTTGCCATGCTATGTACGGACAATGGGTCACTTTCCTGTGCTCCCTCGGAACGGGAGGTCCGCCATCTTAAGTCAGATATATGGTCAAATCTCATTCCCTGAGGCTCCATCACCGCCGAGGAAATTTCCAAGCTTTTGACAATTCAAAGCAGGGAATTCGGAATATCTCTTGGAATAGAATTAGCGTGAAAATCTTAAGTAGAAATATAATGTGTTAAAGTTAATTATTTGACTAGAAAAAAAGGAAACGAAACAAGAAGAAAAGAACTGTTTTACTACTTTAGCACTTGAACAACCGTCAAAAATCCTATTTGTTTTTATTTTTGTATTAAATAAAAAAGCTTTTTCAACCAAAACCAAGGAGCAACATTAAAGCTCAAAACAAACAGAAATTATTCCGTATATAAGGCAGTCTGTCCCTTCCTCAACCCTCACTCTTTATACTTAAATTCTTCAAAAATACTTCTCATTCGGAATCAACGGCCCTTGTATTTGAGCAGTTTTTGTTTAAAAATTAGGACAGAAATTCAAACTTTAGTATAAAGAGCTAGGGTTTTTGAAGGGGCCACCCCCTCATATACAGAGTAATTTCGGTTCGTTTTAAGTTTAAATTTTGCTTCTGAATTTCAGTTTAAAAAGCTCTTTTTTATTTAATTTCTGAGCGTTTTTCAAGTCATGCCAAACAATATCCTCTCCCCCTCCCCAGCACAAAATTTACACCAAAACAAATTCTGTATATTTTCCAATAACAAATATTGCATGTGATTAATGGGTGAATTGCATAGCTTATATACCGTTTCTCATCCCCAGGGGCTCTGAAGGGTTATTTAACCTTTCGACTATACTGATTCAAATAGCCATCTTAAATTTTTCATCGTATGTCTTTGGGAAAATGATGGGCTTGGGAGGGGGCAAGTTACCATCGAATCTTTTTGGTCACTTAAAAAGAGCACTAGAAATTTTGATTTCCGTTCGAATTAGCTCTCTACTTATCTTCACCCAAGTAAAAAAAAAAAAAATAAAATAAACACGCATCTTTCTTCTGCCAAAAAATAAAAATTTTCACATTTTTGTAGATTGAAGCTTGAACCCTCTACAGTGGGGTTCTCTGATATGCTGAATCTGATAATGTGATTTTCATTAAGGTCGCTTACCGTTTTGGAGGTCCCCTCCTTTTTTGAAAATCAGGAAAATTTCCTCAGGCTTTTGTTGGGGAAACTTAAACTTAATAAATCTTACATATTTGGAATCAGCTTAAAAAAAAAATCTTTTGATGCAACTTTTGTTGACAAAATTTTGGTTTTTAGAGTTTAGCTATTGGGCCTTACTTACAGCTCGTTACCGCGAATTATTTGATAATAATTTACGACGTTTCTATAATATTATCAAAGATTACTCTATCGTTATTACTTTCTTTGAGTTTACGTTGGATCAAGTTTTATCGTATATTGCAGTATCTACCCCTTGAGATACATTTCAAGTTGAATATAACATATAGCTTGATTTTATTTCAATATTAATGTCAATTTAACTTGGTAATTAATGAGTAATATAAAGGCGTAATTTAACTAGATTAACTTTTTCCCCTTTTTAGGTATGCCAGAACGACACAATTGTTAATATTTTATGTGATATTTTGATGTTTGATAGTTTTGTCATTGCAATATTCTTGGTAATTACTTGGTAATTTAAATTAATTTGGTATTTCAATACGCGTAACTGTTCATATGTAGAATCAAAAGAAAACAAGATAACTATATATGTTTGGTAAAATAAAGAACCAAAGATCATTGTATCTTGGTGTTTTGGTAATTTAATAGGCATAATTCTTTTACTTCCTAAATATGCTACTACGATATAACTGCTAATGTTTTTAACATTGCCGTATTCTTTGTAATTACTTGGTAATTTAAATGAATTCGGTATTTAATAAGTGTAACTGTCTATGGGTAAACTATGGGAAAATAAGATGACTACATGGGCTCGGTAAAATAAAAAACACAAGGTCTATCTTAGTGCTTTGGTAATGTAATAGTCATAATTCTTTTATTTCCTAAATATGCTAGTTTGACATAACTGTTGATTTTTTGATGTTCGATGTTTTTATCATTGCTATATTCTCGGTAACTACTTGGCTATTTGAATTATTTCGGTAATTTAATAAGTGCTACTGTTTACTCGTAGACTCGCTGGAAGAACAAGATAAATATATCGAAATATAAAAATATATTGAAATATATTTCAGCGTTTTTGATAATTTAATTTAATCCGCTTAGTAAAATTGATTGGTGCAACTTTTTTGTTTTTAGGCGTGTCAGAAGGATATGACAGTTATTCGAGAGCGGGAAAATAAAGCCCAGAAGGATCTGCTGACACTTACCAAGGAACTGGCACATCTCCGGAGGATACTAAGACAGTATGAATCCCTGCCTGAGTCCTCTGTAGGATCTGCTGTATGAAAAATGTATAAATTTCCTGGTGCAAAATTTGACTAAAAAGTATTTATTTCTTAAATGTGATAACCACTGTGCTTTTAAGTTTATGTGCTTAGAGGAAAATTTTTTTGTGTTTTCTCTTTAGTATTTTAGCCATTGTTTATGCAAAGTTTATTTAAGAATAATATTTAAGAGGCATGAAATAAAAAGTATGAGAAAATGTTAGGAGGAAATTCAAATTGACCTCTGATGAATATTATAACACCATACAGTGTTACCCAGTAGAATCATTATCAGTTAAATTTAAATTGAATTAAATAATTAATTAAATTCAATAAGCTAAAACAATCAACGCCATCTAGGCTAGCAAGTAAATCGGCAGTTTTAATAACTTGTAATCAATTTAATAATTTAATATAATTAAATAATAAATAAAACAGTAAATACCACCTAGAGTTACACATTAAGATAATTATTAGAATTTTTTTCACGTCTTCGTAATCGTCATGTCATATCAATCACGGAAACTTAAAATAAAATTTTAGTTGCATTTTTTTTTAATTATAAAGAAACAATTTTGCAGAAAGAGCTTAATAAAATATATGTGCAACTGAACTCTTATGCTACCGAAGCAGTTTAAAAACAAAAGTACACAGTTAAAAAAAAAAAAAGTCAGGCTTATTAACTTAATAGGTTATCAAGTTAAAATAGGTTATTAGGTTAATAGCAAAACAAGTTTTGCCATTATTCAAATCTAAGTTTTAATAAACTATATTAAGCCTGTTTCGGACTTTTCAAGTTCAGCTGATTGAAACTGATCTATCAGTGGTGCTAGTTGTCCTAGATGCCCATTTTTAATGGGCATTAAAAATGGGCTAATAAAATGGGCTATTAAGCCCATGTTAAAATACTCTATAGATTCTTTTTTACTCTCTTACCTGTTTTCCATACTCTTCTGTACGAAATATAATGTTTCGTAACTAGGACATATTTTTTGGATGGATATGTCCTTGCTTCCTGAGCTCTTAGTTTTGAGGAAAAAATATACCCCCTTTGGTGAAAAGTAAAACAAAAATAAATTTCTTTGTAAACCGACTAAGGTACTAGATATTTGTAATATTTTTTTACTCAAAAAAGTAAAAAAATGAAGACTTAAAGAGTTCTTATTTTTCCCCAATATTTTCCGTCTCCAAATGGCTTCCTTGGTTCTTAGGGCTTCAAGACATCCTCAGGAATTTTATGAAACATTTGTATAGATATATCGAAAGCTAGCCTAATCTGCTGCCTAAATAGCGAATCTTGACTTTAGTTTTTCGTTGCTTTAGAAAAGAAAGCCCCACTGTATCTCTAAAGCCGTTTGAGGTGTTTTCACAATTCTTATACCTGAATTAAAAATAGGAAAAAAAATTGCAGAAGATTAAAAGTATTATCTGTAATCACATAGTATAATGCCATAATCTTTAACTCTTTATATACTTGAATTTGTTAGAAATATATAGGTCATTTTGCTTGAGGCTTTATCTTTAACTTGACATAGACTTAAAAACCACCAAATTCTTTTTCACATAGCAGGTAAATATGGTTTGTTTTATTGTTTGTTGTTCCTTATGCGGTAAATTCTTCAGCAAACGATACTAAAAAAGAGAAAATAATAAATATATATATAATTTTAAATATAAAAAAAGAAATAAATCCTATCATAATTTGAGAAAAAGATGGGCATGTAATTAATAAAGTAAAATTTCCGCATTTGGTTAGAACATTTTGTATCGGCGGACTTTTCATGCAATTTTTATTTTTCGTCCTACGCACATCTGTGCTGCGTAATACCAACTGACAACTGTGAGAAAATAAACCTTGACAAATAGGGTACAACTACAATAATTGAACTTGAACTACATGCCTTTGTTGTGCTCATAAACCCTCCCTCCCCCTATATATATATTGCCTCCAAAGCTTCAGTAGGGGGTCGGGAAGAACATTTAATCAGATCTGGTGCTAAATTAGTCACTAAACGAATTCTTTCTGTAGAAGAGAACTGGTAGAGTTGGCAATGTTTAACAAAATATTTCTAGTATTATAAAATATTTTACTTTTTTTTATCTTAATCGGGGCCTCTGACACTAAGCATTAATTATGATAAAAAATCACCAAGAAGTCCATCCTAATAAGCTGTAAACAAAATTAATGCCGCAAATTCATTTCCTAAATCTTCTTGTAAATATTTACGTTTGCACCTACAGGACTCTGGGGATACGTTTCATTTTTTAAAGCACTTTTATCCAAGTATGCAAAATGGATATTATACGACGTATTACTATTTTACGTCTGGTATTACTCCTGACGTTATTTCGACCATCTCCTCATCTGTTTAGGTTGCTATTGTTGGGTCTAGTGGTGAATCCCTTTTCGTCTACAATTTCCCTGCAAAAAGTATGCTTGGTTAGGCTAATAGAGAAGCACTCTTATTATTCAGAATCTTTGATTTAAAAGAAATAATCTTTCTAATTGAGTTTAGTTTTATAACTGTTTTATCGTCAGCTGTGTTGTTTGACATGCAGTATACAATAAGTTAAGTCCAACCTTGTATAATCAATAATTTCTGATAAATCACTTTTTCTGTATGGAACCTAATCTTTAGTTATTTTCATTAGAAAATCCTTTTTTTGGTGTATTTATTGAATGAACTGATGAAAACATTAAAAGCCCCTCTCCCAAAATTTGAAAAATATAACTTACTCAAAATAGGCTCATGTATTTTGCTCAAATATAAGCATAGATATTAATATTTGCAAGATTACGGGATTCAGCGCATTTTTGCGGAGAAAATTGCGAATCGAAATGCGGAAAAATACATAAGAGTAGCTAGAGATCGATATAGGGAACCGAGTCCTTCCCCTTTAAGTCAAGTGCAAAGCAAAGCTAAGACAATCAACTCTCATCGTACAGTAATAAAAAAGACCTTGTCTGCCCTCTATATTTTCGTCAATTGGCACTACTGTTTCTTTTAGCATTTTTTTTTTTTTTTTTTTTTTTTTTTTTTGTAAATTGTTTGTCACGCTGTCAGTACCTGTCAGTCCGGAAATTTTAACCAACAATACACAAATTAAATTCCCTTGAATTCTAATACTTTCTCTTGGAACTATATTATAACAACCATAACAATGTGCGCATAATCGAGCAGAATAATAATAATCTCTAATATTACCGCCAATTGGTAAGGAAACCTGTAGATTGAATAAATTTCGTCAAAACATATATGAATTCTGTACGCCACAAATGACCAAGGAGGGAGTATTAATCATCTTGTGTTGTCACAAACACAGACCCTCTGCTTGTCTTATCAAACTGGATCGAAGAATCATCCATGCTACAATTGAAATTGACAATCATCTAGTCAATCTATTAATTGACTAAACTTTCCTTATTTAGTCGTTTTACAGAGTACATGATATACCAATTAAGGTTGGCACAACTCGGTGTCATCATTCATGTGAGCCAATGAATGATACCGAAAAAGAATTCAACCAATAATGAAATTCCTAAGAATAAAAAATGATTTCCAATGCTAAAAATTCATATTTCAGACGGGAGCAATATGTCCTTTCGTCTTATTGTCTTTTCGCCTTATTTTCATTTCGAAAAATTGAAAAAATTATGAATCCCCTCCCCGTCTCCCACTTACATTTTATAAATAAATTTAGTTAGTTAAAAATTGATTGTAAAGACCCTTGTACTTTTCGTGAATTAGCGTATCTGTTTGTTTTAGGATATTTCAAAGATAATTCTACTAAAATATATACCAGACTTAATTTAAAAAGCGGAATTTAGTCTAATTCCAGATTGGATCCAAAAAGACAGTCCTAAAAACTTAAATCAAAAATTCACAAATCTATATATATAAAAATAAGTTGTCTGTGTGTCTGTCGAGTGACGTCATGTTTGTGTGTCGACTGACGTCATGTGGGACAGCCAAGTATGTTGTATATTCGCAAGTTTTACGTAGTTAAAATATATATATATATATCTATCTATGTTCACAGGTGGGGCACAACTACAATGGCGCGTAACGACTTACGCGCGCAGGGGGGCTTGGGGGGGAGGCGAAGCGCCCCCACCAACTAGGGGTTGGGGTGGCGCGAAGTGCCACCCCAACAGCTAGTTAATAATAAACTTAATATAAGCATGTATTGAAATTTTCTAGTTCTTTGTATTTATTTTTTTTGTCCGATTTTAATTCTTTTTCTTCTCAAAGTTCTAATTCTACTTGATCGTTACGAAGAACTTGGGTGACAAAATATTTTTTTATTCCAGCTTAAACAAATTTTGGAATATTTTCCTGTTAAAGCTATTACACTATTTTATGAGCGAGTTCTTATTTCTGAATACAGAATTTTGATTTTATGAATAACAAATATCTTGCCTAAATAATCTCTGGAGTATATTTTAGAAAAAAAATTTATTCTTGTGCACTGCATTAATGTTGCTTACTAATCATTTAACTGTTTAATTAATCTTTCCAAACGATTAACTAATAGTTAATCGTTTTAAATGACAATGTTTGACATTCAAAACCAAATAAGGACTAAAATTATTAATGAATTGACAAGAACTATTTAATTTTCGTCACTAGGTATATTTTCCTCAAAATTAAGCTGCTATCTCGTAGACAATCATTCAATAATTGAAGTAATCAATTGTTTTAAGCAACCTATTTGCTTTATATCTGAAGTTTCTGTCTGAAATTTCGTTGTAAATATTTTTCATAGTTGTGTACTCTATGTTTTGGTTTTTGTTATACTACGGATATGTTATCAAATATACAACACTATTTTTGTTCTTATTTACCTTTTGTGTTTTCTTTCTAGATTCGAAATAGGAAAGTGAATATTTATTCTATGAACATGGAAAGCTAACTTCAAGAAAGTAATAACAACGAAGTAATTCCGAATCTTAAAACTTGGGACTTACGAAATAACCATATGTTGCTAATGACGCGTTTGAAGGAATCCCCAACTAAAGGGTGACATTGAAGGGAAGGTTCACAATTTTCTAGAGATTGGTTTTTCTAGTATATATATAATGAATATATATATATATATATATATATATATATATATATATATATATATATATATATATATATATATATATATATATATATATATATATATATATATATATATATATATATATATGTTATATATATATATATATATGTTATATATATATGTTATATATATATATATATATATATATATATATATATATATATATATATATATATATATATATATATATATATATTATATGTATGTATTTTATATATATATATATATATATATATATATATATATATATATATATATATATATATATATATATATATATTATATATATATTAAATATATATATATATATATTATGGCAAAATATATATACAATTGTCATGACGTCCAAGTGAACCTTAAATTAGAACTAGTGCCATTGTAAAATTACGGATTTTTTTTTTACCTTTAACTTTTCCCTCGGCTTGTGTTTGACATTATGAAAGACATATTGTCGAACCTTTTTTTCTTTTAATTGTTCAGATGGTGGGACAAAAACTTCTTTTTTCTTCCATCGATTTATCTAGTCCAGGTTTTTGATTTTCAAAGCTATGATAGGCGTTGATGACCGTAACCATGTCAAAATCCAAAACCTAATAATTATTGCTATCATTTTCAACTTTTTTGGTTCGTTTTACCTCGGCTTGTCTTTTTTCATTATGAAATACATATTACTGAAATTTTGTTTTTTTTAACAAAGGTATGTTAGGCATTGATGACTTTATCTAGGTCAAAATCCCAAACCCAATCAGTACTGTTATCACTTTCAATTTTGACACGTTTTGATTATCGCTGTTCAGGTTGATTTTCATTGATCCGCTCACACGTTTGGTGTCGCATGTCTTCTGACCGCGTGTGTCTGCTTTTCATTTTCATTTTTGACTTGTACACATGCTCGATGTTGCAGGATTTCTGACCTCATCTGTCTTTCCTCTCATTTTAATTTTGACACGCCGTCGTTGTTATATAGAACTGTTGTGCTGCATATGTGCATCACACACATATATATATATAACATATATATATATATATATATATATATATATATATATATATATATATATATATATATATATATATATATATATATATATATATATATATATATATATATATATATATATATATATATATATATATATATATATATATATATATATATATATATATATATATATATATATATATATATATATATATATATATATATATATATATATATATATATATATATATATATATATATATATATATATATATATATATATATATATATATATATATATATATATATATATATATATATATATATATATATATATATATATATATATATATATATATATATATATATATATATATATATATATATATATATATATATATATATATATATATATATATATATATATATATATATATATATATATATATATATATATATATATATATATATATATATATATATATATATATATATATATATATATATATATATATATATATATATATATATATATATATATATATATATATATATATATATATATATATATATATATATATAAATTGTTTGTTTGTGTCTGTCTGTCTGTCCGCATATGACGTCTGAATTATTTCATCATATACCAATTCAAAAACGAATGTATTCAAGCCGAAGTAGCTGAGTTGGTAAAGCGTTATGTTCCAGGTTCTAGGTCCGAGAGGTTCCAGATTCGAACCTTGGCTTTAGCATTAATACAAAAGAAGAAAAAAAACTAAAAAAGGTAAAAACTATTGGCTTTAGCATTAATATGAAAGAAAAAAAACTAAAAAAGGTAAAAACTACAAAACAAACTAAAAAGAAAATACTAAAAAAAACTAAAAAAGCTAAAAAACCAAAAAAACTAAAAAAAGTTAAAAAGCTAAAAACTAAAAAAGAAAAAAAACTAAAAAAGGTAAAAACTACAAAAAAAACTAAAAAGAAAAAAAACCTAAAAAAAGGAAACAAACTGAAAAATAAAGGAGAAAAAGAAAATTAAAAAAATAAAAACTGGGACACCGGGACACAAATGACGACTGGGACATGTGTGTCAGCTGACGTCATGTTTGTGTGTTGACCGACGTCATGTTTGTCGACTATAAATGACGACTGGGACACAGGGACACAACTACAACGGGGATGCCGGGGGGCACAGGGGGATATATAAATGACAATGGGACACATGGAATGTTTGATTAGCAATCACCATCAACAAAGCTCAAGGGCAATCATTAGAATAATGAGGTATAGATCTGAATACGGATTGTTTTTCCCATGGACAATTATATGTTGCATGTTCAAGAGTCGGTAAACCTGACAATCTATTTATATGTACAGACAATGGGACAGCGAAGAGTGTTGTATATTCGCAAGTTTTACGTAGCTAAAAACATATATAGATATATCTATATATAAAAAAATTAATTGTATGTGTGTTATGTCTGTCGAGTGACGTCATGTTTGTTTGTCGACTAACGTCATGTTTGTCGACTGACGTCATTATAAGGATTGAGCTGTATGTCGTCATGAAGTTGTTTGTCGACTCACGTCATGTTTGTTGAGTGACGAAATAACAGACCGGGACACCGGGACACTCAAAAAGAAATTACAGACTGGGACACCGGGACACAAATAACGACCGGGACACAGGGAATATAAATGATGACCGGGACACAACTACAACGGAGACGCCGGGGGGCACAGGGGGATATATAAATGACGATCGGGACACAGGGAATGTTTGATTAGCAAGCACCATCAACAAAGCTCAAGGGCAATCATTAGATTGATGAGTTATAGATCTGAATACGGATTGTTTTTCCCATGGACAATTACATATTGCATGTTCAAGAGTCGGCAAACCCGACAATCTATTTATATGCACAGACAATGGGACAGCGAAGAATGTTGTATATTCGCAAGTTTTACAAACATATATATATCTATCTATATTCACAGGTGGGACACAGGGACACAACTACAATGGCGCGAAAAAAGCTAAAAAAGAGAAAAAACCTAAAAAGAAAAAAACTTAAAAAAAGGAAAAAAATAAAAAGGTAAAAAACTAAAAAGAAAAAAACACCGGGACACAAACGACGACGGGGAAACAGGGAATATAAATGACGACCGGGACACAGGGACACACCTACAACGGGGACGCCGGGGGGCACAGGGGGATATAAAAATGACGACGGGGACACAGGGAATGTTCGATTAGCAATCACCATCAACAAAGCTCAAAGGCAATCATTAGAATGATGAGGTATAGATCTGAATACGGATTGTTTTTCCCATGGACAATTACATATTGCATGTTCAAGAGTCGGTAAACCCGACAATCTATTTATATGTACAGACAATGGGACAGCGAAGAATGTTGTATATTCGCAAGTTTTACGTAGTTAAAAACATATATATATCTATCTTTATTCACATGTGGGACACAGGGACACAACTAAAATGGCGCGTAACTAATATGGCGCGTAACGAATTACACGCGCGGGGGGGCTTGGGGGGCGCGAAGCGCTACCCCAACAGCTAGTATATATATATATATATATATATATATATATATATATATATATATATATATATATATATATATATATATATATATATATATATATATATATCACAGGTGTGACACAGGGACACAACTACAATGGCGCGTAACTAATATGGCGCGTAACGACTTACGCGCGTGGGGGGTGCGAAGCGCCCCCACCAACTAGGTGTTGGGGTGTCGCGAAGCGCCACCCCAACAGCTAGTATATATATATATAAATGTAGTGTCCGTCCGTCCGTCTGTCTGTTACACTATCTTTACCGTTACAAGTTATTACCGTCATTACCGTTACACGAGCTCAAAAAATTGAGGCTCTTTTTAAATTTTATTAAATTGCTTAAAATGTAAAAAAACTGGTGATTGCACAAATATTTCTATATATTTTGACAATGGATTCAAGCAATTCAAAACCCTTAAAACAGCGTCAAATTACGTCAAATTTACACCAATTTACGACCTAAACCAATTACGTCATTCGATCCAAAAAATGACGTAGCGTTGCCGGGACCCAGAAAACAAGTGACAATGAGAATCCATATATAGAAGCCTGCCGCGTGCCATGGTGAAATATTTCAATAATTTTGACAATGGATTCAAGCAATTCAAAAACCTTAAAACAGAAAAACTAAAAGTTTGAAGTTTAGTTGATATTGTTTAAGTTTAGAATGCTGCTCAAAGAAAATTTGTCAAAGTGTTAATTAACGTCAAAAAGAAATTATTATTACTGCTTAAAATGTAAAAAACTTGTGATTGGACAAATATTTCTATATATTTTGACAATGGATTCAAGCAATTCGAAAACCTTAAAACAGAAAACTAAACCGATTTTCGTCATAAATTCAATCCAACAATGACATAGCGTTGCCGGGACCCAGAAAACAAGGGACAATGAGAATCCATATATAGAAGCCTGCCGCGAGCCATGCTGGGGACCGGTGGCAAAGCAGCCGCGACCCAGCACTGTCAGTGATTAGAACACAAGGGACAGTGAGAATCCATATATAGAAGCCTGCCGCGTACCTGGGCCTGGCGGCAAAGCCGCTGGGACCCAGCTAGTATATATATATATATATATATATATATATATATATATATATATATATATATATATATATATATATATATATATCTATATATATAAAAATAAGTTGTCTGTCTGTGGATCTGTGGATCAGGTGACGTCATGTTTCTGTGTCGGCTGACGTCATGAAATTAACAGCCGAGGAAGCTGCTCAAAGAGTTTATGCCAAAAAACTTGCTGCTGATAGAGAAAGTAAGAAAAGAAAGCGTTCCGAGGAATCACAAGAACAGCAAGAAAACAGGCTTGCGGCTAAAGAACGCAAAACCGCGCAGTTAGATGAAAATCCACCTGGACAGCGAGAGTCAAAACATATCAAAACTAAAAATGATAGCGATGATGATTGGGTTTGGGATTTTGACTTGGATAAGGTCATCAATGCCTACCAGATTTAAGTTAAAAAAACAAAGGTTCGTCGATATGTACTTCATAGTGACGCTGAAAAATAAAGAAGAAAAAGAAAACTGAAAAAAGAAAAAAGGTAAAAAACTAAAAAAAAACTAAAAAGAAAAAACACTCAAAGAGAAATTACAGACCGGGACACAAATGACGACCGAGACAAAGGGAATATAAGTGACGACCGGGAACCTCAAAGAGAAATTACAGACTGGGACACCCGGACACAAATCACGACCGGGACACAGGGAATATAAATGACGACCGGGACACAGGGACACATCATTAGAATAATGAGGTATAGATCTGAATACGGATTGTTTTTCCCATGGACAATTATATGTTGCATGTTCAAGAGTCAGTAAACCTGACAATCTATTTATATGCACAGACAATGGGACAGCGAAGAATGTTGTATATTCGCATGTTTTACGTAGTTAAAAACATATATTTATATCTATCTCTATTCAAAGCTGGGACACAGGGACACAACTACAATGGCGCGTAACTAATATGGCGCGTAACGACTTACGCGCGCGGGGGGGGCTTGGGGGGGCGCGAAGCGCCCCACCAACTAGATGTTGGGGTGGCGCGAAGCGCCACCCCAACAGCTAGTATATATATATATATATATATATATATATATATATATATATATATATATATATATCTATATATATAAAAATAAGTTGTAAGTGAATGTGTCTGTCAGGTGACGTCATGTTTGTGTGTTGACTGACGTCATGAAGTTAGTTGTCGTCATTTTTGTTATGACGGTGACGTCATTAAAGATATATAAGACATGCGTTCACGTAGAAATCTATTAATGTTTAACTTTAAAATGACTGATGAACTTACAATGGCAACAGCCGAGGAAGATGCTCAAAGAGTCTATGCCAAAAAACTTGCTGCTGATAGAGAAAGTCAGAAAAGAAAGCGTGCCGAGGAATCAAAAGAACAGCAAGGAAACAGGCTTGAGGCTGATAGAGAAAGAAAGAACAGAAAGCGTGCCGAGGAACTACCAGAGCAACGCGAAAGCAGACTTGTTGCTAAAAGAGAAAGTGAAAAAAGAAGGCGTGCCGAGGAACTACCAGAGCAACATGAAACCAGACTTGCTGCTAAAAGAGAGAGTGAAAAAAGAAGGCGTGCCGAGGAATCACAAGAACAGCAAGAAATCAGGCTTGCTGCTGATAGAGAAAGTAAGAAAAGAAAGCGTGCCGAGGAATCAGAGCAACCTGAAAGTAATCGCCTGGCATTCAGGTACAGCCCAGTCGATGATTATAGCTTGAGTAGATGTGTTCAAATCGGGACTATGTCTAAAATTTGTCCCTATTGCAAGGCCTTGACATTCAATGGTGAAACAATGGGAATGTGTTACGCCTCAGGAAAAGTTAAACTTCCTCTATTGGCTGCACCACCAGAGCCATTGAAGACTTTCCTTACTGGAACTACGTCAGAATCTAAGTGTTTTTTGAAACAAATCAGAAAATATAACTCATGTTTCCAAATGACGTCGTTTGGAGCCCAAATCGAAAATCCAGATCAATTTATGTCTACTTTCAAAGTAAAAGGGCAAATTTATCATAGAGCAGGGTCCCTTCTACCATTCTCAGGCGAGAATCATAAATTTTTACAATTGTACTTCATCAGTGATAGAAATTCTGAATTGAATGCACGTTGCGAAATTTCTCCCAACATTGAAAGTACAATCGTTTCCCAATTGCAACATCTCTTCCACGAAAATAATAATTTAGTGTGTCTGTTCAAAACAGCCATCGATTTGATGCCTACTGATACGCATAAAATTGTTATTTCCGCTGACAAAACGCCTCCTGGCCAACATGTGCGTACATACAATGCTCCAACTATAGACGAAGTGGCAATCGTTATGGTCGGTGATCAGTTTTTACCTCGAGATATTATTCTTCATAAGAGAAACGCTCAGTTGTTAAGAATTGCTGAAACTCATCGATGCTACGATGCCCTACAATATCCTATCATTTTTCGGGATGGAGCCGACGGCTATCACTTTAATATTAAATTGATGAATCCAGCCACTAACAAAGAAATGAATAAGAAATACAGTGCAATTGCATTATTATTCCTATAGACTAATGATTCGGCAGGATGAAGAAAATTATATTTTAAAATGCCGTGAATTGTTTCACCAATTCGTCGTTGATATGTATGCTAAAATTGAATCAGAACGTTTGCTATATATCCGCCTGAATCAGACCAAGCTCCGCTCTGAACAATACATTCATTTGCGAGATGCAGTTATAAATGACGGTAATACCACAAACGTTGGAAGATTAACAATTTTACCTTCGTCATATGCTGGCAGTCCCCGTCATATGCATGAATATGCTCAAGATGCTATTGCGTATGTTCGTCTCTATGGTCGTCCAGATTTATTTATTACATTTACATGTAATCAATCTTGGGACGAGATACTGCAGCTTTTACTTCAAGGACAATCGGCGGTTCATAGACATGACATTACGGCCCGTGTCTTCCGGCAAAAGTTGAAATCACTGATAAACTACATAGTAAATCTTGAAGTGTTTGGGTCAGTGCGATGCTGGATGTACTCAGTGGAATGGCAAAACGAGGTTTGCCACACGCACATATACTAATCTGGCTACATAAAAAAATTACTTCGAACGAAATTGATGATGTGATTTCCGCTGAAATACCTGATGAAAATGTCGATAAGGGGTTACATGATATTATTGTAAAAAATATGATACATGGACCTTGCGGTGCACTGAACGAAAATTCACCATGCATGGCGGAAAGGAAGGTGCACAAAGCAATATCCTCGACTTTTAGTATCCAACACAATTACTGGCAATGATGGTTACCCACAATATAGAAGAAGATCTACTGAAGATTGGCGGTAAAACAGCAATAATAAAGAAGCGTAACGGTACCACCATCGAAGTAGATAACCAGTGGGTTGTTCCATATTCCCCATTATTATCAAAAACATTTAATGCACACATAAACGTTGAATACTGTAACTCCGTAAAGGCAATCAAATACATATGTAAATACGTCAACAAAGGCAGTGACATGGCAGTTTTTGGCTTGCAGCCCGAAATCAAAGATATCGACGAAATTGTACAATATCAGGCTGGAAGATACATAAGCAGTAATGAAGCTGTTTGGCGAATTCTTTCATGTCCGATACATGAACGTAGTCCAGCTGTTGTTCACTTAGCGGTACATTTACAGAATGGTCAACGCGTTTATTTCTCGGAAACCAACGTGCAACAAAGAGCCCTGAATCCACCGGATACAAAGTTAACCGGTTTCTTTTCGCTTTTGCAAAAATGATTCTTTTGCAAAAAAAAAACTGCTGTATACTGAAGTGCCTTCGTATTACACGTGGAATACTAAAAATAAAGTATTTGAACGTCGAAAACAGGGTAA
Organism: Artemia franciscana; assembly: GCF_032884065.1. NCBI lineage: Eukaryota > Metazoa > Arthropoda > Branchiopoda > Anostraca > Artemiidae > Artemia > Artemia franciscana. Next base: position 981,303 of record NC_088867.1, on the reverse strand, counting down.
GTCAGTTGACGGCCAGCCTACCATCTTCAAAGATACCATAATAGGAAGACTCTACACCGTTCACCCCAATCAACACGAATGCTTCTTTCTACGCCTCAAGCTCAAGGTCAATCATTAGAAAAATGTGGTATAGATCTTAATACTGATTGTTTTTCCCATGGACAATTGTACGTTGCATGTTCGAGGGTCGGTAAACCTGACAATCTATTTATATGCAGCGACAATTGGACAGCGAAGAATGTTGTATATTTGCAAGTTTTACGCAGTTAATTTGTATTGTTTCTATCTATCTATATAAAAACGAGTTGTGTGTATGCATGTTTGTTTGTTTGTAAAAAGAGCGTTTGCATATGACGTCATTATTAGTACATACGGCTTTGTATATGCACAGACAATGGGAAAGCCAAGAATGTTGTATATTCGCAATTTTTACGTAGTTTGAAACACATATATAAATCTATCTATATTCACAGGTGGGAGACAGGGACACAACTACAATGGCGCGTAACTAATATGGCGCGTAACGACTTACGCGCGCGGGGGGGCTTGGGGGGGCGCGAAGCGCCCCACCAACTAGGTGTTGGGGTGGCGCGAAGCGCCACCCCAACAGCTAGTATATATATATATATATATATATATATATATATATATATATATATATATATATATATATATATATATATATCATGAAAAGAGAAATCACCAATGCTACAGCACAAACACAAAAAAAAAAAAAAAAAAAAAAAAAAAAAAAAAAAAAAAAAAGAGACAGAAGGAGAAAAGGAAGACTGTTATCCTAAATTAGTGATTACTATAGACCAACACTTGAATGAGGCCTTAACACTACTCATCCATACAATCACATAGGTCAAACAGCATACCCACACACAATCAACCATAAAGAATAATCCATGGACAGGCAGTCATGTCGTCAATAAGTATAAGTCGTCATTTACCGAACAATAGAAAAAATAATTAAGACAAATAATTCAGAGGCAACACCCAACATAAGGGCTCATCAGGAGAATACACTGGCCTATATAGGGTTTCGCCACTCTAAATTCTCTACCCAGCACAGTGTTGTGGCTACCACAGAATACCCATGGCATCCCCGCGTCAGGTATCACCCCCAAAATACATGCCTATGAAAAAAAAAAAAAACAGCAAATGTAAAACAACCAAGTAAAACCAAAACAAGCTTATCCTGTTAATATATCCCTCCCTTTAGCAACAATAGGTAAACTAAATATTATAAATTTTACCAAATCACAAATATTAACACATTGCAAAAAACCTGAATGAACTAAACAATTATAGAATTCATCTTTACCATGTGGCTAATTTTTTTAAAAAAATCCGCTCAATTAGAAACACAATTCAAAATAAATGGCGCTGTGACAGCATTTCTCGAACCTCCGAAATTAGTTAAAAATTTCTTTAAGTATTTCTAGATAATTCTTTTGATATTTATTTAAAAGTTCGTTATAATGAAAACTAAATTTTTTAAATTGCCAAGTTAATTTATTTGCAGAAAAACCTCTTGATATAAATTTTTGGCTTAAGATTTTACATCTATTTTTAAAATCAATATAATTACTACAAATCCTTGCATAACGAAGTAACTGTGAGAAAAACGCTGAATATGTGATATTTGAGTGTATATTACTTTCAGGGAATGGGAAACTAATCACTTCAAAATCAAAATCATCCGTTTTATTATACATTTTAAAACTTAATTTATAGGACCAGCGCCATGACTAGGCTCAAGAATAAGCTCTGATGGATATATATTTTTAGAAATATCAATGAAATCCTTACAATTTAAGACCAAAATATCATCTAAATATCTTTTATTATTTGACAAAGCATGTTTTAAATTAACAGGATTATTCTTATCCATCATATATTTATATTCTAGTTGACTTAAAAACAAGTCAGCTATAAATGGGCTGGCATTCCCCCCCATGGGAATTCCCATTATTTGCTTGTACAAATCACCCCCAAATCTTATATAAGTATTGTATAAAACAAATTCCAATAACTCAAAAATCATATCCAAGCTGTAACATCTCAAGTTAACTGTAGTATTAAAGCAGTTTGTCCATATGGCTTTTTTATTATAACTGTCTATTTTTAAGAACCTTTTACTAGATAAGAGGAAAGATTTCTTTATAACAGTTTTTAAATTATCAAACACTAAATTAAGTGATAAATTAGTATACATTGTCGCAAAATCGAAAGACTCAATTCTTTTAGCTGAAACCATTGTTAAAGAATCTATCACCTGCAGTGAATTATTAACACTCCAATATGGATTAAAATTCGAAAATTTTTTAATACCAGAACAATAGGTTTTAAGTTTATTTACAATTTCCTTTAAAATTAAAGAGAGGTCAGTAGCAGCAATGCGGGTTGGACATTTAGCTGCTCCAGCAATAAACCGTGGTTTAGGGGGATTCTTATGAAATTTTACAGTCCAATATAGGAAAGGGAACTTTTTATCATTGTCATTTATTTTAATATTAAAATTTTTAAAAAGTATTTCTTCAGTCTTTTCAATTAAATTCTCATCCTCTATATTTACCTTTTCATAAACATTAGTTGTGCATAACTCCCTTTTTAAGATATCACATTACAGCTTCTGACAAATTATGGCAAAATTATTATTAGCTTTATCCACTGGCACAATTACAAATTCATTCTTTAGATTAGCAATTGCTTGTTTAAGCATCAGATTTTAATCTGAGATATAAGATCTTAATTCTTGTCCTCAACCAAATCTCGCTGTGAGTTTAGAATGCAACCTTCAGTTGCAATAAAATGACTGAATCTGGTCAACAGGAATGGGATCGGGACGACTGGGTCTATAGATGCGTGAGTCCAATCCCACTCTAATAATTTGTACTTTGAATGAAAATCCTCTCAGCATTTTGCAGTGAAAAATTCAATAATTTTGACGTCTGTTAAAAAAAAACAACAGTTTTTTGCATATAGATAATCTATTCTGTAAGGAGTATCTTCTTTTTCTTCGTGTATATTTTTTTGGATTTTATATTAGTTTTAGTCATTTTATAATGTTTTAGAGCAAACAATTTTGACTCTTTATGTTTATCATCTTCGGACGTGTATCTGCTGTATTTATTCAGCAAATCACTTCATCTACTGAATATGGGTTTTAAAATATGAAGCAATACCTTTTATAACCCAAAGTCGCTTCGTATACTACCCAAGTTAGCTATCTAAGCGTGAGACTAACGAAAGGGCTACATTTTAGTCAAACTATGAATACTGTTCTTCAGTGTCAGTTATGAATACCGTTGATAATTTCTAGAAATGAATAGTGCTCTGCTTTCCAGTATAAAATTTACAATTGACCTATCAGATTGAAGAGTTGTGGCATAATATTTTGAAACTAGAAAATATGGAAGCTTGGAGCCGTAGTTTCTTTTATCTGGAAACTGCCAAGAATGCAAAAACATAGCATTAGTAGAGAATAATTGAACAAAACAGTGTCGATACAAGCTCTTCAAATCGATTTGTTTTCAGGTGAGTTTTCTACTTCTGAAATACAATTGGCACGTTAAAATCGACAAAAAAAAACATTTCATTCTTAGAACTTGCCTTTTTTTATCGACAGCTGCGACTATGTCATTTATGTCACATTAAATATATGTTGGAATTTTTCCCTGTTAATGCTCTTATTCTATCTTAGGAATGAGTTCAAAAGGTATACTTTTCTTATTGAAAATAGAATAGAACGTTTTGACTATATGTATAACAAGTATCTTACCTAAAGATTCCATGAAGTATATTTTTGAAGGGAAATTGATTCTTGTGTACAGCATTAATCCTGCTTACTAATCATCTAATTGTTTAATTAATCATTCCAAACGACTAACTAATGATTAATCGTTTTGAATGACATTGTTTGACATGCAAAACCAAATGAGGACTAAAAGTGTCAACTTAAAATTCAAACTTGTCAACTGCTATTGATGCTATTGACTATTGACCTATTGACTATTGACTATATATTACTGCTATTGACCAATTTTCGATCTTCCTGAAGCTGTGTGTTTATATTCGAACGAATTTTATTTATTCTGATTTTAATGGCTTTGGAAGACAATGGAACTCTTTATTTCTTCAAAATATCTTCTTTTATATTCAAAAATTTTAATTTATCAAAATAAGATGTATTTTTTATTACTAGGTCTTTTAGAAATAAAATTATTATTGTGCCTTCTGTGGATATTTGCGCCAGAGCAGCACTTCAGGAATCAAAGAGACACCTGCGGATCTGGAGCTGCACTTCGCCGACCATTGGTTTGAACCAATGATGTACCAATCACGACTCTGAAAAAAAAAACAAGTTTTTAACGGAAAGTAAGGAGCGACATTAAAACTTAAAACGAACAGAAATTACTTCGTATATGAAAATGGATGTTTCCTCATCAACGCCCCGCTCTTTACGCTAGAGTTTTTTATTGTTTTAAAAAGTAGAGTTAAGAGAAAGAGTCAAACTCTTTAAGAGAGTTTAAAAGTAGTTTGAAAAAGTAAACTGTTTTAAAAAGTCGAGTTAAGAGAAAGAGTCAAACTCTTTAAGTTAAGAGAAAGAATCAAAAGAGAAACGAGCAAATTGAACTCTGCTAAAATAATTTTTATAATATCTTATAGAATTATTTTGAAAATCAAGAGGTAAAATGCTTGTGGGTTGGTCCAATGGGCAGTTAGCCCTCTATTTTGTTCAAATATTCAGAGTTGTTTACCAACAAGTAAAACCCCTTATTTTTAAATTCCGACTTTCTATGATGCTTATTGTGCATCCAACCTCTCAAGCTGCAATTGGTCCTTAGACTGATTAAATAAAAAAAAAACAAGTTTTTTTAACTGAAAGTAAGGAGTGACATTAAAACTTAAAACAAACAGAAATAACTTCGTATACGAAAGGGGCTGCTTCCTCATCAACACCCCGCTCTTTACGCTAAAGTTTGATTCTTTCTCTCAACTCTTCTTTTTAAAACAGTCAGAAATTTTAGCGTAAAGATCGGGGCGTTGAGGATGAAAAGCCGCTTGAAACTTCTATAATACGGTTCTCTGATACGCTGAATCTAATGGTGTGATTTTCGTTAAGATTGTATGACTTATAGGGGGTGTTTCCTCCTATTTTCTAAAATAACGCAAATTTTCTCAGGCTCGTAACTTTTGATGCGTAAGACTAAACTTGATGAAATTTATATATTTGAAATCAGCATTAAAATGCGATTCTTTTGATGCAGCTATTGGTATCAAAATTCCTTTTTTTAGAGTTTTGGTTTCTATTGAGCCGTATCGTTCCTTACTACAGTTCGTTACCACGAACTGTTTGACTGGTCAAAGTTTGTAACTTGTAGCCCCTCCCACGGGGACTGTGGGGGAGTAAGTCGTCCCCAAAGACATAGTTATAAGGTTTTTCGACTACGTTGAATAAAACGGCTATCTCAGAATTTTGATCGTTGACTTTGGGAAAATAATTAGCGTGGGAGGGGGCCTTGGTGCCCTCCAATTTTTTTGGTCACTTAAAAAGGGCACTAGAACTTTTCATTTCCGTTAGAATGAGCCCTCTCGCAGCATTCTAGGACAACTGGGTTGATACGATCACCCCTGGGGAAAAGAAAACAACAACAAAAAAACAAATAAACACGCATCCGTGGTCTGCCTTCTGGCAAAAAATACAATATTCCACATTTTTGTAGATAGGAGCTTGAAACTTCTACAGTAGGGTTCTCTGATACGCTGAATCTGATGGTGTGATTTTCGTTAAGATTCTATGACTTTTAGAGGGTGTTTCTCCCTATTTTCTAAAATAGTGCAACTTTTCTCAGGCTTGTAACTTTTGATGGAACTTGTGAAACTTATATATTTAAAATCAGCATTAAAATACGATTCTTTTGATGTAGCTATTGGTATCAAAATTCCACTTTTTAGAGTTTTGGTTACTATTCAGCCGGGTCGCTCCTTACTACAGTTCGTTACCACGAACTGTTTGATACAAAGTTTTGTTGCCAAGTAGTTTTCAGGCTTGTTGTTGTTGTTGTTGTTGTTTGGGGTTTGACGCGTTCAACCAATAGGTCATATGCGTTCGTATCACTCAGTTGTTCTGTGCCTTCTATAATCACTAGCTTGCTTGGGTGTCACTTCAGTCAGTATTGATTGAGCCAGAACAGTATCACTTGACTTGCTAATGGAGGGGGGTTATTTGCCTGCAGCAACAGCCTGCGTTGAAAAACGGGAATCAAAGTACTGCAACTATGCATTGTCAAACAGCAATTAAAATACATGTACAACACAATAATAAAAAGTAATACAATTTTTACACATTATAACCAATATCAATACAACTAAATGTCGATAAAATATATCTAAAATGATAAATAGGGCAATTCTAAAAATCCTATGGAACAGATAAAAAAAAAAAAAAAAAAAAAAAAAAAAAAAAAAAAAAAAAAAAAAAAAAAAAAAAAAAAAAAAAAAATATAGGGAATGAGCCAAACCAGTAGTCTTAACAAATTTACCTAATAGGTTTGTGCTTAGTTTTCAGGCTTAAGTGTGATTATAGTAAAGCTGAATTGTTTGCGCAAAATATTTTGACTGTCCCAGAAACTTAAATAAACGAGCTGTTCTCAATAGTATATTACTGGATTACTAGAATAATGGCATTAAGTCCCAATAACTCGGGGTAGGTCATCACTAAGAGTGACTCTTAACCTGCCAAATTATCATGAATCTAGACTTCCAAATTCTGAGAAGCTTAAATCCGAAAGTCCAGAATGTGCAAAATCCGGGAGGTGAAGACTCATTTTTTACCAAGGATAACCGCGAGCGACGTGAAGCGTTATGAGCGGAAGTTTTGTGAAGATCCATGACAGTCCCGAGTCTGCGATGGATCTTTTCTTAGAGAAGTGGCAACCCTGTGCCTGCATATAGGGGCTGATATGGGATATTCTTCCTTTAAAATTAATAAAGAAGCCTCAGGGGAATTGCTTTCCTAAAACAATACATGTTCCGATTTCTATTTTGATCGTTTTAAGGACATCTAAAGATAAAGCTTTGGTATGCATAGTTAAAAGTGAAGTTTTTTGACGGTAGATGAATTTACCGTTTCTCTTTTAAATAATGTGAAATTTATACTTGAGAGATGATGACTTTTAATGAAAAGTTTTATTTTTAACGCGACCAGTAGCAACGTCGTTCAGTGGCACATAAGAACATTCAATTTATAATTGAACATACAACTGGGAGTCGAACATACGATCGTATATACGAACATACAGTTTACAATCGAACATACAACATTCACTTTATAATCAAACATACCATCGAACATACGAGCATACAGTTTATAATCGAATATACAACACTTAGTTTGTAATCGAAAATACAATCGGACATACGAACATACAGTTTATAATCGAACATACAACATTCAGTCATAAGACATTCCTGGCCGTCATAAACTTGATGGCAAGTCCAATCGCAATAGGTTGTTACCAAATTGAATAGGTTGTGACCAAATTAAATTACTTTCCAATAGTACTATATGAATGCAAAATAGTTATGTCCAGTGTTCCCGTGGAAACAGGTTTTAATTTTATTTTTATAGTTAGTCTGAGAATTTAACTAAGAAAAACATTGCAAATCTGTTGCTGAATAATGTGGCTTTATTTTTACAGAAGTATTTTTGGTAGTGGAGTGTTGAAACTTTCACCCCATTATTGAATTGTCTCTTTCCATCCTACGGAGGAAAAATAAAGAAAAAATAACAAGATTGTTGTGTTTTACTTATGTGTTCAAAAGTCCACTTTTATGTTATTCGTTCATTTTGTAACGTATTTTCTCAAAACCAATCACATTGTCCCTCGTTTCTGAAGAGAAAATAGCAACGCTTTTTAAAATGAAAATAATTAATGCTTAGTGACAAATCTAGATCGACATTGAAAGCCATTTTTTGGAGGCATAAATTACTGCACCTTATTTGACTTGATTAGTTCTTTAGCGAGGAATATTAAACCAGTAAAAAGAAAAAAGTATTAGAGTTACAACATTCTTCGCAAGCAATTTCTTAGGCAATTTCACAAACAATTTCAATTTCACAAACGCTTTAATACATTATTTTTTCTCCCTTCCTCTCACCTGACGCTTTGTATTGCAGGGACAGTGTTAGAAATTTAAAATCCAGGTCCTTTCATTGGAAAGCGATAGTTCTAGCTCTCTTTTCCAGCACCCTTCTTGTGCCTTTTTTTGCTACTCCCCTCCCTCGTAATCGCCATGGTATCAGATCAGAATTTTGAAAAAACCCTTTCTTTCAGAGTAGTAGAAAAGCGCGATAGAAAAGTCGCCAGGGATTGGTTAAAATCTTTCAAGGATCGTTCTCTGTATCGACTGGATAAATTTTGTTTTTGGGATAGAAGATGACCCTCGAGGGCCCAGAGAAAGGCCGAAAACTTTTTGTTCCTTATCAGCTTGAAACTTTAGCTATAAGTCTTTGGGGACAAGAGGACAAGTTTTTTCCATCAGTTCGAAACTTATGTCACTTATTTCTCTTGGTAATGGGGACCTCAATGTAGAGACAAAAGAAATGAAAAATGTTGGTTTTCCTCAGATAGGGCCCAGAAAAGGGCTAGGAGCTTTTATTACAGATTAGTTTGTTGCTGTGAGGCTGCGTATTTACCTTTGACTATTAAATCAATATTCTTGTTTTTTATGCTTGACCTTTGCGTTTTCAGTAAAGCACTAGTTTTCTGAAATCCTTTAAACATAAGGAAATATCACAGAAGATTGATTTGCACTTGTTCTATTGATATATGTTAAATAGGCTGGGAATTAATGATTTTTATTCGTTTTTACTTTCAACTTATTTTAACCTCCTAGCTGGGAAGTAATGATTTTTGTTCGTTTTAGTTTCAACTGTTGAAGTGGTTAGGTTAGGAAATATATTTAGTATATTGCGCTCTGAGTAGCCTGATTTTCATAATTCTCTGTTGTAGTTTCCATAATTTTGTTACTTAAGTATTAAATTTTCATCTTATTATGGTATACATCATTAGGATTAACCTATATTCACTTCTTTGGTGTGGTCACCCTAACACGCATGTAACAAGAGCCCTTTGAATAAATATTGTGCCTAAACTTTACTTAAAAAAAATAATAGATTTAGTATAATCGTAGATTCCATATTTGCTAGTAATTACCCGCTGACTAGAAATTCGTCTCGCTCTTTACGCTAAAGTTATTTACTGTTTTATAAAGTAGAATTGAGAGAAAGAGTCAAACTTTAGTGTAAAGACCGGGACGTTAAGGAGGGAACAGCCCTTTCGTACACGGAGTAATTTCTGTTCGTTTTAAGTTTTAATGTCGCTCCTTACTTGCAGTTAAAAAAACGTGTTTTTTTTCTTATTTAAAGATCGTAGATTCTATATTTGCTAGTAAATCCCCGCTTACCCTAAACTTGTTTCCTCTTTAGCATTGCGTAAATATCGCCTGAATCTGTTTCTGACGCTTGCGGAATCCAATCTAGACAGGATTTTTATGGTAGCAGTCTTTTTGTGAAAGTAGAATCAATTGTCATATGAGGTTGGACTGAATGCACAGTGTTTATCAGTATACACCAGAGCTGACCCGAATCCATGCCCTAGTTTTTTATAGGGACTCGTATTGAAGTAAAACCTGATTGCTAATCGGAAAACGTTCTTAAAAAATAATAAGACTTTACCAGTTAGGTTTTCTAAGCCAGTGATTAAACATAGTTGGTGATATATCAAACTAACAACTTATCAATAGAATCAATAGATTGGCTAAGTAGAAAAGCAGTAAGTCTTAAATGAGAGGTGCTACTCAGAGGAAGGGGGTGGGGTTGAACCCCAAGATATTGATTTTTTTTCTTGAAAATAGCAATAAGAGTGCCATCTTGATTTTGAAAAGTATATTCTGAATCCCAGTATTTTTTGGAGATTTTCTTCCCCCTACATTAGCTCTAGAACGCCTATCACTTAAAGTCTTTTTAGTGCAATCTTTAGAGAGAATTAAAAAAAAAAACATGTTTTTTTAACGGTAAGTAAGGAGCGACATTAAAACTTAAAACGAGCTAAAATTACTTCGTATATGAAAGGGCCGGCTTCCTCATCAACGCCCCGCTCTTTACGCTAAGGTTTGACTCTTTCTCTTAACTGTACTTTTTAAAACAGTAAAAAACTTTAGCATAAAGAGCGGGGCGCTGATGAGGAAGCAGCCCCTTTCATATACTTCATATATTCATATACTCATATACCACTTGCATATACTACGTATATGAAAGGGGCTTTTTCCTCATCAATGCCCCGCTCTTTACACTAAATTTGACTCTTTCTCTTAACTCTACTTTTTGAAACAGTAAAAAACTTTAGCGTAAAGAGCGGGCCGTTGATGAGGAAGCAGCCCCCTTCATATACGAAACAATTTTTGTCCGTTTTAAATTTTAATGTCACTCTTTACTTACCGTTAAAAAAACTTGTTTTTCTTAATTAATTTCTGAACGTTTTTGAATCAATGTATGTTTTAATTTTGGCTCTTCGCAGATGAATAATTAAAACGAAGTTTGTATATCTATTTTTTTTTTTAGCTAAATGGCTATCTCATAGTCTTGATCGAATGATTTTGAGAAAAGAGGAGCGGGGGAGGAGGCCTAGTTGCCCTCCGATTTTTTGGTTACTTAACAAGGCAACTGAACCTTTTAATTTTTACAAATCTTTTTATTAGTAAAAGATATACGTAACTTACAAATTAACTTACATAAAGAAATTCTATATTCTCGTGTTCTTATTACATATATGAAGGTGTTCACCCCTTCGTCAGTACCTCCCTCTTTACTCTAAAGTTTAAATTTTGTCCCAATTTCTGAAGAATGGCCCCTGAATCACAAAAGCCGTATTGAAATTACTAAAAATACTTTAGCGTAAAGAACGAGGTATTAGGAGGAGGTGAGCCCATCATATGCAGAATAATTTCTTTTCGTTTTAAGTTTTAATGCGTCTCCTTACTGTCAGTTGAAAAAAACTTTTTCACATTTATTTTTTCATTTTTTTAAATAATGCTAGAGAATCCTGCGCTCCTTTCATGAAATATTTCTTCCTCCATGGCATAGTATCAAAACGGCCAAAGAGGTCGAAACTATTTTTATGAAAACCAGGGTCAAGAGTTAGGCAATGCTCAAATGACTGAAATAAATGACAGAAAAGATCTTTAAAACATATACTTAGTAATTTAAGTTCATTTTAAGTTTTAGTGTTACTCCTTACTTTCAGTTGGGTAAAAACTTTTTTTTTTATTTAATAACAACCGCGAGCTGAAGACATACAAAATCTCAAACTTAAATTCTAAGATTGACCGGAAAATAACACAAACAAATTATTGCTTATATTGGGCATTATTTAACAAAGTTCCAACTTTGGCATAAAGAACAAATATTGACGAGGGGATAAACTTACTAATATACGTAGTGTGAGGGGGTTTACCCCCTCGTCAATACTTCGCTCTTTACGCTAAAATTCAAATTTTGTTCTAATTCTTAAAGACTGAGCCTGAATCACAAAGGCCATTTAATTAGAATAACCACTGGGAGGATACGATTACCTCTTGGGAAAAAAACAGCAAATAAACACGCATATGTGACTTTTCGACTGGTAAAAAAAAAATTAAAAATTCAAAATCTGTTCAGATAGGAGCTTGAAACCTCCACAGAAAGGTTCTCTGACGCGCTGAATCTGATGCTGTGATCTCCATTATAATTCTATGGCTTTTATGAGGTATTTCCCCATTTTTCGAAAATATGGCAAATTTTCTCAGGCTCATAACTTGTGATGGGTAGGACTGAACTTGGTGAAACTTCTATATTTAAAATCGGTATGTAAATCAAACTCTTTTGATGTATCTCTTGGTATGAAAATTCTATTGAGTTTTGGTTACTATTGAGCCGGGTCACTACAAACTGTTTGATAGATTTAATTATATATTTTGTATAGTTGTTAAAACATTTTTTGGTGGCTTCTTTTTCTGGATTACGACTATAAACTCCTACTTAGAGGGGAGGATCAAGCGATAAATTTATGTATGGACATAGTATGTTCAAACATGAATATATAAAAACAAGTTGTTGCTCCTTAATTAAGATTTGTATTTTTGAATATGGACGTTTGCTAAACCCTGAACAGCGTATTTTAATTTGATTGAATACAATTTCAGTTTTTTAACTTCCAAGTAGAGGTAGAATTGTTTCACGATATTTGTTGTATTGCCTTGTGATATCTCAAAGCAAAGTGAATGAAAGTTTTTTTTGAAAATTCAAAAGAACAATCTTTGTGTAAGGATATGCAATTACGTAACTTCATACAAAAATAATCCTAGCTCAACGGATATTTTATTGGGGGGGATCTTTTTTTCTCGGTAATCCTCAATATATTTTGTAGGTTACTTTTGCAATCCTATTTACTTGGTTAGCAGTGAATATTTTTTTCGTCTTTGCTCGACTATCCAGAGGGTACAGGCCAATGCATTCATCTGCTCAAATGAGCACATGGTTGAACATTTTAGTGTACCCTGTGACGGATAAAGGACATTGGAAATAAAATTTTCAAAACTGTTCTAGTTTTATTTGGCTTGATATATTAGAGGAGGGGGTTGTATTTAGTTGTAATTTTAATTTGCAACTTTAAGATGAGCATTTATGTAACTTAACTGATTTTTATTACCGTTCTTTTACCAGGATTCAGGGGCCCCTTGGATTTGAAACTAGACATACCAGAATATTGAAGCTGGCAAATAATTTCAGACAAAATTAACATGGCTATTGGAGAAAAAATTGCTAACTAGCTAAGTGCGGTGGCTGGTTAGGACTCTATTTGGCAATTAAAATTCGTAAATATATCCTTGCAGAAATTTGCGACTGAATTTAAAAAAAAAACTTTGTAAGCGGTGTCTGAGTTTTGAGAAAAGCACATAATTATTAGACACAAACGAACCCACTTTCTGAATTAGTACCTAGCTCTTATCCTAAAGACGTCTATATTTTTTGTAATCGATTTCTTATATACCAATATCCATCCCATGCATAAAATATACTTTGATCCCTCAGTAATTTAAAATCATTCTCTACGGTATGTTTTTCTGCTACGGAAGGATATAAAATGCAACATTAATTCGTCTAAGTCGGAATTGTCTTTGAGAAAATGAGACATTGACTTTGTTGACATGGGATGGCACATATTTGATAAGAAATGGGCAGTCAAGATGGAACTAAGGTTATAGAATATGCCAGGAGTATTTGGGTTCACAAGTGAATAGGCATACCAACTTATCTCCAGCGCAGATCTTTTGGTCTAATAAGACTCCCAACACCTTTCTTTTTGGCAACGCCAAGCCGTCTTATCACCAAAGGTTCAACAACGTAGTTGCAAAATTAACACAGCAGGGGAGTGCCAATCGCGAACAAACTAATTAGAATACTATAAATAGTTTTGACTTCGAATCGTAAGCTAACATAAGCAGACCGATCTGGGCGGAACCATTTTTAAGCTAAATGAATGATTGGCATTTTTATTATCTTGTCTTGAAACATGGCTAGACATTTTCAGAGAGCCATTTTAAGACTGTATTCCTCATTCTTCTAAGTTACCGATGTTTCGTCTTGTTGAAATTTGTAAGTTTTCTTTACTAAGATGATTAGTCCAATTTATGAGTTGAAAAGCAGAAGATTTTAAGGTAACTTTTCGCTCCTTTGTGTTCTTTACAATTGGCGAATATTTTCATCTGAATAATATACTACCCTTACAGTTCCCTAAAAGCTGGCTCTTTGGCCCTGCTTTAGGCATGAATTTGTGTCAATTAGGACTTAACCACAAACCAATTAGTTTTGGGGGGGACCATTTTAAAGGTTTTTTCCCTCCTGGATTGTTGAATCAATGGTGTCATGTATGTTTCAGGTATATTTCAATAGTGCACAATTTTCATGCTTACGGACAATTTCCTCCTCTCAAACTAACCTCCATCGAATGCTCCTAATTAAGTGGCATTCAGGGGTAGTAAGCCCCATCGAGCCAACTCCGTGCGAAAAATGGGATTTTGACATTTTTTTTCAAACTTCCTGGAAGCATCAACTTTTATCTTAGCTCCTTAGCCTATCTTTTGTAGCCTAATTCAATTGCCTGAAAACCCTTATTATTTCTTAGCCTTTGTGACATAGTCTTTATCTTCCATTTTTTGTGGTAACCCCTAGTCCCCTACCTTACACTTTTCACCTTCTCTTGTAAGAAATTACGAGTTTGTTTACAACTAAGTAACCTGTATATTCTCTAACTTTGGGTTATTCCAATCAGGCATGATCACGGGGTGACATGGGCTCATCTCCCATCCAGGAAATGTCAAGATTTTTGTTCCCCCTTTTTTTCTAGTATTTCCAGATGCGCTATTTCACTAATAGCTTTTGTTCTTTTGACTCGTGTCACACCCTACGGACGTAGCTAACCCCTAAGTTAACTATAGCATAAACCATATACTTACTCATCAGCTTTTTTCTATCTTTTCTTGCCATAATAGATTCAAGAACGTTTCATCTAACTGGTTAGTTTTACTGTCTTGTTGTCTGATGCCAACTCATTAATCCTACTATTGACCCACAAACCACTGAATTTTGACCTGTTCTTCCAGACAAGGGTCAGGTCTGATTGCAAAATCCGTTTTGTAATATCTCAAAGTTAATTCCTATGCGATAATAGAACTAGAAATCTGGCAAATGCAAGTGAAAGTTTTTTAGTGATTAGGAACTGACTAAACTGCCGTTTTTTTCCTTCTTTGCTAATGGTTCTTTACTAAGGCAACAAAAGAGCGTTGGATTCGATACTAATATTAGATTAAATAATAAAAAAGTTTTTTTTTACTGCAAGTAAAGAGCGACATTGAGACTTAAAACGAAGAGAAATTATTCTGTATATGAAAGGGTTTGTCCCCTCCTGAACGCCTCGCTTTACGCTAAAGTTTGACTCTTTGTCACAAATCTACTTTAAAATAATAAAAATAGCTTTAGCGTAAGGAGCGAGGCGTTGAGGAGGGGACAACCCCTTTCATATACGGAATAATTTCAGTTCATTTAAGTTTTAACGTCGCTCCTTACTTGCAGTTATAGACCCTTTCTCAGAACGCTACTTTTTAAAACAATGAAAAAAACTTTAGCGTAAAGAGCGGGGTGTTAAGGAGGGAGCAGCCCTTCATATACGGAATAATTTCTGTTTGTTTTAAGTTTTAATGTCTCTCCTTACTTTCAGTTGAAAACGTTTCAGTTTCTGAACGTTTTGAATTAATATTTGTTTTGATTTTGGCTCTCCGCCCATGAATATTAAAATCTGCATATTAATTTTTTTGTGGCTAAATGGCTTTCTCATAGTTTTAATTCGACGATTTTTAGAAAAAAGGGGTGGGATAGGAAGCCTATTTACCCTCCAATTTTTCAGTTACTTAAAAAGGCCCCTAAAACTTTTAATTTTTTTTACGAACGTGTTTATTAGTAATAAATATACGTAACTTACAAAATATCAACGTAACGAGCATCTATATCCATATATTTTTATTACGTATATGAGAGGGTTCGTCCTCTCGTCAATACCTCGCTCTTTCCATTAAAGCTTAAATTTTATCCCAGTTCTTTAAGAATGAATCCTGAATCACAGAGGTCGTAGAATAAATAGTTTGAATTGCAAAAAAATACATTAGCGTAAAGAGCGAAGTATTTAGGGGAAGACAAAGCTCCTCATATGTGTAATAATTTCTTTTTGTTTTAAGTTTTAATGCTGCTCCTTACATCTAGTTGAAAAACTTTTTCATATTTATTTTTTCATTGTTAGTTTTAAAGAATGCTAAAAAATTCTGCGCCCCATTCATGGAATTTTTCTTCCCCCATGATAAATTCTCCATGGAAAGACCTTCCCACCTAACCTCTCCCTCGATTCCTCTTCCCCAACCATAAAAAAGCCCCCTTAAAACTTCTGTACACTTCCTAATAACCATTTCTATATGTAAACAATGGTCAAAGTTTGTGACTTTCAGCCCTTCCCCTGGGGACCGTGGGGGAGTGGGGACTTTAACAAATATTTGTTTAAAGAGCAAGGTATTGAAAAGAGACAACCGCCCTCATATACTTAATAATGTCTGTTCGGTTTAAGTTTTAATGTTGCTTCTTACTTTCATTGTAAAACTTGTTTTTATTTAACTCCTGATTTCTTTTCAAATTCTTGCTCAGAAATCCAGCTCCTCTCAATGAAAAATTCTCTTTCCTCACAAAAAATTATAACCCCTCTCCTCCAGGAAAATCCTCCCAGAAAAACGTCTGTATGATTCCCAATAACCAACACCATATGCAAACAACGTGGGGGTCATCAATGTGGCGGTCATCAATGAAACAATGTGGGTCATCCTCAAACATGTAGCTATTAGATTTTTCAACTATACTGAAAAAATTACTACCTCGGCATTTTATCAAAACTATTTGATTACAGAATAAAGTTTGCCTTTTCGTATCATTGCCAAAAAAAATATAGAGGCTACGTAATTAACGAGAATTTAGCATGCAATAACCATGGTTGGAGCGGTAGTCACAACCTAGTAAAGAGCGAACCCCAGCCCATAGTAACCTAAAGTTAAAAAGACGTTGTGAAAAAAGCTGCCATCTGACAATGACTGAGGAATTGCAGCTATTAACTAGGTTCGTCTTAAAAGTAAAAGTTTATTACGAAACAACATTACGGTGTTTTCAAAAAAAGTTTGAAACCTCATTAGAATGGTGATCAAAGATCAAAATAGAAAGTATATCATTGGAATTAGCATGGTCGAATACCTGATTTAGTGAAATTGTAAACCACTCCTTGAACAATGGATGACGTTACATGGATGACGTAATTTCACTTTGGAACTATGGGGAAAATGAACTTAGGGGTTTTTTAGATCGCCTTAATACATATGATAGGGATTTACAGTTTACCTTAGAAATTGAAATTGCACATAAAATCTCATTCCTAGATGTTCTAATTATTCGTAACTTAGATGAACTCAATTTTACTATTTACAGAAAACCAACACAAAACAATAGATATTTACATTTTGAATCAAACCCCCCCACAAGCTAAAAGAGGTGTCGTAATATCTCTCGTAGATCGTTCCCTGAATATTTGTTCTGATTTCTTTATCACAGCTGAACTAGACTTTATCAGGGACATACTTTTTGGAAGTGGGTATCCTCTTCTATTTATTAATGATACAATTAACCGTAGAGTGAAAAGTCAGTCCCATAAAATCAACGATAATTTACCATGTGAAAATCCTGATAAGCCCCAAAACATAATTTACCTCCCATACATCCCAAAAATCACTAGAAATCTTAAAAAAGTATGCACACAAAATAATCTGTATGTTGTATTTACCAATAATTTGAAAATCATAAATCTCCTAAATTCTGGTAAAGATAAGACTCCAGTTACTCGCCAAAGAGGTGTCTATCAAATACCATGCGAATGTGGCAAATTCTATGTAGGGAGAACCCACCAGAATTTCGAGAAACGCCTACAACAACATAAAGATGATATCACCAAAGCTCTGAATTCTAATAGTATTATTTCTGTTTCTTTTGATTCTGCTTTAAGTAGCCATGTTTCGAAAACCCCAACCACAAAATAATTTTGAAGAATCCGTCATTATTAACAATGACCTAGGCATAAAGCAATTAGTTCGAGAAGCAATTGAAATCAGATTTAAAATTAATAATAATCTTTCCTTAAATAGGGATTTAGGAGAATATTCACTGAATGCTTTATACACAAATTTAATTAAAAATGACCTTACAAAATATTTTAAAAGCCAATAGATATTAACACAGAACCTGTCACAAATAGACCTATAAGATTAGCAGCGAAAAAAGCTAGGCTGGCATTAAAAACCTGTTTTTAAATCATTTTCTTTCATTTAATTGAATTGCCTCGTTTCATAACAATTTATTTTTCAGTCCTGGTTGAACTTCGCTGAGGTAAGGATGCTAGGACGGTTTTGAAAAACTGTTCATTTTAGTTTTATTGATTTTACCCTCTTGTAAGTTGTTTTTCTTATTTGTATTGCTGGGATGGCCTTTGGACAGAGGGCCGAAATATTCATTCTAATTTGTTTCCCACTGTCTCAAATTCCCCACTGTTCTTCTTATTTTTGGTGTTAATACCTTGCTCTTTACGCTAAAGTAATTGTATTAATTTCAACTATTTATTTTACGGCCTTTGTGATTCAGCGGTCATTCTAAAGGAATTGGGACACAATTTGAGCTTTTGAGTAAAGAGTGAGGTATTGACGAGGGGATGAATCCCCTCATATCTATCTATCTATATATATAAAAATAAGTTGTCTGTCTGTGGATCAGGTGACGTCATGTTTCTGTGTCGGCTGACGTCATGTTTTCGACTGACGAAATTACAGACCGGGACATCGGGACACAAATGACGACCGGGACACCGGCACAAAGGGAATATAAATGACGACCGGGACACAAGGAATGTTCGATTAACAATCACCATCAACAAAGCACCGGGACACAAATGACGACCGGGACACAGGGAGTATAAATGATGACCAGGACATAAGTAAAAAAAATTAAAAACTAAAAAAAAGGTAAAAACTACAAAAAAACTAAAAAGAAAAAAAAACTAAAAACTAATAAAAAACTAAAAAAGCTAAAAAGCTAAAAAAAACTAAAAAAGAAAATAGAATGAAAACGGAAAAAAAAATGAAAAATAAAGGAGAAAAACAAAACTAAAAAAAAAAAAAAAAAAACTAAAAAAAGGTAAAATACTAAAACCTAAAAAAAGACCAATTCAAAAACGAATGTATATACAGACCGGGACACAAATGACGACCGGGACACAGGGAATATAAATGACAACCAGGACACTCAAAGAGAAATTACAGACCGGGACACCGGAACACAAATGACGACCGAGACAAAAATGACGACCGGGACACCGCGACACAGGGAATATAAATTACGACTGCGACGCTCAAAGAGAAATTACAAACTGGGACACCGGGACACAAATGACGACCGGGACACAGGGAAACAACAACAACGGGGACGCCGGGGGGCACAGGGGGATATATAAATGACGACAGGGACACAGGGAATGTTCGATTAGCAATCACCATCAACAAAGCTCATGGGCAATCATAAGAATAATGAGGTATAGATCTGAACTCAGATTGTTTTTCCCATGGACAATTATATGTTGCATGTTCAAGAGTCGGTAAACCTGACAATCTATTTATATGCACAGACAATGGGACAGCCAAGAATGTTGTACATTCGCAAGTTTTACGTAGTTAAAAATATATATATATATATCTATCTATATTCACAGGTGGGACACAGGGACGCAACTACAATAGCGCGTAACTAATATGGCGCGTAACGACTTGCGCGCGCGGGGGGGCTTGGGGGGGTGGGGTGAAGCGCCCCCACCAACTAGGTGTTGGGGTGGCGCGAAGTGCCACTCCAACAGCTAGTACGTAATAAAAACATACGAATATAGAAGTTCGTTACGTAAATTAATTCGTAAGTTACGTATATTTTTACTTATAAAAACGTTCGTAAAAAAATTAAAAGTTCTAGTTGCCTTTTTGAATAACTAAAATTGGAGGATAACTAGGCCTATTCCCCGCTCCTTTTTTCCCAAAATCGTCTAATTAAAATTACGAGGAAGCAATTTAGCCAAAAAAAAAAAATTAATATACAAATTACGTTTTAATTATTCATGTGCTGAGAGCCAAAATCAAAACATGCATTAATTCAAAAATGTTCTGAAATTCAATAAGAAAAATAAGTTTTTTTTATTTGAAAATAAGGAGCGATATTAAAACTTAAAACGAACAGAAATTACTCCTTATATGAAAGGGACTGTTCTCTCCTCAACGCCTCCTCAACTTTCAGGTAAAAAAGTTTTTTTTTTATTTAATAGCGAACAGAAATGGGTAGAAACAATAGACATTTGACCTCAGGCAGGAGTTCTACGAAGCTTTCCAAAATGCAAAGTCATATCCACCAATCCGGCCTAAGGTCCACACTTTCCGTAAAAACTGCAGAGGTTAAACCCTTACTACTTTCTAGGAATAAACTGAAATTTGGGTGCTAGGAAAAAAATCACGACAAAACCAAAGCAATTATTACTTCTTGCAACACAATTATTACTTCACTGCCTAAATAATAAATATCAATAAATCTAGTACAAATAAACCATCTTTTTAGGTTTCCCTATACTGTTCGGATTATAGGAAACTAGCGGTTTACTGAAAACAAAAAATAATGACTGAAAACATTTACTGAAAACAGTAAAAGTAAACCAATTAAGAACACTTTTTACAGAATAAAAATATTACCAATCCCTTTTAAGAAAAAGCAACAACTTATTTTTGTATTGTTGCTTTATTATTTTATTTTTTTTTCGTTTAATTTGGTATCACTTCTGCACAATGGCTCAGTTCGCTGACTGGTTCTCGTTTTGGTTCTGAAAAGGACACGCCATGATTATTTTGCAGACAAGTTCGAAGTAAAGCCATCTTAATAGCATTAGGACTATAGACTAGCCTTAGAATTTTATAATAGCTTAGAAATTCACTGTTGTATAGAGAGGAATAACCGGATTTCTAGAGTTCCTATTATGTCTTATATTTGATCTTCATTTCGAGCAATACTGAAGCATATTTTTCACAATTTAAAATTGTATATTACTCACTATTGGTATTATAGCTGCCGAGACCAAAATACTACCTGATAAATCAATCCAATATTTCGGTATGCTGTTCATTTACTTTGCGATTATTAGAGAAACATATTTAATTTTACGCTTATGTTTTTAAGATAATTTTAATTGTATAATGAAAGTTACTGATACAAGATTATGAAAAGCTTTATAGATTCGTTTGTTGTTCTCTGGCTACATACTCACTTGTGACTCCCAAATCAATATTCCTGTTTTTATACTTTTTTTTATATTTCTCTTTTTTTCTTATTTTTATATTTCTGTTTAATATTTCTTCATATGTTTTATATTTCTCACAATTTAAGATTGTATATTCCTCACTATTGGTATTATAGCTGCCGATACCAAAATACTACCTGATAAATCAATCTAATATTTCGGTATGCTGTTCAATTACTTCTTCAAAGACATAGCTATTCAAAGACATCTTCAAAGACATAGCTATTAAATTTTTTATTATGCTAAACAAATGGCTATCTCAAAATTTTAATTGGGTGACTTTACGAAAAAAAAATGAGCGTGAGAAGCGGCCTTGTCGCTCAACAAATTTTTCTGTCACTTAAGTAAGCGCTAGAACTTCTAATTTCTGTTCGAATGAGTCCTCTCGTAATTTTCTAGGACCACTGGTTTGGTACAATCACTCCTGGAAAAAAACCCGAATAAACACGCATTCCGTTATCTTTCTTCTGGCCAAAAAAAAAATCCACATTTTTGCAGATAGAAGCTAGAAACCTCTGCAGCAGGGCTATCTGACACGCTGAATATAATGTGATTTTCATTAAGATTCGATGACTTTTAGGGGGTCTTTCCCCCTTTTTCAAAAATAAGGCAAATTTTCCGAGGCTCGTATCTTTTGATTAGTAAAACTAAACATGATTAGACTTAAATATTTAAAATCAGCATAAAATGCAGTACTTTTGATGTATCTATTGGTATCAAAATTCTGTTTTTAAGAGTCTCGGTTACTATTGAGCCGAGTCACTTCTTATTTACAGTTCGTTACCTCGAACTATTTTATTTCAATATGGTACACTCATTAAATTAAGAAAGGATGCGTTAACAGGTGTCTTTGAAAATTTGCATATACAAAAATTAGATTACTTTTATAAAAATTAAAAATGCATTTTTTAATTAAACAATGTTTTAATTAAAACTATTTTTAATTTGAGAGTTTTTTTCAAACTATGTTTATAAATTTTCATTTACTAAGGGATCTGGGAGATGGAATGTACAAGTGGGGGGATGGTAAACTACCAGTGAATGATTTTTGACAAAGGTGATTACAATGGTATCCTTGTTATATTTCTCGATTTTTCCACTCAGGGATAACACAGAAAAAATGTCTTTATTCATCAAAATAACAATTAGTAAGTAATGGACCATTTCCCTAGAGGCTGGGGGGGGGGCTATGAATATCGGATTTTTCGACTATACTGAACAAAATGACTATCTGAAAATTTTGATTGGATAAATTTAGGAAAAAGGGACGCTGAAGGGGGCTAGTTGCCATCCATTCTTTTTGGTCATAAGAAGGGCACTAGATTTCCATTCGGTTAAGCTTTCGATCATTTGTTTGATACAATCACCCCTCGAAAAAGACAAACAATGAAATAAAAAACAAACAAATAAATACGCTTCCCTCATCTTCTTGTGGCAAAGAAAAAATAAACACAATATTCCACAATTTTGCAGAAGGGAGTTTGAAACCTTTACGGTAGGGGTTCTCTGCTATTTTGAATCTGATGGTGTAGTTTTCACTAAGCTCACTTGACGTTTTGAGGATGTTCCGCTTTTTATCGATGTAGCTTTTGATGGATAACATTAAACTTAATGAATTTCACTTATTTGGAATGAGGATAAAAGTCCGATTCTTTTTATGTATGTATTGTCATGAAACTCCTTTATAGATTTTTGATTACTATTGGGTCGAGTCACTCCATACTTATAGTTCCCATCTGTTTGATAATATTTTCAGTATTTATTTTCTACCAAAAGACTTCAGGAGTAACAACAGCCATTTGAGTATATTACACAAAACAAATTTATCCTTGACAATTGGAGAGCCAACTAGAAACTTGAAACAAGCAAAAACTAGCTAAATAAATAATTGTATAAGCAGCTAAAATTTAAAATTCAGCTTCACTAATTGATTTCTTAAACTTGGCAGGTAGGCTACCTTGTTTTGATTTTGCTTAGTTGACATATCAATTTGTGCATGCAGGGGTATAATTAGAAGGGGTGTTTGAATTTATTTTCCATGGAAGCTCAAACATATAATAGAAAGCACTCTTTTTGTGTTTGTAAGCCCAAATCTGAAGTTTGAAAAACTCACTAATCTTCTATAAGACCAAAGAATAATTGTTTCAGACTCACCCCTTCCCTCCTCGATTGAAATTTATGTGGACGCCAATGAAGCAAAATATTACGCTATTAATCAAACAGTGCGTTGTAACAAATTGTAAGTAAGAAGCAACGCGGCTCAATAGTAAGTGAAACTCTAAAAAACGGAATTTTGATACCAATAGATATATTTATATAGATATGAGGTTTGCTTGTTATGCAAATACCAAATGATTAAGATAAATTAAGCTTAGTATTATCCATCAAAGGGTACGAGCCTGAGAAAACTTGTTTGATTTTCAAAAAAAGGAGGAAACACACCTTAAAAGTCAAAGGTTCTTGACGAAAACCACACTATCGGATTCAGTATATTTAGAGAACCTTATTGTAAAGGTTTCAAGGTCCTATCTGCAAAAATAACCTAATAAAAAATACTATTTTTTTTCAACTGAAAGTAAGGAGCGATAATGAAACTTAAAACGAACAGAAAGTATTCCCTATATGAGAGTTACTGTCCCCTTTTCAATACTTCGCTCTTTAGGCTAAAGTTTGTCTCTGTCCCTTTAGCGTAAAGATTGTTGTGTTGAGGAATTGACAGCCTCGTTCATATACGAAATAATTTCTGTTCGTCTACTTTCAGTTGAAAAAAGGGTTTTTCTTTATTTTTCACTAAAAAGTACTCTTTTCTACAATAACACAAATATATTTTGACAATCGTTTCGAGTCCAAGCGAGCCAAATCGATATCAAAAGAGCTTAAGATAATTCCGTAAGGTTAATTTTTTTTTTTTTGGATGGAGGGAGCAACAAGACTGAAGGTTTTCAAAAACCTGGCCCAATTTTCAAGTAACTTTCTACGAGGTTTTTGTTATATTTGAAATTACATGAAATATAGTTGTATATATGTATATATGTAAATATATAATTTCAGATGCTTTTCCCCATTTTCTTTTGTGCTACGCTAGTAGTTTTTGAACCGGTTAGTAGTTTCTTTATGCGACCTGTTGCCACCATTACCAAACAGAGGACCATCATCACCACACAAACTGTCGCACCAACCTGTTATGAATTAGCCGAAGATTTTAGCGTCTGTGGAAGAAATGCAAGGCAATTGGGATTTGACACTTTTGGGGATAGTGTGTTTCATGCCTTTGATACAGCGTAAGTAACTAGTAAAAACACAGTGCTTTAGCCACAATATACACGTGTATAAATGTATGAGTGATCCTTGTTCTTTTTTTTAACTCAGTGTTGCCAAGTTGCACTGTAAAAATAAGTAAGCAAAATTTACTCGCTAAAATTAACTATACTTTTCCTCCGTTGGAATTCAAATATGATTCTTTTGTTCATTTCCTAAGACAATTACAGGTTCAAAGGAAACCTGACCTGTTTTTCACCCATGTTTCCTTTTTTCAATTTCGATTTTTTTTTAAATTTTTTTATTTTTAATTTTTGTTTGCCTTTTTTAAATTTTGACACCTGTTAAGAGCTAAAATTATATGACGGCTTATTAAGATTATTTTCATCAAAATTCAATTATTCTACTTTTTTTAAACGGCATATGTGGTTAGGACCAATTCTAAATTTGTAGTGAACGCATAAAAAAGAGTTTACATACTTTGTATCGTTACATTTTTCTGATTGTTTATTTTTAAATTTTTGTGCTATAATTTGATTTTCCAAGAAAGAACTCGGAAAAGCTTCCGAAAATGTTCTAAAATGAAAGTATGAGAAAAAGTTTATTGGCAGCAGAAATGTCATTCAATCCTTCAAGTGAGATTTTAAAAAGGCAAATAACTGTTAATTATTGAAAATTAAAAGAATAAAAAGTTTAAATGATAGTTTTTATTTTGACCTGTGGTGCAATTACCTTCTTTCCACAAACGATAAACAAAGCACCGTAAAGCAGTTCCGAAAACTATGGAAACAATAACTTATTGGAATGTAAATTTAAAAATGTTATACAATCTACCAAGTCTGATTTCACAAAGACAGATAATTGTAAGTTACTGAAAATAAATATAAAACAAATAAACTTTGCAAGAGGGAAGACACTAGAGATGATGGTTGTCGACCCTTATTTTAATTATTTTCTATTCTAGGTTGGAAAATGATCTTTACAATTATTACCCTGCTGATTACGTTCAGCCAAGCTTCGACCAATCAAATGGAAGAGGAAATTATAGATTTCTCTCTGGCGGAATGAGAGGAATGCTTGTAAGTAAAGAAACAAGATTCGTTACTGCTACAGTTTTTGAGACAAGTGGACAAACTGAAATAGTAACGATAAATTGCTTGAATCCAGGAGAAAGGGTTCCACAAAATATGTGCGCAAGAAGTAAGTAAAAACTTATAATTTTACAATTTAGTTTTCCTGCTTCATATTCAAGATCTTAGTTACAAAAGTTCAGTAAAGATGGCGGTGCTTTCGATTGAGGCCTTGAATGAGGTAACGCATGTAGGTATATGCACGTTTGTTGTATAGGTGCGTACGTGTATGTGTTCAAGCGTGTGTGCATATTAATGGACATCTGTCTGTCTACGTGTGTTTTGTCTGTAAGCTTATGTGCAGTTTTTTTGCGCATTCATATTTACTTTTTGCTCACATTTTGTCATGTGTGAATGCATCTGTGAAAGCGCAAGTTTGTTATTGTACCTGTGTGTAATGTCTTAGTATATTTTTTTGTGCTTATGGCTGCATGTAATGTGAGGACTGGCATGTGTGGTTGCATATATGCATAAATGTATCTTTTTAGATCTGCACGGGGTTCACTAATTTCACTGACCCGTATTTCACTGATTCATAAAGAATAAAGGGCCTTAATTCGATTTATGAGAATGATATTTAAAATGTTCCTTTTCAGAAAGAAATATTTTGAAGTTTTTTTTCAGTTATAGCAAAAGGCTATAAAATGTGCCAACCACCCCTCCCTTTTTCAACGGTAGGAGACTGAATCCAACAATGAATTATAGGGTCAAAATTTTTTTCAAGGGGTTCTGCTTATAAATATTGTTTTAGTGGAGGTGAAGCCTCCCAGTTTATGTGCAGGTATCCTAATAAAAAAAATTCTTTAATGTATTTCTGTGGCACTCTCATTGTAGCCCTAAAAAGTGGGATCGAGCCAAATTTATTGTACAACTTGTTGTTTTGACATAAAACCAGTCAAAAATCTGACAAATGGCAACTTGTTTCATAGCAACTTGCAGTTTTGACATAAAATCAGTCAAAAATCTGACAAATAGCAACTTTTTTCATAGCAACTTGTTGTTTTGACATAAAATCAGTCAATAATCTGACAAATAGCAACTTGTTTCATAGTAACTTGTTGTTTTGACATAAAATCAGTCAATAATCTGACAAATAGCAACTTGTTTCACAGCAACTTGTTGTTTTGACATAAAATCAGTCAATAATCTGACAAATAGCAACTTGTTTCATAGCAACTTGTTGTTTTGACATAAAATCAGTCAATAGTCTGGCAAATAGCAACTTTTCACAGCAACTTGTTGTTTTGACATAAAATCAGTCAAAAATCTGACAAATGGCAACTTGTTTCATAGCAACTTGCTGTTTTGACATAAAATCAGTCAAAAATCTGACAAATAGCAACTTTTTTCATAGCAACTTGTTGTTTTGACATAAAATCAGTCAACAATCTCACAAATAACAACTTGTTTCATAGTAACTTGTTGTTTTGAGATAAAATCAGTCAATAATCTGACAAACAGTAACTAGTTTCACAGCAAATTGTCGTTTTGACATAAAATCAGTCAAGAATATGACAAATAGAAACTTGCTTCTTAGCAACTTGTTGTTTTGACATAAAATCAGTCAATAATCTGACAAATAGCAACTTGTTTCATAGTAACTTGTTGTTTTGACATAACATCAGTCAATAATCTGACAAATAGCAACTTGTTTCATAGCAACTTGTTGTTTTGAGATAAAATCAGTCAATAATCTGACAAATAGCAACTTGTTTCACAGCAACTTGTTGTTTTGACATAAAATCAGTCAAAAATCTGACAAATAGCAACTTGTTTCACAGCAACTTGTTGTTTTGACATAAAATCAGTCAAAAATCTGACAAATAGAAACTTGCTTCACAGCAACTTGTTGTTTTGACATAAAATCAGTCAATAATCTGACAAATAGCAACTTGTTTCATAGCAACTTTCTGTTTTGACATAAAATCAGTCAAAAATCTGACAAATATTCTTCTTCCTTTGAAGCACTCAGGTTTCAGGAAAATATTTGACTGTGGTCATTGTTATATGTTCGTATAAGTCTGTATTTGTGGGTATGTGTGCATTAACGTATGAGAGAGAAAAAAAATAAGAAAGATTTGGATCGAATATATTGTCTGATAAAACTTGAATCAGGCTATCATAGAGGAAAAAATAAGAAAAAATTCCCACATGCTTATGAACTTGTTTTTTCTAGTGTTCAAACTATATTTCCAGTTTTTTGAAGACACTCCTCATTATGGTAAGAATAAGTACACTTTGTATTTAAGGCAACTCAGCTGTTTGAAGGAAATTTTCTCGCAATATCTCCTCTTCAGGAAACATATGTTTAGAAGAAAATTGCTATTCTCGTTGCTATCAGTTTGTCTTAGCTCTATTTTATCCAAATCTTACCAAGGCTTAAAAAGCTTTAAATCCAAGTATCTGATTTGACCTAGATACAGTAGAAATACATCCACACAGAAAGCACATTTCCCTTAAAACTGGTTCAAAAGCCAAAATTTCTTCAGGAAAGTTGAATTAATAAAAAGAAAATTTATTTAGTATTTCAGACCCCTCCAAAAAAATCTTTAAATTCCGTTCCAAAATTCAGGCTGTGTCCATCTATGATTTGGAAATTACAAAAAAAAAAACATCCTATAAGATAGCAGAGAGGATTAAGGAAGATAAAAATTTATTATGCCCAATGGGCGTTTAATAAAAACACCTTCTTAATTGTCTTTAAAAATCTTTCTTAATTGAATAAGAAGGTGGTTTAAATAATTTAGTCTTGACCTTTTTCATTTCTATCATATGCATAAAAACAAATCCACTTTCTTTGTAATCTTGACAGCCTTAAACTACTTGCAGTTAAGACGTTCAGCTACTCACTCTCAGCACATCTATTCATAATAAAGAGTAAAAATTAAGGATAGTTAAAAAATAGTCTGAATTTATTTCTATCCCAACAGATTGTGGTATTGAACGGTAAGTAAAAAGCCACCTGTTTTAATAGTAACAGAATGTCTTAATTTCACAAAGGGAATTATGAGAAAACTCACTATTGTCAGAAAAATTGCAAAAAACTCAAAATTTTGGCAACTATGAAAATATAAAATGTATTTTTCTATCGTTGCTAAAATTTCACAGGGTTCATTAAATCTAAATTACCGATAAAAAGGTCCAAAATAAAGCCATCTAGATGCGAATTTTTCTACCGTATTCATTATGTTCATACCGTCACTATAGAAATTTTAAGTTCTTGTGTGCATAAACACCGTATTTTGTTTTTTCCGATAAATTTGGTGACGGTTGTGCGTAAATCTGTTTCTTTTTTATGGGAGTGATTGTACTAAGGTGGTAGTGCATTGAGCATTGAAAGAGGGCACTTTGGGCCGAAAATTCAAATTTCTAGAGTCCTTTCTAATCAATAATCGGAGATTGTACCGCATGAAAATACTGATTTTTGCCGTTTTGTGCCTTCATTCATGTTTTTTGGCTGAAACAGGAATAAAATATATTGCTATCAAATGAAAGTCCTCCGATGAATTTAGAATTATTGAAAAACTGATTTGACCTAGATACAGTAGAAATACATTCACAAAATTTTAATTTCTAGAGTCCTTTCTAATCAATAATCGGAGATTGTACCGCATGAAAATACCGATTTTTGCCGTTTTGTGCCTTCATTCATGTTTTTTGACTGAAATAGGAATAAAATATATTGCTATCAAATGAAAGTCCTCCGGTGAATTTAGAATTATTGAAAAACTGATTTGACATAGATACAGTAGAAATACATTCACACAGAAAGCACATTTCCCTTAAAACTGGTTCAAAAGCCAAAATTTCTTGTGACCCATTCTTTCCTAAGGAATGCAGCAGTAGCTGCATTCTATAAAAAAGTGAACCATGGCCCATTGTAACCAAAAGTTTAAAATACATTACAATAGAAGCTGTCCAGGGAAGAAATTTCTTAATTAACGTTATTTCAAATATTTTAACTATTATTCAGAATCAATCAAACAAAATTTGGAGTGATTGAAGTCAGTTTATGACAATTTTTAGTAATTTCAACTAGTGATTCTACGACTTTTGGGACTCAAGGGTCATTCTTAAGGAATTGGGACAAAATTTAAGCTTTAACGTAAAGAGCGAGGTATTGATGAGGGGGTGAACCCCCTCATGTACGGTACGTAAGTTAATTCACAATTTACGTATATTTTTTACTAGTGAATACGGTCGTAAAATTAATTCACGATTTACGTATACTTTTTACTAGTGAATATGGTCGTAAAAAATTGAAAGTTTTAGTTGCCTTTTTAAGCAATCAAAAAATTGGAGGGCAACTAGGCCTACTCCCCCGCTTCTTTTTTCTCAAAATGTTCTGGTTAGAAATATGAGAAAGCCATTTAGCCAAAGAAACTTAATATGTAAATTTCGTTTTAATTATTTATTTGTTTTAATTATTATGTTTACTGTTTTAAAAAGTAGAGTAAAACTTTAGCGTAAAGAGCGGGGCGTTGAGGAGGAAAAGTCCCTTTCATATACGGAGTAATTTCTGTTTATTTTAAGTTTTAATGTCGCTCCTTACTTTCAGTTAAAAAAACTTGTTTTTTTTTATTTAATGAAGGAAGAATCCACGCTGTTATATGAATAAGCTACCCTATGTAAAGGTGTTTCAATTTAACATATTATTTTTGGCCAGACAATTTGAATCCAACTTGTTTTGATCTCTTTTTACTTTCAGATCCATGTGTTCCCAATCCGTGTACTAGAAATGGAGATAAAAATGCTAAATGTACAGTTGAAGATAGTGGCTCGTATTCATGTCAATGCAGTAATAATAAATTCTTCTCGAACGGTATTACATGTGTTGGTGAGTTTTTTCTTTGCTCTCTTGCTATCTTTGCTGATCATTCAATAGAATCAAACTTTATGAAGCTTGTGTATAGCACCCCCCCCCCAGCCTCCTTAATAGGTTTCACAAATTATGTTTGTAGAGAAAAAACAGTGTACATAAAACAGTTCAATAGAAAAAATTCTTTTAGTAGACAGTTAAACACAACAATTTAATTTCTGGATACATTGGTAACATATACAGTAGCCGTCATCAACAGAAAAACCAATAATCTTTGAATATTTCGGTCACATACGCATTAACATATACAGTAGCCGTCATCAGCATATAAATCAATAAGTTGTTTGTGTACTGACGTCATGTTTGTCGACTGTCCACTGACGTCATTATAAGGATTGAGCATTATGACGTCATGTATGTATTTTGTATGTTTGTATATGACGTCAAAGGCTTTGTATATGACGTCATTATAAGTATATAAGAAGGCGTTTCAAAGAGAAATTTTTAGTATAGATCTTAAAATGACAGAAGAAACAGCCGAGGAAGCTGCTCAAATAGTTAATTCAAAGAGAAATTTTAGTATAAATCCTACAATGGCAGAAAAAACAGCCGAGGAAGCTGCTCAAAGAGTTAATGCCAAAAGGCTTGCGGCTAAAGAACGCAAAACTGCGCAGTTAGATGAAAATCAACCTGGAAAGCGAGAGTCAAAACGTATCAAAACTGAAAATGATAGTGATGATGATTGGATTTGGGATTTTGACTTAGATAAGGTTATCAATTACTACCAGATTTTTGTTAAAAAAGCAAAGGTTCGGCGATATGTATGTCATAATGACGAAAGACAAGCCAAGGTAAAACAAATCAAAGAACTTGAAAGTGATACCGATGAAAAAAAAAAATGACATTGAAAGGACTATCGTTTCCCAGTTGCAACATCTTTTCCACAAAAATTAATAATTTAGTGCTTCTGTTCAAAACAACAATCGAATTGATAATACGCAACTATCAACGACAAGTGGCAATCGTTATGGTCGGTGATCAGTTCTTACCTTGAGATAATATTCTTTATAGGCGAAATAATCAGTTGACAATAGTTGCTTAAACTCATCGATGCTACGATGGTCTACAATATCCTATCATTTTTTGGGATGGAGCCGACGGCTATCACTTTAATATTAAATTGTTAAATCCAGCCACTAACAAACAAATGGATAAGAAATGCAGCGCAATGAAATATTATGCCTATAGATTAATGATTCGTCATTTATTACATTTACATATAATCCATCTTGGGATTAGATACAACAGCTTTTACATCCTCGACAATCACCGGTTCATAGACATGCCATTACGGCCCGTGTCTTCCGCAAAAGTTGCTCTCCTTCATATCCTACAGAGTTATGGGAGAAATACAAATGGCAAATGGCCGAGAATATACTCCACCGAATACGGCTAGAAAGGTCAGATATGACCTTGGACTTTACAACAAAAAGTTATAACTGCACTTTAGTTATGAAGATTTGTGCTTATCTATTGCAAACAAACTTCTCAAGCATTTGGGGATGCCTTCACCGGGACACAAATGACAAGCGGGACACAGGGAATATAAACGACGACTGGGACAGTCAAAGAGAAATTACAGACCGAGACACCCGGACACAGGGAATGCAAATGACGACCAGGACACAGGGACACAACTACAACGGGGACGCAGGAAGGGCACATGGGGGATATATAAATGACAACGGGGACACAGGGACACAACTACAATGGGGACGCAGGAAGGGCACATGGGGGATATATAAATGACAACGGGGACACAGGGAATATTCGATTAGCAATTACCATCAACAAAGCCCAAGGGCAATGATTAGAAAAATGCGGTATAGATATGAATACGGATTGTTTTCCCATGGACAATTATATGTTGCACTAGCTGTTGGGGTGGCGCTTCGCGGCACCCCAACACCTAGTTGGTGGGGGCGCTTCGCGCCCCACCCCCCAAGCCCCCCGCGCGCGTAAGTCGGTACGCGCCATATTAGTTACGCGCCATTGTAGGTTATCCCGGTCGTCATTTATATTCCCTGCGTCTCGGTCGTGATTTGTGTCCCGGTGTCCCAGTCTGTAATATCTCTTTGATTTTCCCGGTCGTCATTTATATTCCCTGTGTCCCGGTCGTCATTTGTATCCCGGTGTCCCGGTCTGTATATACATTCGTTTTTGAATTGGTTTATGATGAAATAAATTTTTTGTTTTTTCCTTTTTTTCTTTTTAATTTTTTTTTTGGTTTTTACCTTTTTTTAGCTTCTTTAGTTTTTTTTCTTTTTTCTTTTTATTTTTTTTTTGTTGTTTTTACCTTTTTTAGTTTTTTATTTTTATTTTTTTCAGTTTTCTTTTTCTCCTTTATTCAATTTTTAGTTTTTTTCCTTTTTTTCTTTTTAGTATTTTTTTTTGCCTTTTTTGTTTTTTTTTCTTTTTCTTTTTCGTTTTTTTCGTTTTTTTTCTTTTTACCCTTTTTTTTAGTTTTTTTTTAGTTTTTTTCTTTTTTAGTTTTTTGTAGTTTTTACCTTTTTTATTTTTTTTTCGTCTTTTGTATTAATGCTAAGGCCAACGTTCGAACCTGGAACCTCTCTCATCTAGAACCTGGAACATAACGCTTTACCAACTCAGCTACTTCGGCTTGAATATATTTACCTTTTTTATTTTTTTTATTTTTATTTTTTTAGTTTTCTTTTTCTCCTTTGTTTTTGCTAAAGCCAAGGTTCGAACCTGGAACCTCTCGGACCTATAAACTGGAACATAACGCTTTACCAACTGAGCTACTTCGGCTTGAATACATTCGTTTTTGAATTGGTATATGATGAAATAATTCAGACGTCATATGCGGACAGGTACGTCACTCGACAGACACACAGAATTTTTTTATTTTTTTTTAGTTTGTTTAGTTTTTTTACTAGTTTTTAGTTTTTTTCCTTTTATTTTGCTAAAGCCAAGGTTCGAACCTGGAACCTCTCGGACCTAAAACCTGGAACATAACGCTTTACCAACTGAGCTACTTCGGCTTGAATACATTCGTTTTTGAATTGGTATATGATGAAATAATTCAGACGTCATATGCGGACAGGTACGTCACTCGACAGACACACAGAATTTTTTTAATTTTTTTTTAGTTTGTTTAGTTTTTTATTAGTTTTTAGTTTTTTTCTTTTTATTTTGCTAAAGCCAAGGTTCGAACCTGGAGCCTCTCGGACCTAGAACCTGGAACATAACGCTTTACCAACTGAGCTACTTCGGCTTGAATACATTCGTTTTTGAATTGGTATATGATGAAATAATTCAGACGTCATATGCAGACAGTGACGTCACTCGACACACAGACACACAGACAACTTATTTTTATATAGATTAATGCTAAAGCCAAGGTTCGAACCTGAAACCTCTCTGACCTAGAACCTGGAACATAACGCTTTACCAGCTCAGCTACTTCGGCTTGAATAGATTTACCTTTTTTAGTTTTTTTTTTATTTTTATTTTTTTTAGTTTTCTTTTTCTCCTTTATTTTTGCTAAGGCCAAGGTTCGAACCTGGAACCTCTCGGACCTAGAACCTGGAAAATAACACTTTACCAATGTGATGAAATAATTCAGACGTCATATGCGGACAGTGACGTCACTCGACACACAGACACACAGACAACTTATTTTTATATATATATAGATAGATGTTCAAGAGTAGGCAAACCTGACAATCTACTTATATGCACAGACAATGGGACAGCGAAGAATATTGTATATTCGTAAGTTTTACGTAGTTAAAAACATATATATATATATATATATATATATATATATATATCTATCTATATTCACAGGTGGGACACAGGGACACAACTACAATGGCGCGTAACTAACATGGCGCATAATGACTTACGTGCGCGGGAGGGGGGGGCTTGGAGAGGAGCGTGAAGCACCCCCACCAATTAGGTGTTGGTATGGCGCGAAGCGTCACACCAACAGCTAGTAATCTATGGATATTTTGGTCACACACGCAATATTCGTCATCATCAAACAATCTCTGGATATTTCGGTCCAATTTACTATGGTCGTCATCAGCGGTTCACCTGGTGATGACTGTCACTGTACGTGTGACCAAAATTTTCAAAGATATTTTCCTGTGGTTCACTGTATAATAAAAGGCATGTCCCTATTCAACTTTATTTATGCGTCATTGAATGGCAGTGTTATCTTTAAAGGTATCCAAGTTCCATAAATTGTCTGCTGACTATCAGAGATAGGTTAATTCTAACGGCTAGGCTAGTTCTAGGCTAGACTAATGGCGTCCATTCACAAAAGTTTGAGGGGTAAAAAGTATTTTCCACTATCGAGACACCCTTAGACCTTACTTTAGATCCTCCAGAGCCAGGAATGGCGCATAGGGCGCCTAAAAAGCCTTACCAGACATCTCGAAACTGATCTGTTGCCATAACATCTTCCCACTCTGGTTGAAGAGACAGCTCCAAAATTCACAGTTCCTGGTCGTACTGCCTTGGTCAACCTTTCATGCATTTACTCTCAGGGTTCCTTTCATATAGTGTTTTTAGGAGTCGAACCTTTGGCATACGAAGGACGTGACCAAGGTAAGACCACCTCCTAGGCACCAGGAGGACAATAACTAATGGCTGACCGGTTCACCTTCGGAATTATACGCCCATGTCCTTTTCCTGACACGGTTTATTCATGATCCTTCTGCGGCACGTGTTTCCAAAAGCTAGAACTCGTTTTTCCAGTTGGGAATTTAATTCATAGACATCGCTAGCACAGAGGAGGATGGACATCACATTACTATTTAGGAGTCGGAGCTTTAAGCATAGAGAGTATTGAATGCTGCACCAGACTGGCCTACTATCTAGGAGGTTCAATTTTTTTCTTAAAAAAAAAAAAAAAAAAAAAAAACATAAAGAAGCATTTTCCAATGAAAGTAGTCCAAAAGTGGTGTTTTCAAAATTTAGGGGAGAATAGGCCACCTACTTTTAAAGAGCTATGGAACTGGTAAGGGACTGCAATATCGTAATAGATATTCAAAAACTCAATCCAAAGCTCTTGATAATATCTACGCTCTTTCATGCAAATTTGTATTTGAAAAAAGTATAAAAAAGCGCATTTAGAGGTGAATTGAACTCCCGAGCTCAAGGCTATCTTATTGTCATAAATTTCTAGTACGTATTTAACTTGTGACTGGGAACAAATGCTATAAAAAAACACTATTATGCTAGAATAGTGGTCTAGGTTTCTAATGATAAGTTTTTTTTTAAACTTTAAAGTCCAAGAACAGTTAAAGTAGATGTAAGTATGCATTCTTGTGAGAAATTCGAAATTTTTTGTAACATTGCGGCAGAAAAATTTGAAATGATAATAAAACAAGTTTCTGTAAACCATATTAAAGATAAATCTCAAATTCTATTAATGTCTTTCAGGCTTGTTAAATCCATGTGTATTTAATACAGGATAATATTTCATTAATGGCTGAAATTTTGGTCTAATGTTTCTCAAAAGTGCTTAAGATAAGATATTCTATGAACTGTTTTTGTGGCAAAATTTCAGATATTTTACTTTTTTTTTTAACAAAAAGGTTAAGAGAGATGTACCTTTGTTAAATTCAAAGCAAAAAAAAAATTGTATTGATTTGGTTAGTTCTTTCGCCTAAGATGGGCAAATGTCTTTAATATGGTTTACTGAGTATATTTCTGAAACCCCCCAAAATAACAAAATTAATAAAAAAAACACTGTTTTTCTCCAGAAGTGAAGAGTGAAGTTGAATCTTAAAACGAACAGAAATTTTTGCTTCGCGCTTATATGATTTTTTTTTGGAAAAACTGTTTCGAATAAACTGCCTCTTGAAGTTTTCTTATGTCTGTAGATTTCTGATAAACTAGCCCTCTGAGCTTACTTTGAAAATTAAAATCATTTTTAAAATTTGAAGTTTATCTCTTAAGAAATCTGACGGACAGAATTTTATGTAGTTTAGAAACTTGCCATTTTTTCGAGTTTCTCACCAACAAAAAATAATAAAAATGCTCGCGTTTTTGCAATATTAATATTATTCTAATTTAGCTACATTTCACTATCTTGGAAATGGGTTAGGTTAGGAAAATAAGACTTTCCGTTATCCCGGGCCATAAACATACTATGGGAAGGTATTGCCCAACTTCTATGGTAACCCTCTTCTGATTTCGAAAACTTAGAATCTTGCCTACTTGACAAATCTATTGAAATTTTGACAAAACAACATTTTACCTTAATTTTCAGTTATTAGTCCCTTTTTTTGTGGTTTTAGTTCTGAAAATGTAATTCCTGTTATTCGAGTAGAACTTTAAGCCACATCAATGGGTTTATTCTAAATTTAGGAAATGTATCTGTAGATCTTTGAAACCTCCTGAATTGGGATTGAGCAAAGCTGTGAAGCTGTAAACAGTTTTATTGTATTTCATATAAGCAAAAGATCTGCTTTGCATAGGTTCACTTTCATGACACAAAGATTTTTGAAGGTCATCGAAGGTCACTGCCTTCTAGATGGAGAAGCAGTGAAGGTAGGCACTTCAAAATATCTTCCCAAGACATGCTTTAGTCTATATCTAGCCCTGAAAGTTTCATTTTCCTAGCGTAACACCATTCCAAGAGAGCAAAAAGCAGCTGGTCTAGAATGTTTTTCAAGGTTTTTCGAGACACAGGAATATTTTTCTGTGAACAGGAATATTTTTCTGTGACCCGGTTACCCCGACTTTGGGAAACGCTTGTCTATTGTTGCGACATTGCTTTTATGTTTTAACATATTTCCTTGTTTAGGTAATCAGCAATCCCCTGTGGATATTAAGACAGCAGACGCTATTGGAAAGGAAATGACAGATCTGGTATTTACCGGCTATGATTCTGATATC
This sequence comes from Artemia franciscana, assembly GCF_032884065.1. NCBI lineage: Eukaryota > Metazoa > Arthropoda > Branchiopoda > Anostraca > Artemiidae > Artemia > Artemia franciscana. The sequence goes on along the minus strand of NC_088867.1, from coordinate 944,098 downwards.
AATGAACTTATCATTACGAATACCGGAAAAACAGGTAGGTACAGTAAAATCAAAGCCTAAGTAAGACTAGAAAGAGCTTACATTGCTTTTGGTTATCCTGCACAATCACCTACAGTCTGAAGGGAACACTACAAAAGTAGCAACAGTTGGTTTCAATTCACCACTCTTTTGAAACAACTAACTTGATAATCTTGCCCCCCCCCCCCCACTAATGGGGCCAGATATTGACCCAGGCTATTTACAAGACTCAGTTCATACCAAAAATTATAATAACAAAATTATTGTCTTCTAGTTTCCACAAAATTTCTGCTAACCGTGTTTTCAGGGTCACCCTCACTTTAATTCACGATTTACAACGTTCTTTCAATTTCTTAGATTACAATCGATAATATTAGATTAGGTTACGTTACAATTAGAAACAAGTTTACAGTAGAAAAGAACTGCGTTTCAGGGTAGTTCACTCTGAGTCTAACATTCCAACGTTCTAACGTTTTCCAACGTTCTGAGTAGTTCACTCTGAGTCCACTAAAAGCACTTGCAAGCATAAAGGCCAGAAGACATGATGGACATGAAGAGTTTTGCGCACTTTGAAACATACTGTATAAACTCCTAAAAAAATAATTTTTATATTTGTAACATTGAAAAATAGACAAATAACATTAAAGATTAATATTTTATGGCTGACATTTACAGGAATTAATATAATTATATATAAAATATCCACTTGATTTTCCTTAGTTCTTTCCATTCATCTTGATCATTATAATAATTCACCCCCTAAGAGCTAAGAAGTAAGACCTAAGAACCGTTTTTTCCTCAAAATAACACACGGATTTGTAAACTGTTCTTCAGGAATATATGCTTAAATTGGTGTTCCGTTAACCTTTAAAACTAGTGCTCCCGAGTCATAAGACATTGTTTATTAGAGATTTTTTACGCTAAAAGTCTTTTGATTTCCAATTATTACATAATATATACTAAATGTAACATATTGCTGCTACTATAACCACTACTACTGTTAGTAAAGTTACTAAAAATAATTCATTTCAGCGTCAAGCCACATATTCTTTCACTAAACAGTAATCGAACAGTTCGTGGTAACGAACTGTAGTAAGGAGCGACCCGACTCAATAGTAAACGAAAGTCTAAAAAGCAGAATTTTGATACTAATACATACATCAAAAGAATCGGATTTTTATGCTGATTTTAAATATACGAGTTTCATCAAATTTAGTCTTACCCATAAAAAGGTAAGAGCCTGAGAATATTTTGGCTTATTTTGGAAGATAGGGGAAACATCCCCCAAAAATCACAGAATCTTAACAAAAATCAAGCTCATATCTATAAAAATATAGAGTTTCGTATTTTTGCCAGAAGACCGATCACGGGTGCGTGTTTATTTATTTTTTCCTTTTCTCAGGAGTGATTGTATCGACCCAGTGGTCCTAGAATGTTGCAAGAGGGGCCATTCTAATGGAAATGAAAAGCTCTAGTGTCCTTTTTAAGTAACCAAAAAAACTGGAGGGCACTTAGGCCCCCTCCCATGCTCATTTTTCTCAAAGTCAACGGATCAAAATTTTGAGATAGCCATTTTGCTCAGCATAGTCGAAAGACAGAATAAGATGTCTTTGGGGACGACTTACTCCCCCTTAGTTCCCAGGGGAGGGGCTACAAGTTACAAACTTTGACCAGTGCTAACATATAGTAATGGTTATTGGGATGTGGACAGACGTTTTCAGGGGGATTTTTTTTATTGAAAGGGGGGGTGGTGTTAAGGGGAAGGAGCTACTTCGAATGATCTTTAATTGGAGGAATTTGTCATGGGGGAAGAGAAATTCCATGAAGAGGGGGCAGTATTTTCTAGTATTAATTAAAAAAAATGAAAAAATAAATATGAAAAAGTTTTTCAACTGAAAGTAAGGAGCAGCATTAAAACGTTAATGGAACAGAAATTATTACGCATATGAGGGGTTCATCTCCTCCTAAATACTTCGCTCTTTACGCTAAAGTACTTTTAGTAATTTCAACTATTTATTCTACGGCCTTTGTGATTCTGGGGTCATTGGGACAAATTAATGGATTAATGAATTGGGACAAAATTTAAGCTTTAGTGTAAAGAGTGAGGTATTGACGAGGGGGCAAACCCCTACATATATTTAATAAAAATATGCAAATATGGAAGTTCGTTACGTGCGTTTATTTGTACCTTACAAATATTTAATACTAATAAAAACGTTCGTAAAAAAAACTAAAAAGTTTTAGTTGCCTTTTTAAGTTACCGAAAAATGGAAAGCACCTAGGCCTCCTCCCCCCCTTCTTATCAAAATCCTCCAAAGAAAAAATATGAGAAAGCCATTTAGCCAAAAAAATTAATATGCAAATTTCGTTTGAATTATTCATGTGCGGTGAGCCAAAATCAAAACATGCATTAATTTAAAAACGTTCAAAAATTAAATAAAAAAAATCCTTCTAACTAGAAGTAAGGACCAATATTAAAGCTTAAAACTAACAGAAATTATTCCGTATATGAAAAGGGTTCTCCCCTGCTCAACACCTCGCTCTTTACGCTAAAGTTCTTTATTGTTTTTAAAAGTAGAGTTGTGACAAAGACTCAAGCTTTGGCGTAAAGAGTGGGGTGCTTAACTTTTAATTATTTCTGTCCGTTTTAAGTTTTAATGTTGCTCCTTACTTGCAGTTGGAAAATTGTTTGTTTTTATTCAATAATAGTTAAATTGATGGTAGGACTAAGAAACATATCAATAATAATATTACTAATACTGAATTTAGTGATACAAATATTAGTAATGGAAGGATTAGATGTTATAAAAATGATTATCACAACATTTATGCATAAATATGATGATTATAATGATCAAAATAGAATAAACACATCACATATAAAATTTCAGAACGAGCCAAAAGCCCAAGGTTAGTTTCATTGAAATAAATTACCACTAAAATTTTCGGTCCTTCAGTCCCAGCGAAATGGAAAGGTAAGAAAAAAATTACTTAATACAATTCTTAACTAAATATGAACCCGGCAAATAAGAAAAAGAATTAAAAGAGGGAAGTTTAGAGGAAAGAATTAGAGCAAAGTTTATATGCAATGGTACTAAACGGATTCCTATACAGAAAATTTCCCCTCGTGGAAGTTTTCCTTTACAGAAAATTCCCCAATACATTTTCCCTCCTCCTTCCTCCTGTAGAAAACTATCCCCATGTAAAATTGAGCACCGAAAGAGAAAATATAACAAATTAAAACGATAAAAAAAGAAGTAATTTTGGATTAGTCTACCCATACTCAAATATTGAATTGAATTGAATTTATTTATAATGCACATGAAAAATGGAGTATAATGTGAATAAAAGAAAAGAAGAAAAAAATAAAATGATCTAAAAACACTTCATCTTACTTAAATTCAATTAAAACATACAAAAGCAAAACATTCACTGTATCAAAATAGCGCTCCATGGGTGCCGACCAATTTTACTACTACAAGCTTCTAGGCTTTTTGTGATAGAATCATTTGGGTCTATGATGCCGTATCTTTTAATGACCCAGGAGTTGCTTGACCGTGGTGGAAGGGCAAGCAGGTATTGGGCATACCGGAAATAGATTCACCGAAGCCCCTTCGTCTCAGTTATCGTAAACGTCTGCCAAAAAAGCTGCTAGGAATAGGAAATTCGGGAATGCAGAAAAATTGTAAAGTTTCGCTAGCAGTTTGCGGTTGAGTCGAAGTTTTTTTCTTACCAAGCTTCCAACAGCAATTGCTGTTCGACGCTGGAAATGAAGGAGCAGAACACTTCTGGCTGCTTTAAGAGTGTCACCGATAAGAAGCCCTAAATATTTCATTTGTGATTTTGGGGAAGCTTGCGCACCGTCGAGATTAACAGTAAATCCTGCTCTAATTTCACCCTAGTTGAACAGAACCACGTCCGATTTTTCTCTATTGAATTTTAGGTTAACCTTAGCATATTCTTTACTTATAACAGCAAAATTTCTGTCGAACGACTGTACTGTTCGACTAGAGTTAAAAATATGATCTGTATAATCGATAAGCGACACATCGATCCCTTTTAAAGTACACGAATGAGCTGCGCTGTAATGGGCGTTCAGGATACAGTTACGGAGAAAATATGTGGTTTGGAACATATTATACTTTTTTTTTACAGTTTAATTTTTTTTCTGGGCTGAGGTGAGTTATTATAGCTGGGTAAAATAAAGGGTATCAGTAGGCGAGTAGGGGTGATATCAACCCTGAATGCAAAATTATTAGAGATTTCGAGGTTTTCGAGTAAAACCAATATTTTGACATTTTGATTCGACATCTTAGGAACCAAAATACCTTTCATATGTTTGGAATCTGCAAAAAAAGCCAATTTTTTATATGGTGATTGTTATCAAAATTTCTATTTTGGAGTTTAGATTACTATTGGCATAACTCACTCCTTATTTACAGTTTGCTACCATGAATTTGAAATCGCTAAATAAGGAAACCACGAATTCAAAGTGAATTTTCCAGTTCAACAGAGAGCTTTTTTGCCATCATTTTCATACCGTTACCCCTCTTACACGAACACTAAAATGTATTTTATAAGAGTAACACAGTTTGAAAAAAACAAACTTATGTGTTATCTTTTTTTTAGCCTGGCACATTTTATCAATAGGTTACAATGATTTACCTTTTAAAAGCACATTAGCAATAGTTCAAAAGGCTGGATTTCCTTTGGCATTCGATATTCCGCATGCCCGGCACATGGACTTGCCTTATTTTAACTCATTCAAGCTACAACTGCATTTTACGAGCAAGCTATAATTTTGCATGTTTTATTTTCTAGGAAGGGTTTTTTCAAACATATAATCCACCGAGGTAGCCTACAGCTTTGGTTTTTGTCAAGTGTTAGCAAAATAGGATACCTTTCCAAAGCTGAACCCCCTCTCGAGTAAATATTTGGGGATCGACTTACTGAATGCTTCAGCTTTTTCTACACTGCATGCACTTATAATTATGCTAATAATCCTTGGACCGGTATTTTTATTTAACTAAATTATTCGTTCTTTATTAGCTCAAGCAACAAGCGTGACTTTGTCAACAAAAGCAACTGCCAAAGAGGCAGACGGTAAAAAAATCACAATTGGTGGCGCTGATTTAGACGGTACATATGAATTTGAACAGTTTCATTTCCACTGGAACTTAGTTGACACTGCTGATGGATCTGAACATACAATTGATGGTAAAGGGTAGGTAAGCCTCTCCTTACTTGGTTGAAGCCAAATTAACTGGCATACCTAAATATATAGAATACTATGGAAGGGTGTTTCTTCACCTTTAAGCTTCATTTTGAGGGAAAGCTTAATTCTAACGAAATTAATTCCTAAAGAAGGTAAAACAAAAAACTCAGCATCTTCTCTGTAATATATTTGTTATACGTCAAATTACGTTAAATCAATAACCTTTTTCTATCGGAAAATTTATTGATCGAGGCGAATAAAATTTCCAAGGTGGATAATTAATTATGGTGGACACCATAATTAAGTCTGAAAAAGCTGTTTTGAGCTTTTTCTTAACTCTTTCCCCACCTATAAGGCTTCTTTTGATCTTGTTTCATTTATGGTATGGATTCAATTTCTCTCGAACGGCAAGGCTTGGCTATTCAGTATTTTAGTTGGATTTAACAACTTGAAAATTTTTTCTATTAATTAAAGCAGGGGCGTTTTAGACTTGCTTTTTTGTTTTTTCTTTAAGTTTTGTTTCCACCTTTATTGACTGCTCTTACTTCTGTAGTTATGGCAGGTAGTAAATATCTTATCAGTATCACTATTATTCTATCCAAAATACAAGTTTGATCAAGTTATGTCCAATTTCTTTCGAAATCTTGAAAACTCAAATTTAGAGAGGTAGTGAAAATATAAGATTGAAAAACACTTTCCTAGACCTTTATTTTAAGATGTAGATCTGTAAAAGACCTATCAGCTAAGTAAAAAACTTTAAGCTCAGAAAATTCACTGAAGAAATTAATGGAAGTGCTTTAAAACAATATATTGTTTGGTCGTATTCCAGACTTTACCTCCAATTACAGAGCTGAACCGCACAGTTCAACTGCCTTCCAAGGTAGAAAAAAACTACCGCGTAAGAATTTAATTACACAAATCAACATTTAACGCGGAAAGTAAGTTTTAAACAGTTATTAATTGTCCACACTTGTCTTGTTGATTTGTTCACGTTCTGTTTTTGTGTCTAAATATACTTTAAGATCCCTTTGGGTAGAAACTAGGGGAAAACTTTCCCCTAGCCGTCTAGTATTCGAAGAAAAAGAGAATGTAATCAACTCTACCGTCTTCGCTACAGGAAAAGCTTGATTGAAAAACGGATTTACATGAAGATTCCTGTTGCTCACAACAGCTAGCAAAGTCCTTTTGACAGACCATTTTGTCTATTTGTCACCGTATCTAAATAATTGGTCGTATCCATTTGCCAGACCATGCAGTTACTTAATGTGGCTATATAAAGACGCAAAAGGGGAAAAGATCCATTTTTGAAACCTTGTCATATTTTTCATTTGATTTAGTGGGCTGCAGTAGCAAGTTCATTCCTGCTGAATTGGGAGTCTCACTGCTAATGTGAATATCATGGGACTCTTTTCCAAACAAATTTTTTCAGTCAGTACCCTAAAAGTGCTAAATATGCTCCTGATTTAGGTGAAACTTAAGAGAGATCCAGCGTATACTTTCCACCATCGAATAAAATGAAATTCCCTTCCAATAAGGCAATGTTTAATAAAAAAAAGGAGTACATTCAAGGGTCGCTTAAGATCCTATGCATTGAAACCCCAGAAAACTATAAATGGTAACATAATCCAGGAGATATTTCTGATGGATTAATGAACACTTTAGGAGCTATACTAAGAAGTATTCTGAAAGAGGAGGAAACAAGATTACGTGCTCATCTAGCGGCATGAGTCATCTTAAATCGAGACAGGAAATGAGATATAAGTTCTGCACTGCTATTCAGCGTGCAGTCTCTCCATTAAAGTGGACTCTAAGATGCATGCATAGGTAGAATAAATAAAACCATAGATATATATTTGAAAAATGACAGAGGCTTCATGGTATGGAAGAGGAGGCATGAAGTCATAGGTTAACAAGTCAAAATTCTTACATAGGCCGGAAATAGGTAGCCTTACTGCAGGAGGCAGCTATTTTTGGTTCTCCCGATAGCTGGGTTATTGCAATTGCACTACAATTAAGAAACCTCGGAATATGGAATGCTGGTAGAGATTATAGGGTTTTGTGATTTGCATGGATGTGACTTTTACTTATAGTCGATTTGGTCAGAAGTGATAGAGTTTGTAGAATTTCCAAGTCGAGAGTGACCTGCAAGCCGAATCCACATTTCTACTGCATATATTGGTTAGTCATTCTCGACTTGTTAGTCTCAACTACCTCAAGTGCATAAATATTTAGTGAATTTCTGTGGTATCTTCGAATAGCTTCGAAAACATAAGTTATTTTTAGCATTATAGTAATTCTCAAATAGTAAAAATCCTAGGCACTTGAAAATCATGCCAGTGGATTGTCTTGTGATTTTTAAGCTTTTCAGTTTGCTGTAAAATGATCTCAAAAATGCTATTTTGAGCATGTTTAGTGTATAAAAAGCAAAGAGATAGTAGTATTACGGTATGTCACCTATTACTTTCCTTGTTGTTCTACTTTTTGTGGCTTCAAAACAAATATTGAGCTTGTTTTTCTTAGTCGTTCTAAATTAAAGTTACAGTTGCCTTTTTTTGGGGGGAGGGGAGGGTCGGAATTCTTACGTTTATTCAAGGGAGTTTGTGTCAGTTTAGATACATTTTCAGGGAATCAAGCTGTGCGAGTAATTACTTCCCGTTGACTTGGTCTGGCACCGAATCGTGTAGTACCTGATATCAATTCGCCCCTTGCAATCAGGAACGCGTTGACTAGGCGTTTGTAGAAGGTTTTTCCGTCTAAAGCACCTTTTTCTTGAAATCTATTTTCAGTAGTATGAATCCAAACTCTACGTCAGAACCAAGCAAATTCAAAATAGAGAGAAATTTTACTCCAAATAAGAAAAATATATCCAAAAAGTCATCAAACCCCGTTTACAAAAAAAGTATTGGGCCTTGTCCACAAGACGTACAATAGAAGGTTTTACCGTCTGAAGTACCTGTAAGGAGTTTTTTTTTATCATTATTTCCAGCGGACTTGGTCTGCCACTGACATCTGTTAGTAGCCTACATGATACAAGGGTGCAAGAGTGGCCGACGTTAACCCACCTGACAATGCCCCCCAAAGGAAAACACCCCTCGGCGGAAGAAACCCCAGAAAATGCCCCCTCGGGAAATACCCCCTTCCCCACGTGGAAAATACCCCCGGCAGAATACACCCCAGAAAATGCCCCCTCAGGAAATCCCCCCCCCCCGGTGGAAAATACCCCCTCCTCCCTCTAGAAAATACCCATCTCCTCTCATGGCAGATTAGGTTTTCTAATTCAGATAATGATATTTTAGTTTTGTTTATTCAAAGATTTATGTTTCAATTTCAGATTCCCATCGGAGATTCACTTTGTTCATCGCAACAGTAAGTATAGTTCAGTAACAGAAGCTTTGAAAAAACGAGATGGCCTTGCTGTGATTGCAGTTCTGTTTGAGGTAATTTTTAATAAGTAGATCTGAATCAACTTTTGAAAATATTTTTGGGAGAGCTGTCAAAATGGATTTTTTGTAATCTAGGAATGGGCAATTTTCTTTTTCTTTTTTTTTTACTATTTTGTCAATGAGGATACAAAATATCAGCATTTTAAACAAAAATGCCTAGGAAATGACATTTTTGAAATCTAAGGGGGATGAACATAGAAGGTCAAAAGCTACTTACCGTTGATTGATTCTGGTGTCCCTGTTTTTAATTACTTTATTGGTGATTTCCTAATTTATGGCAAATAAACCTCATTAAAAGATACCATACTGCTGAGAATAATAAATCAGTTTCAAATCGCAAAAAAAAATCTGTTTGAGCAATTTACATTAGAACTTACAATAATAATATGAACATTGTTTATATCAATTTCAGCTTATGTATGAGCGCGGTAGTAATGCCACGGATACTCACAGAGCCTACTACACCTTAGGACAATATATTGGCAAAACGTGCTTACAAAACTTGTTCCCTTACTAATGGAAATTTTGTTCACCATTTTTCCCCATACTAACTATTTTAAAACACAGCAATTTTTTTTGTTCAATAAATTTTTATAAACATTTTATTTCTTCATCAAGTATTTTTTCCTGCCAACTAATTTTTAACACATTTTTTCCTGATAAACAGATTTTAAGAAAATTTGTTTTTCTTAACATGTTTTAATTTTTTTGGCTAACTTATTTTTAGCACAATGCATATTCTCTTCTAACTAAATTTTAATGAGCAGTTTTTCTAAACCCAAAAGTTTTGTATAATTTTATAAAATACATTTTAAACTATTTCATGTAAAACGTTTTTTGTGTCTTTAAAAAAACTAAAAATAGAATTACCTACTTAAATTTACTTTATTAGTTATAATTTTTTGTTAAATTATGATTTTTTCTTTGTCGGCTTTATTAAAACGGCAGAAAAGAACCTTCATGGACTTCATGGAAAATAAATTTGGCAAGTGAATACATTAGAGCCTATTGAAAGAATTCTGGTGAATTATTTAAATATAATTTGAAATTAAGAGGGATTTATGTCATGCTGAAACACAATTTGAATCCAACTTGAAGTCCCAAAAGTTGAACAGATTAGAAAATTTTGAAGTTTCATTTCTATGAAAATTCCATTCAATAAAGAAAACTGATTTTCACGTATGTATGTTTTTACTAATAGAAATATTCACATGCATTATCTTTAAAATTTGTACTTTTTTCGGCTAACTTATTTTTAACACAATGTATATTCTCTTCTAACTAAATTTTAATGAGCAGCTTTTTTAAACCCGATTATTTTGTACAATTTTGCAAAATACATTTTGATTTATTTGATATCAACAGTTTTTTGTGACTTTATAAAAACTAAATCAATGTCAATTTTCCTGTTACCTGAATAATTGTTTAGTGTCATGAAACTATTGTGAATAGATGCATTTTGACTTTTGGAACATCTTTCCTCTCTTGTAAAACTTCCGCAAACTCACCGTTACGGAGTTATTCCGGCCAAAATATCCTGTATTTACACATATAGAATTGCTATCATTTCCGTTTTCGTTGATCGGATATTTGAAATCGCAAATCTGTAATAGTTAAGAAACAAATTTGGGCTATATATTTGCATATCAGGGGGGTGGGGGTAAAGCATAGCATAAATTAAATACGTAAACTAACCATTGCTGACCCCCCCCCTAATTTGCAAATATATAATAACTCCGTAACGGTGAATTTGCGGTAATTTTGCAACAGAGAAAGGATGTTCCAAAAGTCAAAATGCATCTATTATCAATAGTTCCATGACCCAAAACAATTGTTCAGGTAATAGGAACATTGACCGAATTACCTATTTATATTTACTTTATTATTTATCATTTTTTGCTAAATTATAATTTTTTCTTCGTCGGCTCTATGACGGTAGAAAAGAACCTTCATGGACTTCATGGAAAGTATATTTGGCAAGTGAATACATTAGTGCATATTGAAAGAATTCTGGTGAATTATTTCAAATAGAATGTGAAATATAAGAGGGATTTATGTCGTGCTGAAACAAAACTTGAATCCATAAAAGCATCAAAGTCCCAAAATTTGGACAAATTAGAAAATATTGACGTTTCATTTATATTAAAATTCCATTCAATAAAGAAAACTAATTTTCATGTATATATGTTTTTACTAATAGAAATATTCACATGCATTATCTTTACCATTTGTCCTTAGAGTTCTAAAATACATAATTACATAAAATACTCTCATAAAATCTCTTTCAAAATAAGGGAGGATATTTTTAACTAAAAAATCCATCATAACTTGACAAATCTCTGTAATGATAGGGAATCCATGGCATACCACAATAGTTCGATGTAACTTGTAAACTCATACGATAATTCATGCAAATGTAATTTGTCACGAGGTAACTTGAGCATCAAATTACACAGAACCTGAACCACTCTTCATTATTGAGATAAAAAAATCAGCACAAAACAAGTCCCATGAGCAAAATTGGTTTTTCGAGGAGAAAAATCAATGTACAAGTTTCGCGAAGTTTCATGAAAAAAATACACCCGTGACAAGTTCCAAGAACAAAAATCAGCCTGTAACAAGTTTCATTAACAACATCAGCCTCAAGAGTAGAAAAATCAATCTACAAATTTCACAATGAGAAAAATGAGCCTGCAACAAGTTTCATGAACAAAATCACCACGCAATAAGTTCCACGAACAATATCAGCCTGCCACAAGTTCCATGAACAAATTCAGCCCGCTACAAGTTTCATCAAAAAAAATTCAGCACGCAACAAGTTCCAAGAACAAAAAGTTAACATGCAACAAGTTCCATGAACAAAATCAGTTTCACGAAAAAAATCAGTTTCACGAAGAGAAAAACCAACGTACAAGTTTCACAAAGAGAAAAATCAGCACGCAACAAGTTTCACGAACAAAAATCACCACGCAACAAGTTCCATGAACAAAATCACCACGCAACAAGTTCCATGGACAAAATCACATCGCAACAAGTTCCATGAACAAAATCAGCCCACTTCAAGTTTCATGAAAAAAATCAGCACGCAACAAGTTCCAAGAACAAAATCAGTTTTACGAAGAGAAAAATCAATATACAAGTTTCACAAAGAGAAAAATCAGCACGCAACAAGTTTCACGAACAAAAATCAACACGCAACGAAATCAAATAGAAACAATGTTTATTTTTTAGTTTATAAAGCTATTTTTGAGGAAGAAAAGGTTGAAAAATTCTTAGGCATGATAACATGTGTAAGAGGGGTATCATATGCCAGCCATATATTACCACAGAGGTTGCCTTATTCAAAATCTAGGAAGCATTCTAACTTGTAACGGAATTGACGGGATGTTAATTGTGGGATTTGAGGGCAGAAGTGAAAAATCCGGAACTGACGCAACAGGAGCCAGATTTTGAGTTGGGATCGGAGAGGGCATAGTGGAAACTGGAATCGGTTGAATCGGGGTGGAAGCCAGCCTAATTGAAGGTGGAACTGTTGTAACCGGGGTCAGAGGCAGGGGAAGTGGAATAGGATATAACTTTATTAAAAAACACTAAAATTGTCTTAGGAATGATAAGGGGTGCCAGAAGGGCAGTAATGCAGAATGGTGGCACATTCTTTTCTAGAGGTGTGGGTGGTACTACGAAATCAACGGCTAAAATAGATATTTGTTTTGGACAAAATGACTATCTCGATACATAGTGGCATTTTCAGTCATTTAGTGGTGTAATACAATGATTATAGTTAAAAGAATACCAAAAAGCTGTTGTGTGAAAATTCTGCATAGCTTATTGATTAAGAATTATCGAAAAACCTATACGCTTATTGAGCCTCCTGTTTCAGAGGATGTAATGCCATATGGTGACGCATTGGTTTCTAAAGGTGCAGGTAGTCCTACAAAATAACGGTTAACATTTTAGCCAAAAAGACCGCCCCACAGCAAAGAAGCCTTTTCAGTCATTTTGTCGTGCAAAACAACAATTCTAGCCAAAAGAATACCAAAAATTCCGAGATGGTCAATTGATTCAGAATTATCAAAAAAACTATACGCATATTGAGAACCATGTTTCAGAGGTAGTAATGCTGTACGGTTGGCACATAGGTTTCTAAAGGTGGAGGTAGTTATAAAAATAAACTGCAACATAGACATTTATTTTAACGCTCCATATGTGTAGATAACAAAGAAACGCGCTGTTAGAAGACAAACCCTTCGACGTTCTATATGGTCCCTGGGGAGCCATCCATTTCGCTAGCAAAGAGTAGCAAACTAAGGTGACACATTTGGAGGTTGCTACTTGCAACGAGAATCAATATATACAAGCCTAGCTCATGTCAAGTGCCGGCGGCTTTGAGATCGGCCACATAGTTTTTTCCTTAACTGGCGCAATGACATTTCCAGCCACTAAAACGATCTAGAAAGGTCCCAACTTTAAGGAATAGTTGGCATTTCTCCACGGCGGTTTTATTGAACCTATGGTGATGCCATGACATCAAGAAGAGGCTAACATTTTCTGTGATTAGAAAATAAGCGACGATGAGAGTCAATATATACAAGCCTGTCTTGTAGCCATGCTGGGGCGTCGAGTGAAAATTGGCTACACAGTTTTTTTCTTCTTAATACGGACAAATATGCAAATCTGGCCACAAGAACGGTTTTAAATAGGTCACAGCCTTAAGAAAGAATTCGTATTTCTCCCAGGATGGCTGTATGAAACCTAAGGTATGAAACCATCATGATATCAAGAAAAGGCTCAAATTGTCTGCGGTCAAAAACTTTAGTAGAAAAACAGCTCTTCTCTTATATATTATGAAACCTTTTCGTATTACATTTGGACACCACTCTCCACCTTCATTAAAAAAAAAAGAAGAAAGAAAAAAAAACTTCTTCTTATTTAACAAAGGCTTGAACCTTACACTCAAGTGTACCCAAAGGTGTATGAGCCTGGTTACAGCCAGACTGAAAAAGTCACCGGGACCACTATTTGAAAGGAGTTTTGGCACAAGCAGAGGCTTATCTTAGTCACTACATAGTTTTCCTCACTTGGCAATGCATTTCTATCAACTAGAACCAGTATTCTGCTCAAGTAATGTTAGAGCTATTACATCCTACTCACTTTACGTTCATGCCTGCAAATATTGTACAGAGATTAGGAAAACTGCTGGAAGGTTTTGGCCTGATAACATTATGAAGCCACACAGGCTGGATCTCCCACCCAGGAATAAGGACAGAGGAAGAAAACTAAGAGAGATCAAAGGCCTGCCACCATTTCACAAGACCAAAATAGTTCCTTATGCACCCAGCCTATCCTCATCGAAGCACTAAGCCAAGATTACTCAGAAGCACATCAGAAGTGGAGACGCAGGAATTTGTTTGACAGGGGCTGAAAAAGCAAAGGAGAACAAATTATACCGAATTATTATTAGAATTATGATATTTCAAAGACAAGCCTTGAAGCCCCCCCCCTCTTGTCAATCAATGTCGTAGTAGAAATTGTCCAGTAGAGCATACCTGAGAAGAAGTTATGATACATGTGCAATAAATATGCTAATTATAGCGAAAATTCGATCAAAGATCGCATGATAGCAAAAAAGAAATTTCACACAAAATTTTGCTTCTAGGTAGGGAAATATTTTGAAGGGCCACAACTTTAAATAAAACTTGGAAATGTTGGTGAATTATGTACAAACAATAGGAATCATGTTAAGAATGCAAAATTTTGAGAGGTAGGCAAGCCTCGAAGCCTCTACAAATGAAATTGCTTATCCAGGTCTAACTTTTCGACCCAGATCATTTTAGCAACCATGCCTAAGATTAATTTGTGTGTGGGGGTCTAGGTGTTTCGCATAAATACAGCTACCCTTTATGCGCTGTTTTCTTACTTGCAACTATCCTTAGAATTTTAATGAAACATAATTTTCCTGCTAAAGAATCTTTTTCTTGTATGCTCTTCAGATTCCCCCAATAAAAGGTAGCCCATTTCTATAGACTATAATTCGAAATATTTTCTATATTTAGTCTATGTACTCTTAGTTTCTTTCTTCGGCGTAATATCCAAATATAGACCTGTTATTATTGCTAACATGCACACCAGTGGAACTAGAAACATTATTAAGGATAGTTACCAGATCCTATAGGCAACTATTTACAAAACGCATTTTATATGTTAATTTGCCAATGGGTAGAAGACTGTGTGATAAAACTACCTCTAAAATTGACTTAAAACACAAATCATCGTAACCAATCTTACTAGAAAGCATGTATGAATTTTAGAAAGGTGCCGAAAATGAAAATTATATGGAGATTTTTGAGAGTTTTCAACGTATTAAAAAGGCAAAAGCAGAAACTCCAGTGGAAGACCCTCCATCTCTTATGTCCTTGCTGCCAGATGATACAACAAAATTTTATCGATATAAAGGATCCCTAACAACTAAACCTTTCACTGAAAATGTCGAATGGATCGTGATGGAAGAGCCACTTGAGTTGTCAGAAGCTCAGGTAAGACGTAATTTTTTTTTTTATCTTTGATCGTGGATTTTTTACTGTAGTTTTCCATCGAACTGAAATTTCCACAAAACATGAAAATGCTTATTTTATAGGAAGTAATGAAAATTTTAACTAATCAGTTTTTAATAAGTTATTTTAGAAGGAAACACTTAATACTCTCTTGTAAAAAATATAATGTCACATAATGATTTCGTTTGGTCTTTGGATAGCTCGATTTTTATGTGGCCAAACCAATAATTTTGATCCAGCCAACACCAATGAATACAAAAAAAAGATTAAACTGTTCAAATAAACTTCAGAAATTTTAAGTTAAATTTATCAAATTAAGTAAAAAATAATTAAATTTTTTGTGCTATTTCCATATAAAAGGGTTGGCCAAAATCACTGATCCTTTTTATTTTTCAATGTATTTTTATTTATTAATATTTTTGTTTTCTTAATATTCGAAATTTTCCGATCCCGGAAATTAATTATGGATAAATTCGTACGGTATATAACGTATACGTATACAGTATACGTACGGTAAAAGTACAAAGTAAGGTATACGTGCGTGATAGAAAATCAATTTCCATCGCCTTGACTTTATTATACTAAAATTTGATGCACATAACTGTTAAAATAAAAACTTATTTAAAATTGAAATGGGTCAGTGACTTGTGGTCCACCCTGTAAAGTTGAGGGTAAATTTGGTGTCTTACTTAGGCCATTGCATTGCTTTCACTGAGGCCGAAATAATTTCAACGATTTGAAGAACATGGAAATTGGAGCTTCGAATATTACAACATTAGAAAGTAACCATAATATCGGTATTTGACCGAAGAATTCAGACGATTTGAACTGGACTTATTAGAAGTTTCAAAAACTCATATGCATGAGACTAGGTGGTATAGAATTTGTTTACTCAGACATGAAGAATGGAATACATAGACAGGGAGTAAGGTTCATGGTGAATATGGAAGCTCATAAGTCTTGTTTAGGCTGGGAAAGTATTAATAATGCAATATTTATCGCTCATTTTATGACTAAAAAGCTCAGGATATTAAGTATAAGAGTATATGCCCCTGCTAGACGGCTGAAGAAGAAAATAGTAACTCAGATGAATTTTGCTCGGAGTTACAGAAGCAAATAGACTGGGTCCAAGGTAGAAATATGGCGTAGGAGATTTTAACACTCAAGTCAGTAGTAATATGGATTAATGTCATTAAGACATTGTCACTATGACAATAAGTCAATAAGACTTGTCACTAAGACAAGTGCTTGAGCTCACATCCCTAACAAATGGATTTTGGATACAATACTGATTACTATCTCTGGCCATAATCGATGGGAAATGTGACACAAGTTCATCTCGCAACTCTGTGCAGAAGTAAATGCTGATGTTATGAACCCATCTCCTCGCACATCAACTTGAACAATCTTGAGTTCAGTGGCCGGGCATAGATGAAGTTGAACACTTTTACAGCCTCGTTGAGGGACTCGTTCAGATGTGCTGACATCCTTCTCGATGCAAGAGTGTCCTTCTCGATGCCTGTGAATGAAGCATTGCGACACTTCACATTGGGATTTTTCTTCTTATCCAGGCCTTGAACCCATTATTCTTCAAAAAAAAGAATACTTTGCGAGTCAATTGCGTTTAAATAAGGATAATACTAAAGGAACTTGGAAGGTTATTATTGGTCTATTGGGAAAGAAGAAAGAAGCTTCACCCAATTCGCTACTAATTCAAGGAAACACAGTTAATGATAAAACGATTGTTACTCATGGATTTGCTGAGTTTTTTCATATATTGGCCAGAATGTACAGATATGATTCTTTTTATAATGAGAAATGCTATAGACAAATATTTAAGAGAAGAACAGTGTAGTTTTAGAAAAGGCAGAGGATGTGTCGGCAAAATTTTCACTCTTAGGTTAATAATTCAGAAGTACCTGAATTATCGAGCACCTTTGGTCATTAGTTTATAGATTATGAGCAAGCGTTATTTTCTGTTTATAGAAGAGCTATCGTGAAGGTTTTTATCCTTATGTGGTATACCAGAAAAATACATCAAAATGGTTTTCGCTTTGTACAAGAATAACACTGCTGTGATTAAGGTAGGAAAGGAGGTTAGCTGCTTGTTTCCTATTAAATCAGGAGTTAAGCTTGGTTGTGCTCTATCCCCTTTTATGTGAATCATTTTGATGAATTTTGTCTTAAGGAGCACTGGAAAGGCAATGGGAGACCACGGAATCAAATGGGGAGAAACAATTGTGCTGAACTTAGATTACACTGATGATTTAACCATCCTAGCTGAAAGTGTGAGCAAAATGCATGAAACTTTTAAGGATTTTTACAAGTTTAGTTTCCTATAATAGGTTTTAAAATGTTTAGAAGATTAAGTCTCTGAGACTAGGAATAAGTGAAGATGAAAAGGTGACGTTGGGTACCGAAAATGTTGATCTGGTGGACAACTTGACTTACTCTGGTAGTATTATTAGTAAAGACGGTTAGAGCAGTGAAGATGTTAAAAGTAGAATAGCCAAGGCTCAGATTGTTTCTTCACAGTTAAAAAGAGCTTGAAAAAATAGAACGATTTAGAATATTAGAAGCTGAAGGAGTTACAGAGATCAAATATGGATCTGAATGGGCACTCCGAAAAGAGGATGAAGATGTGATGGATGTTTTCCGAGAAATCACCTACGGATTTTTCTGGGGTCGGGTATCAGGCTGAATGACCATATTTCAAACAGTAGGCTGCATGCAAAGCGTGAGCTATAACAAAAAAAGTTTGAGATGGCTAGGGTACGGTCTGCGGATGAAGGATAACAAATTAACAAAGATGGTTCTTTTCGGCTAATCGTCCAATGCTAAACGGAAATCATGTGGTCCGTGGTTGGGGGTAAGAGGATGTGATAAAGAAAGATTTAAAGGAAATGGAAACTTATTAGGAGGGTCTAAAGAGGAAGGCTTTGAATAGATAAGGATGGAAGAGGAGCATGCATCTCAAGATACACACAGGGAGTTCACCAAGGGTACAAATTTTAATTCAATGGAACCATAACTAGATCTAGATGTGTTCAAAGGTGGAGCTTTCCTAGAAACGAATTTCGCTTCCTATAGAAATTACTACTAAAAAGTATACCAAGAAGTGTGCTTCTGCATATTCAATAAAATAAATATGAACAATGTCATCCATTGTATTTATAAAGCTTTAATATTTTTTTTCAGGAGTAAATCCCCGTTTTCGGGCATCAATATTTTTCTGCTGAGAAATGCCATGACGGCTTTAGACTTTTTAAGCTTAAAAAAGTTAAATTGAGCCTAAATTAGAAAAAAATCTCAGGGAGTGGTGATCTTCTAAAGAACATTTTATTTTCATCAAATATTCTAGCTAAAAGCGTTTGCCAAGAAATATCCTAATACGAATTTATAGAAAGTTTTTTATTTGCTCAATAACATTTCTTAAAAGATAGATATTCCTACTTTATAATCATGAGAAGAATCCACTTGTGACTGTTTAGCTCCCTGTGTCATAAAAACTAAAAATTTCGACTCAGAGAGGCCGAGACAACTTTATTCATTACATTACTTTCCTAAATCTAACATTTTCGGCTAGTGAAGCTATCCACATGAACATCTTTCTCATTGCATAAAATTACCTCTCATGGGAGCCCATAAGCTGAATTTTAGAGGGGACTGTGAAAACATTGTTATTCTTGAATATCCGTATGTATGTTGTTTAAACAATTTTCCCTTTAAAAATGTAAAGTGTAAATCTAAAAACGGGGGCTATTTCTAAAAAGATCTAACAATGAAATTGAACTACTAATTCTGGATTTTTGTATGTGTATTGGAATAAATAAATTAAAATTACATTAAAATTTAGTGTTACAAAGCCAAAGCCAAGTTTCGCGTTCACGAGAAATCTGACTTATGTACCCGTACAAAAATCTAACGTCGCTGATGCTTATACGTTTTCCGGAGCACTTACATTCCGGCCCGGCTTGGCATAATGGTTGAGACTGGGAATGATTTTACTGTATATTATTTATATACTATGTTACAGGTTTAGGAGAGTTTTACTTCCTCAATTGACACCATATTTTCCCTCTGCATTGGCCTTGTTCAATAAAGCAAAGTACATAAGAATAATCTGTCTAGATAAGGATAGAACACAACCCTGATGAACACAAAATTTCACACTGAGGTGACTATTTTCGTGCGTAATACTAATAACTTTATTGTTCTCATCTTTTGTACCATACAAGGGGAAGACCTTAATTGGACCTTTTCTATCAGAGTTTATCTTATAAACGATATTAGGATAAGATCTTAACTGAAGTTTTCCTATAAGCTAAATTAAACTGCTGTTCAGAATCTACAAAAACCATGGACTAAAGGGTAAAATTATTCAGTCACTTCTCTATTCTAAAGTAAAAATCTTGGCCAATGAATCCTCTCCCTTTCCTGAAACCACCTTGTTCTTCTAGAAGCTGTAGAAAGACTTCGTATTGAGCATATTTGCCGAACAAATTTTATCATGTTGAGTGATATGCTTCCTACAGATGTTTTAAAAAAAAGGGCTGTGTCTTTACTACTTCAATCTAATCACTGTTCTTACCAAAGGGTTAATGAAGGTCATTATAAAATTACTTTTCCAAAAATTCTGTTCATATTCCTAAGCTTGTTATGTTTTAGCTTTATAGCAATAATTTGCAGGAAATTCTTTTTCTGCACTATGGCACCTAAGGGCTTGTTTTTATCAATACTCTAAGTACCAATTCTAACATTTTCATGCGATATGCATCTTTAGTATTCTATCTTTTAACTTCCAGTTTTAAGTTTCTCCAGTTTCACATCCAAGCCCTTTTGGAAAGTTTCTCCCATATTTTCATTCTCGTGATTTTTATGTCATAACTACCTGGAATATAGTTATCCCTCCTAAGTTCAAGGTACAAATTAACAGTAGACGCTACTAAAGGTTTCACTTTACTTTTAACGATATTCCTATTTACGCGATTGTCCTTTATCGACCATGCCAGTCTTCTATCTGTAGTACCATAGTCAATAAGGCTCACCGTTGTAGCAATTTGTAACCAAATAGTATTCTCTATAATTAAATTATTGTGCATAAAAATTACAATAGTCTATTACAATCCTTCAGCCAACTTTGCCTAAACGAGAATGTCGTATATCTTTATTGTGACGATTGTCGGTATTTAAGTCCTTTGATGAAGATGCCACATATCTACCAAGCATCGTATGCATTTGTTCCTGTATCTGGTTATAAAATTAATCCAGAGAGCTTACCGTTAAACAAATTCCCACAGGGCATCTGAACTCCAGATCCCCAGGTGAGGTGGAAAAAAAAACTGAGTTATTAATCATTAAACTATTTTTTTTTTACAGTTGGCAAAGTTTGGTCAATTAAAGGACTCAGAAGGAAATTCCATAACGGCCAATGACCGCGAAATACAGCCTCTTAGAGACAGAGATATTTTTAAAAGAAAAGCCTCGAAGTATTCTACAAAGGACACTTTTTTGCAACCTCAAAATAGGTCAGACTGATATTACAGAGATTGTTTTCCTCAATCTTATTTATAACGTTGTGTACTTATCTATTAAAATCTCAATTGATCACTATATTTAGAGCACGGATTTTATTTATTTTATTCCAAATATTTTTTGCTGGAACTCAGTGTGCTAGTTGATGTTTGGAGCAAGTCAAAATCTTATATCACTTTCCTTAGTTTCTACCATATGGTCACGACCTAATTTAAATGATCAAAGAATAATATATAACAGTAAGGACACATTCATTTTTGGCTCTTTCTATTTCAAACAGTTCGAAGCAAGGATCTGTAAGTGAGGAGGGTCTCAGCTCTATGGTAGCTGGAGCTTTAAAAATAGGAATCTTGGTATCAACAAATAAATAAAAAGATCCGATTTGTCTGCTGATTCAAAATATATCATTGAGTTTATTGTTACCTTTCGAAAGGAACAAGCCAGAAATTTTTTTCCTGATTTTCGAAAACAGAGGAATGCCACCCCAGAAAGTAAAGAAATTTTAATGAAAATACTCCTGTTTCATTCAGCATATCGGAAAACCTCGCTGAAGAGGTTTCTATTTTTTCATCTGCATAAATCGGGAACTTGGTATTTTGCCAGAGCATAGATCACGGATGCAAGTTGATTTTTTTTCCTCAGGGGTAATTGTATCGAACCAATCGTCCAAGGATATTGGGAGATGACTCAGGCTAGCCAAAATTAAAAGTTCCAGTTCCTTTTTTAAGTGACCAAACAAAACTCCAATAATTATGCCTTTTCGGATAACATGACCCTCCACGGTCCCTTGGGAAAAAAGCCGCGTAAATTTTAAATGTAGAGATGGTGGAATCGTCCAAGGGAAATTTTCAGCAGGGTAGGAATCGTCTGGAAGTTTTTTTCATGGGAGGATTTTCTATAGGAGAATTTTTCCATTGGATATTTTTTTGCGGGAGCAACTTTCCACGAGGGGGGAGGGGATTTTCAAGAAAAAATTTCCACGGAGAGTAGATTTCCAACATGATTCGAATAGTTATCCAGAATTCCCTTGATATTGCTTTATCAAATGATAAACGATATACATGAATCTTATGCAAAGGAGACAGGGAGGCAACTCGTTTCGTCTCCTTTAACATTAGAGAAAAAAAAGAATTACACCTCAATAACTCACAAGGAATACACAGAGAAAGAGGAGAGAGAAAAAAGCGAAAAAAACGACTCATGGAGACACGACGGGACTTATAAACTATTTTACAAGTAAATCACTTTACATTCAGTCCCCGCTATTAAAGGCAGAAATAACTATCTCCTTCAATGGAGAAACGGACGGGACTTACAAACTATTTTACAAGTAAATCACTTTACATTCAATCCCCGCTATTATAGGCAGAAATAACTATCTCTTTCAATTTCTTTTTATATGTATAGAGTGATGGTGACTCACTTATTAACTCAAATATTTTATATTTATTGGGAATCTCAGGAAGTTGAAATCTTAAGCTTAGTCTTGATCTCTCATTTTCAATCAGTCTGTGGTAACAAACGCCCGGGTAAGGAGCGACCCGGCTCAATAGTAACCAAAACTCTAAAGACGGAATTTGGATACCAATAAACACATCAAAAGAATCGCATTTTAATGCTGATTTAAAATATATAATTTTCATCAAATTTAGTCCTACCCATCAGAAGTTACTAGCCTGAGAAAATTTGCCCTATTTAGAAAATAGGAGAAAACACCCTCTAAAAGTCATAGAATCTTAACGAAAATCACGCCCTGCTCTTTTCGCTAAAGGTTTTTACTGTTTTAAGAGGTAGAGTTAAGAGAAAGAGTCAAACTTCAGTGTAAAGAGTGGGGCATTGAGGAGGAAAACCCCTTTCATATTCAGAGTAATGTCATATAAGGAAGTATGCACATATTAACTTTTCGTCACTTGTACATTCCCCTCATCTTGCCCTGAAAGTTTACACTTAATAATCTTAAGCCACTCATAAAGTTAAATATCTTTATTTGGATATGAATGTTTCTATTTCCCATAATATAAAAAAAACGTTATAACCGTGACTACCCAAAAAAATTGAATTCAAAGAAGATGCCTGCAGTGTACTGATATGCTGCATTATTGAACTAGCTCTCAAAGGGATTACACTTGTTTGAACTTTTGAATTGTTTGAGCTTGATTCCTTAGCCATGAATTAATTCAGTGACTTGAAAAATTGTGCAGTCTGATACCTGAATTTATCACACAAACAGATTTTTGGCGTTTTGAATTGAGAAAATTAGATATGATAGCCAAGTGTGGTGTGTAGAGAAAATTGGATATAATTTTCCTGCGCGTTGATTACACTTTTTAGTGTAGAGAAAGATTAGCAGCTGGGCCGACCTCGCACAGTTTGGACTGATTGTTCACTTGGATACATTAGTGAAGCTCGACCCTCACAGAAAGATAAGTTTCTATCACTTTATAATCTTTCATTTGTTAGGCATGAATTTTGCGAACATTAAAATCTGTGATTTATTCCTAGCCAAATTTTTGGGCTATCCCCTCTGGCCAATTTGAATCCTAGAGGTAATGACGACGAATACCGGAGACTGCAAGTTTGCTGTTTTTTTGCTACGGCAGAAAAAGGGACTGCTCCCTCTTCAATGCCCTGCTCTTTGCGCTAAAGTTTGACTCTTTCTCTCAACTCTAATTTTTTAAACAGTAAAACTTTAGCGTAAAGAGCAGGGCGTTGAAGAGGGAACAGTCCCTTTCAGATACGGGGTAATTTCTCTTCGTTTTAAGTTTTAATGTTGCTCCTTACTTTCAGTTAAAAAAAATTGTTTTTTGAAATTTAATTAATAAAAGGAAAGAGAAGCTTATTCCTTGCTCTTGATAAATGGCTATGTTTATTTTCAACCAAGAGTTTCATGTTAGTGAAAAAATTATCCCTACACTGGATTTCTAAAAGCCATACGCCTATATTATGGTGACCAATTTGTTCTAAATGAACAATATCAAGAAATAAAAAAAAGTTGTTCTAGTTTCAGACAATTCTTTTCTATTCCTTAGGTGTGTTAAAAAAGATCCAAGATTCTTGTTGCCTTGTTTTGGAAAATTTGGACTCTTCGTAAATGTAAATGGAATGTTAACATCCAAACAGTCGGCAATATTGAAAATAGCATTCCAGTAATGAAAAATGTAATTTTCTCATTATTTGGTAAGGAAACAGGAACTCTACTCTATGCAAACAACTAAGATTCCTGGACACTGTTGCCTCGAGTTCAATCCTCAGGCTGTGATTTAATCCTCTACAATTCTAAAATGACATTTGTTTTATATGATTATTTAAAGCTGAAAAAGCATGAACACATAAATATGTATTTTTAGTTGCAAGATAAGGAACTGAAAAATCTTTATTTTGTGACAAAAATTTATGAAAATATTTGTTTGTATCAAGAGGACATTTTTCCTGTTCCTCCAACCTACCAGCAGGGATTTGTAAAATATCCAAATCATCCATAATAATATGAAAAGAGGAAAGAAAATTAAAAAAGAAGAGAATAAAGATGAATATTTCGAAAATAAGAACAAAGAAAAATAAAATAGAAATAAAGGCAGCTACAACAAAAAAGAAAAGGAAAAATAGAAGAACGTAATTTCTTCTTGCCTTCTAATTTATTTCAGCCATTACTCATATCACCACATGAAGGCAAGCGCAATTTAGCACGGATACATGAGCTAGATCTTAAGCCAACTATAGTCATAAATCCAATAAATAAATCACTAACACTCATAATAAACTATAAATCCACAAAAAAACACCAAACCACAATTTCAATCTATTTCTCATACATGTATCTTACTTATAGGACTTTATGCTACTTAAGCTTTACTTTTTCTTCATTATCAATTAAACATAATATAGATGGGACCACTGGGGGGATTCAAGCACTAATTCCCTTTACTTTATATTCTTTTTGTTTAATTCTAAGGGAATTACGAATGTCACGATCTCCGTTTGTTACATCATCTGTTATAAATATACACGGGGATCCACGTCCAGCTACTCTTCCGAATATGTTTTCCGTAATTTTTGGTTTCTGCGAAGCACACAGAATATTTCCTTATCATCCTGAAGCTAGATTTTGATAATTCCATCTGTAAAATTAAGTAGCTTAAATCAGATATTAATTCCAAGGTGGCAAAGTAAGGTATTAACATGGTTATTTGCCCTTGATTTAGATTCACTTTTATTGTTCCATGTGATAACGTTCCTTCTTCTATTCATGTTTTTTAACATAAGGACTCTTAATACCAATTCACCCAAACCGGGCTCCTTTTCAATTTGGTTTCTTAATGCCAATATTTCCTACTTGATACTAAATAATTCACTTTCTTCGGCCGTTCTTGCTAATTCTAGACCTTCAACGCGAGATTTTGTAGACTCTAAACTATTAGATATTATTAGTTGACTCCGTAGATCCTCTTGAATCCTCTAAATCACTTTTTCTTGATCGCTTCCCGCTTTTTCATAGCTATATTTATATTTAATAGTGTCTATAGTTTTCAAAAAAAAAAAGATAAACGAAAGCCCAAGATAATTCACATCTAATTTTTTACAGTGCTCGCAAAAATGATGCTACTACTCCCAATTCATTGAAAAAAGATAAAAAAATTACTTGTCAGAGTTAATTCGGCTAAAAATTGTAAAGTGCAAATGCGAATGTTCACTGATTGAATCGTAGTCAGTACTGGAACCGATTTCTTCTTCAAATGGAAGTAGGCTAAGGAGAATTTTTCAGGTCGAATCGTCCACAAGAAGTTTACCAGGGTAATTTCAGCAAGAATAGAATTGCGTGAGCTGAATTTTGGGTTGGAGGAGCTCTCTATGGAGCATTTTATTTGGGGGTGAATTTTACACGAAGGGTGAGCTGAATTTCCCAGCACTAGTCCCAATTCTTTAACAATTACTCCTGAGCACAAAGACAGATTAGTTAGAATAAGGCACTTTTTTAAAGAACTTCGAATTTTTCTAAAATTTCTAGCACTAATTAAGATACGAATACTAATTAAGAAGAATGCGAAGAAATTACGCTCGGGATATCATTATAAATATCTTTTGCTTTTGCCTCAGTGGCTAGGGAGCAAATAGAATTGTTTTACTAAATTTGATATTGTTGATGCGCACTCACGATTGAAACAAATGTCTGCAGGTCTATATTTTAAAACTCAGCAAATGATTGGTGTCTTGGATCCTCTTTGGCCATTTTTGCATTAAGGCAATTTATAATGTTAAATAAGAATTCTATGTTGATTGTTTTTTTTCTTTCTTTTTGTTTACTCCACAGTTTTATCATTGTGCTCTGTTAAAGGTAAAAAAGGTAAAGAATACGGCGTTGGACTTTACAGTCCTTATAAGTGGATCTGATCTCCGTCGTTTCGTGGCCCTTCAGCCAGAAGTTCATGTGGGGGGGGGGCTGGTGGGCTACCATCCTGTGCTTTCGCAAACACCATCCTTGTTAACCTTCCCCAGATCTCTCCAGGTACCCATTAAGAGGTGGGTTGACTCTGGCTGAGCTTACGGAGTCACGCCACTAACCGCTGTCCCAAACCAAAAAAGTGGGTACAGAAGGATTTGAAACCTCGCCCTCTCGGACAAAGGATCCTAAATACAGCATACCAATCCACTCCACTAGGACGACACCCATTGTATTTTGTAGGTTATTAATAAATATAATATATATTTATATATATTATTTAAATTTCATAATGATCCACCCAAACCACGCTTTAATACCGAAGCAGCAAGGTGTCCGACAACAATTGCGCCCACTGACCTATCTTTAAACTTGGATTTAACAATGATTTTGACAAAACTACATTTTGCCTTAATTTTTAGCTACCAGCTGCTTTTTCTCTGCATATAGTTCTGAAAAGAAAATGTAATTCGTGTTATTTGAGTAGAATTCTGAGGCATATCAATGTTCTTTTTTTTCAAAATTTAGGAAATGTATTTGTATATCTTTAAAACCTTATAAATTGGGATTGAGCAAAGTTGTGAAGCAGAAAACAATTTTGTCGTACTTCATTCAAGCTGAAGATCTATTTTGCAAGGTTTCACTTTTATAACACGCATATTTTTGAAGGTCATCAAAGGTCAGGACCCACTAGAGGGAGAAGGAGTCGAGATAGGTATTTTAAAATACCTTCCCGGGACATACTATAGCCTGTAGACCCGTCCCTAAAAGTTTCATTTTCCTAATCTAATTCATTTCTGAGATAGCAAGCAGTCAATCAACAAGAATTTTACCTTTTTTTAAATTATGATCCGTGTTGGAGTCTTAGTAATTTATTATAAATGATAAACTCTTTGTCTATGGTTTCAGCTAAATGAGTAGATTTATTTAATTTTACTACAAATATCTTGTATACATTTTTTCGCTTTATGTAATATCTGAAAAATTGAAAAACTTTCATTTAGAAATGTTGTCCTTTGTCTAGTATGGAACTTTTGAAAATTTGACACATTTAATGTTTTGTTGGACTAATTTCTTGCATAGTACTATTAGTTCAAGATTTTAATGCTTGGATATGATGACGATTCACTGGAATTCGTTTTGTTCAATACTTTTATAAGGTTTATTGGTAATTTATATAAACAGATATAAGAATTTCTATTGGAGGTAATGCCAGTCCGTTTATAGTGGGGCTGTTTTTAAGTCAACTAGAATATAAATGTATGATGAATAGAAATAGCCCAAGTAATCTAAAATACATTCTATCAAATAATAAAAAATATTTGGTAGAGCTTTTGGGGATAAATTAAGTGGAGTCATTGGAAATTTTGAAAAATATTTATCCACTAGAGTTAATTCTATAACCTAGCTATGGGACTGGAAAATATGACTATTTTTAATTTTAAGTATTAATTTTCCTGATAATTAATTCGCTTTTAAGAAATATACTTAAAATGACGATTTCAATTTTGAACTAATTAATTCTCCATTTCTCGAAAGTAGTATACTTTCAAACATCACTTATTCAGCTTTTCCTCCCAACTATCTAGGTGTGCAAGAATTAGAAGTAGTTACATATATTTTAAATATAGAAATCAAACGTTTAGCCAAATCTTTAATAAAACTAGTTGGAAATTTAAAAAATTTGTTTTTCTTATAATGAGGCTGTAGGTAAATATACAAGAAATTATAAAGAAATACTGAAATATATTTTTATGCATTTTCTCTTTTATTCTTCTTTTGAGTTTTTTGGGTATACAGGGTTTCCGGGCCAGCTAGAAGGGCATTTTGTAAATTTGGTTCCAGAGGCCAGTAAACCCCTTTTTTTTATAACCCACCTCCGACCCATAAAGTCTGTATTTGTTACAGGTTTGTATTTAGGTTTCAATAACTTGTGGGATTTTAGTAAGGACAGTGCTAATATTATTTTGTTGGTATTTTTTGAATAATTTTACAAGTAGGCATATATTTCACAAGTTTTACCTACCATATACCATAATTTGCTATTATAGAAAAACAATAATTTCAAATTCAGATTGTATTACATTTAAGGCATTGATTTCATTGGAGGAGAATGGAGTTCGTCCGGAATGAGACAGACTCTGTCTGCTGACTACGTGCCTCTAGATATGGGATTTTCCCCCTAATTAAACACTCCGATCAGGACGGCCGCAACCTCATGTGGCAGGTGGAGCCCACCCTGGGAATCTCAGTACCTAGGTTTAATCTAGCTCTAATCAGATTCCAGGCCTAGGGTCGATTGGGCTAGCGACCCTCCACCCGAAAATAAGCGCTACGAAAAGTGACAATATAGCCTCGGACCCAGATTCCCTTTTAAGATCTCGACCATCGCGCGTCAATGGACATGCTGACGACGTCAGAAAGACTGACAGACTAAACCTTATGGTCAATGATCCTGCTGAATCGATGTCGGAGCATCATTCAATGAATTCGACCCTATCAAATTTGGTTGGAAGCGACCTCGCGGCCGACCGAAGAAACACTGGTGCGGCAGCCTGTCCGAGTTCTTGACGATGGCAAACATCAGACAGGGTGAAGAGAAAATACTCGCCATGGACCGAAGTGGATGGAGGAGGCAGACGTCATTCTCTACGCCGAGCAGTGCCCGGCAGGAGACTTGAGTCAATTAAGTCATTGATGTCGTCAAGCTAATCAACGGAAAGTGGCTTAACAAACTTTCTTACTATGTAAGCTGACATTAAGTGTTTTAAAAAGAAAGTCCACAATTAAAGTTGATGCTCATAAAGTTTGTAGTAGGTCAATATTCATACAAAGATATTTGTGTGTGCACTTCGCAAACGCACACATTTAGCATATTTACAAGCAAAAACATGTTTCTTTTAGTTGTATCTTTTCTCTTTTTCTTCAAACAGTCCAACTCCTTTTACTTATATTTGTTTTAATTCTAAATTCGGATTCGAAATTCAATTGAGTTAACAACATAATTAAAGTCACTACAGAATTTGGAAAAGTTCTGTCTTCTGTTAAAATCTGAACCTTGTTAATTATTCAAATCTACTTACGTTATTCTACATTCTTTATGTTGAAAATTAAGTAAAATCTTGATAATACACAGGCTTGTTAGACTCAGAACGACTTTGAACGATTAGAACGATTTTGAAATGTTGATTTGAAATTTAATGGGACATCTTGCTTCTAGTAACAACGTAATCAAACTCAGTTTAAGATTTGGAAAAATTCAATGCACTCTTCATATCCATACCATGTCAATTAATAAAATACTTTTGCGCCAAGAACTACATTTTTTCTTCTGAAAAGTAAGTAACATTTTGATAAAACCCAGATTTGTTAGACTTGGAACGTTTACTGAAGTTTAAACAAAAATGAGTTTTCTCGACGTGGTTGAACTTCCAAGAAATACATTTTTAATTCTAATTTATCTTTTGGAGTTTAATTGTAGGAAACATTTGGTTTATCTATAGATGGCAAGTCTAAGTATGAGTTAAACCGCTTGTAAGGTTAGATATATGATACCTTTTATTGAAAGACTCAAGGGTCAAATATAAAACGGAGCTTGATGAAAACTATGAACTAATAACATTAGTTTTTTATTTAAATTGAAGACCGAATCTTTGGTATTCACCTAGCAGACTTTCGGGAGGAATCTTCAAATACATTTGAATGTAAAGTATATGTCCTGAGAAAGGTTAATCACCCAATGCTATTTACACAATTTTCAGCCAAAAAACACATATTACCGCATGAATAAGAAAACTCCAGGCCCAATTGATATAATGTTTTTTAAAAATTAATGGTAAACTAGAAATAAAGGTTTCAGTGATGAAATAGTTAACAGTTAACGTTATCGTGGGGAACCACATTTAGAATTGCAGCTAAACTTCTGCTAGTATTGCTTTCAAATCCACATATAGCAATATTTGTAATATTTTGCAAAAATAGTTGAAATGGTAACAAGCTTGAACAATGGTGAAATGTACTGAACAGTAGTTTTTTTGCATTTTGGATTATGGAACGCCCCCTCCAATAGAGAGTGATGAAAGTATAATGCTCATAGTCTGGATTTGTAACATACTATACGAAGATTAGGCATTGCTATTTGATATGCTACCACTAACCCCATTTAAAATATAAGACAGCTTCGACTTAAATCTTAGCTTGTCTCTTTCTCTCCGTCTTTTGCTCTTTTTTTCTCTCTGTCCCTCTGTCCTTGTTCTTTTATTAATCTCTTCCTATGTCTTTAACCACTAGGTCTTTCTCTATCAATCTCTTTTCTAATTGGTCTCTGCATTTTCTCTCTTTCCTGTTCCTCTCTTTCTTTCTCTTTTTTTTACTTTGCTGTCTTTTTCCCTTCACTATATAGGCAATTTTTCTTAGAAACCCTATAACTTCTATATTTAGGCTATTTATTCATCTCTTTGAAAAACATTTTTGTTTGTCAAAATGTGTAGAAAATAAAGTAAAATCAACCAGGCAGTATCAGTGGCGTCACGAAAGTTTATGAAAGTTGTTGAAGGGGCAGAAATTTACTTTTTAAAATCTAGGTTGGATATTTTCTATTTCAGTGAAAATTCCGAGAAAAGTCATTTTACAGTCAAAATACAAAAAAAGTTAATTTACAAAATTAGTGAGGGGAATATCAGAGAAGGGGATTAAAATATTTCCATTTCTACCCCTTTCGCTAAATTCAATTTTTAAATATAAGGTAGGGGCAATATCAGTAGCGTCAATTCACACAAATTATGGGTGGGAGGGGGGAGGACCAGAAATATATTTTTCAAAATTTAGGGAGATATCATTCTAGTTTTTGCTTGTTCTTGTAATGAAATCATCAAAAAAGCCATGTTTTGATTAAAATACAGAATTGTTCAAGAACTAGGAGGTAAAAAGGGCAGTAATCTTGGGAGGATGCAAATAGCCCTTATCTTTCCTCAATTTTGTTTGTTGTACCAGTCATTTTATTATATTTTTGAAAGAACACAAATAAATCTCTGTTGCATCAGTCCTTAATCAGTAATCACTAGTAATCACTATAAATTCTCACCTGTTTCTATCAGGTTTTCCTCTGTACAATCAGACAGATTTAATTTTGAGAAATTACAACATGTATGTTGCAATCTAAAAGCACGACCCTTAGATGGAACGACAGGTCATAACTGACTGGTTTTTGGGTCAACTATAGAACCGATGACTTGACGACAGACACGGAGAAATATAAGTATATATCTAACAATTTGTTTTTTTAGTAGGACATACCTAGTTATGAACACAGCTAGACACGGCTGGTTGCAGAATCAAGAGTAACCTACCAAAGAACGAACGATGATCCACACTTGCCGACAAATTTTAAACGTGTTTTCAAACAGCCTGTAGTACCACTAATTTACCAGATGAAAATATTGGGAAATAGTAGCTATAATGTGGACTTTACATAATTAAAATTTCCATTTCAAGCTTTCATTTTTGAAAATTTTAATTGAACCTTAAATCAATCAGAAATAGCAGGACGTCTAATCACAAACCTTGATCAAAAAGCCAACTGGAAGTATGAAGTTTAACAGACCTTAGAATACAGGTCTGGCTGTTATATAAATTATTTTTACTGGAATATTTCTGAGTAACCAAAACCTTGCCAGAAAATAGGAAATTATTTATGCCAGAAAGTCTGTAACTAGCCTTGATGGTTAGTAAAGCAGTAGTTTTATACAATCGAACAAACACTAAAGAAAGAGTTATTGATATTCTTTTCAAAAAAATCCTGTATATACCAAAGTATGCATAATAACACTGAACTCCGCACCAAGTCCTAAATATAGGGGCTTGACTGCCTCGATAAAAAAAATCTCTTATCCCAAGTAGAAACTAAGGTTTAAACCGTAAACCCCCCCCCCTTAAAAAGGCTTAAAATAGGTTAATTCCCAATTTTCGTTATGTTTTGGAACAGTTACTACAAAAAATTGAAAAAAAATTCTATACAGAGAGAGAGAGAGAGAGAGAAAAAAAGAGAGGGAGAAAAGAAAGAGAAATAGAGCGAGAAAGACATTCTGGCAGATAGATAATGAAAAAAGAAAGATCATATTGGACTTAGCAGGGATCTTGGGAGAATTGAGTTTAATTTAGAAGGTAGAAACCATTATGACTGAGAGCTATTCATTATTGAAGTTTTAGTTTTATGGCAAATACTGCCTCCCTTGAATCGTCTTGTAGTGCAAATACATATACAATTATGTAATCATAATTAGCAATTGCAATGTTTGACGATGAGATTACCTTGAACCTCATCCTGTTAATTCACTAGCTTAGAAAACCAAACTGGTAAAGTGCTTGTTTATAATTAATTTTTCTGTTTCGGTTTAGCAATAAGTAAAATTCAGGTCTTTAACCACTAAGTCTTTCTCTATCAATCTTTTTCTAATTAGTCTCTGCATTTTCTGTTCCTCTCTTTCTGTCTCTTTCTGTTACTTTGCTGTCTTGGATTTAATCTCTATCAGAATTTTGAATCCCTACTCCAAAAGTAGGGCACCTATCCGGGTCATCTTCGGCGGCTATTGGTATACACTACACATAACCTTAGACAAAAATTGATTTGTAATTTCAAACAACAGCCATACAAGCCGGTTTAGATTAGCATCTCTAACAATTAGCAGAAGTATTAGTTAAGTTATTACTTATGACGTCAAGCAAAACTATATTATGATGATTTTAGCGTCCAAAAGCAAAAAACAGCTAATGTTGCATTTAAATTTACTATCAAACATGAAACCTAATATTAAGCAAAATTTGTCAATTTGAAATAAAATGCACAGCATATACATAGATGTAATATTTATTCACAGGGCTTTTGTGGAGGGGAAGGTTACTCCTTCCAATAAATCCCGGTGCGATAGAGTTCACGTTTTTATTAACATACTAGTTGTTAGTGTGACGCTTCCCGCCGCACCAGCACCTAGTTGGTGGGGGCGCTTTGCAACCCCCCTCCCAAGCCCCCCCCCGCGCGTGTAAGTCGTTACGCGCCATTGTAGTTGTGTCCCTGTGTCCCACCTGTGAACATAGATATAATTATATATGTTTTTAACTACGTAAAACTTGCAAATATACGCTGTCCCATTGTCTGTGCATATAAATAGATTGTCAGGTTTACCGACTCTTGAACATGCAATATATCATACAAAATATACATACATATGATATTTATTCACAGGGCTCTTGTGGGGAGGAAGGTCACTGCCTCCAATAAATCCCAGTGCAATAGAGTTCACGTTTTTATTAAAACATTTAAAAGTTCTGAACTAACTGAAAATAAGGGTATTAAGATGAATTTTTCTGTGAATTTTGAAAGAGATGTCGAACTCAATCGAAGCACACTACGTCGAAGCTGACTATAAAAAGATATACACATATATCTTAGAACTAGATTAAAGTGTTAAGTTGAAAATTTTAGTGCATATTGAGGGAGTCACAAGGCACTATTTGCAAAATACCAGCACCACTGCTTCTTCTGCTGCTACTAATATTGCTACTATTATTGCTACTATGCTGAATTAAATGAAAATACTGCAACTTCTTCCAGGATAACAAAATAGTAAAGGACAGATATTTTAGGACTAGAATGAGATATTAAGCAGAAACTTTAAGTGAAACTTTATGCTGCTTTAAAATTAATTCAAAGGCTCAAAATTAGGTATTTATAGCTTACGAGTGAGTGATCGGATCTTAATGAATTTTTAAATTTAGAAGGACATCGTGACTCAGAGCTCTTATTTTAAATCCTGACCGGCATTAAGCCTCTCATTTTCCTTTTAAATCAATCTATTGACTCATTGAATTTTGTTAGAGCTCATACCATATGATCTCTTGGCTCTTCTTGCCTCGTCACAAGTGTCATATGAGCTCTTAGCTCTTGTTCAATGTATTTTCAGTTTCTTGATTTCTTTTATCAATAAATAAATATGCTACCAAATGGAAGCCGTTTATCCAGGCTACTGGCAAATATTTATCTTGAGAACCTTGAAAACTGGACATTGAATTCTTATTTTTAAAACAAGATTATTGGGGTGACTATATGGATGACGTAATTCCACTTTAGAATTATGGGGGAATTGAACTTCGGATTTGGATAGATCATCTTGATACAGATGATAGAAATTAGTAGTTTACCCCCGAAATAGAAATTGAACACAAACTACTGTTTTTAGATGAGTTAATTATTCATAATACTGATAAACTGGCATTTAATGTCAGTGGAAAACCAACGCAAAACAATAGATATCTTCGTTTCAATTCAAATCAACCCCCACAAGTTAAAAAACGGTTTGAAAATCCCTTGTTCCTCTTGCCCTAAGCATTTGCTTTGACTTGTACATAAATTAAATAAAAAAACTAATTTTTTCATCTGAAAGTAAAGAGCGACATTAAAACTTAAAACGAACAGAAATTACTCCGTATATGAAATGAGTTGTCCCCTCCACAATCCCTCGCTCTTTACGCTAAAGCTTTTAATTGTTTTAAAAAGTAGAATTGTGGCAAAGAGTCAAACTTTAGCGTAAAGAGCAAGGGATTGTGGAGGGGACAACTCATTTCATATACGGAGTAATTTCTGTTCGTTTTAAGTTTTAATGTCGCTCCTTACTTTCAACTGAAAAATTAGTTTTTTTTATTTAATTTCTGAACGTTTTTGAATTAATGCATGTTTGATTTTGCTCTCCGCACATAAATTATTAAAATGAAATTTGTATATTAATTCTTTTTTTGGCTAAATGGCTTTCTCTTAGTTTTGATCAGATGATTTTGAGAAGTAAGGGGTGGAGAAGGAGGCCTAGTTGCCCTCCAATTTTTCGGTTAATTAAAAAGGCAACTAGAACTTCTAATTTTTAATGAACGTTTTTATTAGTAAAAAATATACGTAACTTAAGAATTAACTTACGTAACAAACTTTCATAACCTTATATTTTTATTATGCATACGAGGGGGTTTGTACCATCGTTAATACCTCGCTCTTTACACTAAATCGTAAGTAATTCCCAATTCTTTAAGAATGACCCCTGAATCAGAAAGGCCGTAGAATAAATAGTTAAAGTTACTAAAAATACTTTAGCATAAAGAGCAAGGTATTTATCTCCTCCTAAATACCTCGCTCTTTATGCTAAAGTATTTTTAGAACCCCTCATATGCGTAATAATCTCTGTTCGTTTTAAGTTTCAATACTACTTCTTCAAAAAACGTTTTCATGTTTGTTTTTCATTGATTTCTTATAGTAATGCTAGAGAATCCTGCGCCCTTTTCATTGAATTTTTCTTCCCCCATGGCAGATTCCAAGAAAAGATCCTCCGACATAGCCCCCTCTCCTCAGCCCCACCCCCAAACAAAATAAAATCCCCCTGAAAACGTCTGTACACTTCCCAATAACCATTACTATATGTAAACACTGGACAAAGTTTGCAACTTGCAGCCCCCCCTGGGATTGTGGGGGAGTAAGTCATCCCCAAAGACATGGTTATTATGGTTTTCGACTATGCTGAACAAAACAACTATCTCAAAATTTTGATCCGTTGACTTTGGGGAAAAATGAGCGTGGGAGGGGGCCTAAATAACCTCCAATTTTTTTGGTCACTTAAAAAGGGCACTAGAACTTTTCATTTCCGTTAGAATGAGCCCTCTTGCAACATTCTAGGACTACTTGGTCGGTACGATGACCCCTGGGGAAAAAAAAAAAAAACAAACAAATAAACACGCACCCGTGATTTGTCTTCTGGCAAAAAATACAAAATTCCACTTTTTTGTAGATAGGAGCTTGAAACTTCTACAGTAGGGTTCTCTGATACGCTGAATCTGATGGTGTCATTTTCGTTAAGATCCTACGACTTTTAGGGGGTGTTTCCTCCTATTTTTCTAAACAAGGCAAATTTTCTCAGGCTCGTAACTTTTGATGGGTAAGACTAAACTTGATGAAACTTATATATTTTAAATCAGCATTAAAACGCGATTCTTTTTATGTACCTATTGATATCAAAGTTAAATTTTTTAGAGTTTTGGTTACTATTGAGCCGGGTCGCTCCTTACTACAGTTCGTTACCACGAACTGTTTGATACAGAAATAATCAAACAGTTCGTGGTAACGAACCGTAGTAAGGAGCGACTCGGCTCAATAGTAACCAAAACTCTAAAAAACGGAGTTTTTTTTCGGTCTAGAAACCGAAAGTTACATCAAAAGAATTGCATTTTGATGCTGATTTTAAATATATAAGTTTCATCAAGTTTAGTCTTACCCATCAAAAGTTACAAGCCTAAGAAAATTTGCATTATTTTAGAAAATAGGGGGGAACACCCCCTAAAAGTCAGAAAATCTCACCATCAGATTCAGCGTATCAGAGAATCCTACTGTAGAATTTTCGAGCTCCTATCTACAAAAATGTGGAATTTTGCATTTTTTGCCAGAAGGCATATCACGGATGCGTGTTTATTTGTTTTTTTTTTGTTTTTTTTTTGTTTTTTCTCCCAGGGGTGATCGTATCGACCCAGTTGTCCTAGAATTTTGCAAGAGGGCTCATTCTAATGCAAATGAAAAGTTCTAGTGCCCTTTTTAAGTGACCGAAAAATTGGAGGGCACCTAGGCCCCCTCCCACGCTAATTATTTTCCCAAAGTCAACGGATCAAAATTCTGAGATAGCCATTTTATTCAGGGTAGTCGAAAAACGTTTTAACTGTGTCTTTGGGGACGACTTACTCCCCCACAGTCCCTGTGAGAGGGGCAACAAGTTACAAACTTTCACCTGTGCTTACTTATAGTATTGGTTATTGGGAAGTATACAGGCGTTTTCAGGAGGATTTTTTCGGTTGGGGGGAGGGGTTGAGAAGAGAGGGATACGCTGGGGGAACTTTCCATCGAGAATTTGTCATGGGAGAAGAAAATTTCCATGAAGGGAAAGCAGGATTTACTAGCATTATTAAAAAAAAAACAATTAAAAAATAAACGTGAAAAAGCTTTTTTAGCTGGAAGTAAGGAATAGCAATAAAACTTAAAGCAAACAGAAATTATTACCCATAAGAGGGGCTCACCTCCTTCTAATACCTCGCTCTTTACGTTAAAGTATTTTTAGTAATTTCAACTATTTATTCTACGGCTTTTGTGATTCAGGGGTCATTCTTAATGAATTGGGATAAAATTTAAGCTTTAATGTAAAGAGCGAGGTACTGACGATGGGGCGAATCCCCTCATATATTTAATAAAAACATGAGAATATAAAAGTTCTTTACGTAAGCTAATTTATAAGTTACGTAAATCTTTTATCAATAAAAAGATTCGTAAAAATTAAAAGTTCTAGTTGCCTTTTTAATTAACCAAAAAATCGGAGGGCAACTAGGCTTCGTCCCCCGCTCTTTTTTTCTCAAAAGCATTCGATCAAAATTATGAGAAAGCCATTTAGCCAAAAAAAAAAATATGCAAATTTCGTTTTGATTATTCCTCTGCGGAGAGCCAAAATCAAAACATGCATTGATTCAAAAACGTTCAGAAATTAAACAAAAAAACAAGTTTTTTTAACTGAAAGTAAGGAGCGAGATTAAAACTGAAAACGCACAGAAATTACTTTGTATATGAAAGAGGCTGCTTCCTCATCAACGCCCCGCTCTTTACGCTAAAGTTTTTTACTGTTTTAAAAAGAAGAATTGAGAGAAAGAGTCAAACTTTTTTGACTCTTTACGCTAAAGTTTTTTACTGTTTTAAAAAGAAGAATTGAGAGAAAGAGTCAAATTTTCTAGCATTATTTGAAAATACAATGAAAAAATAAATATGAAAAGTTTTTTCTACTGAAAGTAAAAATCAGCATTAAAACTTAAAACGAACAAAAATTATTACGCATATGAGGGGTGTACCTCCTTTTAAAGCCTCACTCTTTACGCTAAAGTATTTTTAGTAAGTTCAACTATTTATTCTACGGGCTTTGTGATTCAGAGGTCATTCTTATGTTTTAGTGTAAAGAGCAAGGTATCGACGAGGTGTGAACCCTTTCATATATGCAATAAAAATAAACGAATATAAAAGCTCGTTACGTAAGTTAATTCGTAAGTTATGTATATTTTTCTACAAATGAAAACGTATGTAAAAAATTAACAGTTCCAATTGCCTTTTTAAGTAATCAAAAAGCTGGAGGCCAACAAGGTCCCCTCGTCTGCTTCTTTTTTCTCAAAATCTTCCAATTAAAACTATGAGAAAGCCATTTAGCCAAAAAATTAATATGTATATTTTGGTTTAATTAATTATGTGCGGAGATCCAAGATCAAAACATGCATTAATTCAAAAACTTCCAGAAATTAAATAAAAAAACAGTTTTTTTTAATGAGAGTAAGGAACAACATAAAACATAAAAGGAACAGAAAGTGCTCCGTATATGAAAGGGGCTTTTCCTCCGCAACTCGCCGCTCTTTACGCTAGAGTTTTTTACTGTTTTAAAAAGTAGAGTTCAGAGAAAGAGTCAAACCTTAGCGTAAAGAGCGTGCATCTGCAATGACGCACGTGATATTTGTGGTGCTTTGATGTTTCGGGTGCACGGAATATAGATTATATGTACTTTGTGGGTTATAAATAAATTATTATTATTATTATATGCATGTAAAGAGCGAGCATAAGCTTTAGCGTGCATCTGCAATATCTCATTAAAGGTTTTAAGGAATTAAGGCAAAACTTTTGTGTATTAGGAGAATGGAAGTTGTTTAACATATTTCAATATTCATGGTTGTAAAATTCACTGGTTGTTTGAATTCCGTCAGCCTCATAGACCTGCAAAAAATATGCACAAACTTCAACCCATATTTTTGAACATTTTGTCCCGTACACATGAGCTAAAACTGCTATTAGAGATATTTGCAATTACTTTTCCAATACATAAATAGAAAACAAAATCTTGACTCTTAAAGGAAAAACCAAACAGATTTAAATTATTCTTTCCTTATACATTGATAAGAATTACGTCAATTAGAAACAAGCAAAAATTAATTTTTAAAATCTTATTCGGTCCAAGAAGTTTTCCAACAAAAAGTAAAGAATGAAAACAAAATATATTTTGAATATTTTTCAATTTTTTAATTTTACTAAATCAAACATTGTCAACGCTTTCTGTAATCAATATCAGTTTTTTAAACTATTTTATTTATTAAACTATCTATCCATATTGTTTTTCAGCAATCTTGGTGTTGAGTAGTAATGCCATAATCTGTCCTGAGGTCAACCCTCTAGCGCTTACTTTGACAGGAGTGGCACGCACACTAATTACCACTATTATCCTCTCCTATTCAAATAAACTGGATTACTTCACCGCAAATATCACCAATACTGGCAGTCAATATGACTATATAAATAGCAAGTACATTGTTTTGAAATTGATTGAATTCTTACACAAACTCCATTGATATAGGTCCTTTACATGCTTATTTTGATAAAATCAATCCCATTCAGGCCTACGTTGATAAAAAGAGGTCATCCCTAATGCCTAGACAGAACCATCCGTCCTAAGGAAAATTATTCCTGGTACTCCTCCCCCCTCTCCAGGGAAAATAAAAGATGAAAAAGCTTAAAAGAGAGTAAATATGAGAATGAAATAAAATAAATAAGAAATTAAGATAATAAAAAAAAAATTAAAAATGAAACAAATAATAAAACAAAAAATGAAATAAAAATTTCAGGATACAAAAATGAATAAAAATAATTGAAGCTGAAAAAAATAATAAATCACAGGCACTATCGTCCTGTAACGTTTCTGATTGATTGCTTCTGGCTAAGGACCTTACAGGTACTATGATCGCCTTTATCTGCAGCCATTACAGGTACTATGGTCCTGTTACTTTTTGATTGGTTGTATCCGACGAAAGACCTTAAATATAATAGTTTCACCCCTTTCACAAGCTACTATAGTTACTCTGCTTGCCCGCTACAGGGATCCGAAATACATCCAATGGTTTCCCCTATCTATATCCATAGTACGTCCGTATGTAACTACTATTTGTACCCATAAACACCCTAATGTGTCGATATTTGTAGCCTCTATTTATTCTGATGTTATGACTATCTGTAGCCTCTACAAGTCATAACGAAAAAAAATAAGAAAAAATTAATAAAAATGAAAAAAGATAAAAAGCAGAAGATTTTCTTAACAATGGGCAAAATTATGAAAATATTAAACAAGATTTGGTAATATCATACGGCTATGATATTATCAAACGAGATTTTAATAAAAGCACAAAAGAATATGATAACCTTTAATAAGATTTTGAAATATCAAATATGACTTTGACACTACTGTACTAAATTTTGATAATATTGACAAGTTTTGATAGTACTAAAAATATTTTTTTTAATATCAGACATTGCCAGAAATATTTCGTTAATATTAGATAAGATTTTGATAATACCATGCGAGATTTTATTAATAGTTTGCAAGATCTTGATAATACCATGTACGGTTTTGATAATACCAGAGAGAATTTTCATTATACCAACCAAGATACTGACATTGCAGTGTAAGAAGTTTGATAGAATCAGACAAGCTATTGATAATATTTATAGACAAATTAAAAATTTTTATACTTTGCACGATTTGAATAATAATAGACACCATTACCTTTGTACCATTCTAGATTTAGATAATTTCAGATAAGTTTTGATAATTGATGAAAACATTTTGTTATTGTCAAGTAAGGTTTTAGTAGTAACATGCATTATTGTGTCAACACCTTTCAGTATTTCGTGAAAGATTTTTATACTACCACAGAATATTTTTAGAACATTTAACAAGAATTAGATATTACTTGAGAGTATTTGGTTGCATCATGCAATATTTTGATTATGCAACCCTAGTTGTTAGATAGTGGCAGATACAGTTTTGATAGCACTTTGCTAAATTTTAGAAATATTGATAATTTTTCAATTGTGCCAGAAATATATAGTTTATGACAAGTTTTGATATTTTAATAGTACTAAGCAAGATTTTGGAAATAATTAGCAGTATTTCAATGAGTAAAGATATGGTTATGACAACATCATGCTAGTTTTGATAATAACAGACGAATTTTGAATTAAACTGAATATATTTTATGAATTTAATTTAAGGTATTGATAGGGGAGAGTCGGGTAAGACGCACCGGGGGGCAAGACGGACCTTTTGTCATTGCTCGACTTGAGCGTCACCTTTTTATCACTTGTAGAGCTAGAAACAACTGCCATCTAGTGGCAAGTTTTGGAGCGAAGTCTGAGAGTTGAAGCCAATCTTGTCTTCGAGAAAAATATTTTTATTCGTTTTCACATTCTCGAAACCGGCTTTTGAGGTAAATGTTTTTCTTTTCTGGTGTTTCTAATGTTCTGTTTTATACTGTGGTAATTTTTCTTACAAATATGGAGGTCTAGGAGAGTGTGTGAGACATTAATTTTTTTCATTGCAGCGCCATCTTATCTTATAATTTTTAACTATTCCAAAAAAGCAGGTTTAGGGTAGGATGGACCACAGAGACAGCGGGTAAGACGGACCGGTCCGTCTTGCCTCCTATCATCTGGGATCTTTTTCGAAGTTATTATTTTTTACGTATTTTGTGAATATTGTGTTGCATTTATTGTTCCCGCATGTCAATTAGAAATATATTAAGCTGTCTCTCTTTTGCAGAATGGGAAAGTATACTAGGAAAACCACCCGCGGTCTCCACGACCAGGACTTACTGAGAGCAGCTGCTATGCGAGTTAAATCTGGTTTGCCGCTTCGCAAAGTTTCGAAAGAGGTTGGTTTGCAACGAAGCACAGTGCGAAGAGCAGTTGCAAAACTCGACGCAGCAGAAGATCCCCAATCAGTGGAGTTGGCAACTACCTTTAATTTTAAAAGTGTGTTCTCAGCAAACGAAGAGATACTTCTGAAGGACTATATGATCACGGCACAGCACATGCATCATGGACTTACGAAAAAGGAAGCAGGTCAGCTTGCATATGAATATGCCCTGGCCAAAGGGAAGAATATGCCGAAGAATTGGACTGAAAATAAGTGTGCAGGAAAAGACTGGATGAATAGCTTTATGAGTTGTGTTGGGCATTCCCTAATGTCCTCCGAAGCGACAAGCCTTGCCAGAGCCACCAGCTTCAACAGGACGAATGTCAGCGAATTCTTCAATAATTTAGAAGAGCTGCTTATAAAGCACAAGTATCCGCCGAATAGAATATATAATCTTGACGAGACTGGAGTAACCACCGTTCAGAAGACACCAAAGGTGGTTGCAGAAAAGGGATCATAGCAAGTTGGACGCATTACTTCGGCTGAGCGAGGGACGCTGGTAACAGTCGTAGGGTGTATCAACGCAGCTGGCCAGTCGATAGCCCCTTTCTTTGTCTTTCCACGAGTGAACTGGCTCCAAAGTTTTCTCAATGACACGCCCCCTGGAAGCACAGGAAAATGTCAGCCGTCTGGATGGATGACAGCCGAAATCTTCCCGGATATGATACGCCATCTGATCTCCCAAACCAGTTGCTCACCCACAAATAGACTTCTGCTGATTATGGATAACCATGATTCGCACGTCTCATTGAGCGTGGTTAATCTTTGCAGAGAAAACGGCATTGACGTCTTACCGCTTCCGCCACATTGCAGTCACAAGCTGCAGCCTCTTGATGTTGCTATTTATGGGCCATTCAAGCGATACTACAATCAAGCAGCTAACTCGTGGATGATTTCGAACCCAAACAGGAGGATTACCATTTATGAAATCGGAATATTCGTTGGAATCGCTTTTCCAAGAGCTTTCGTCATGGAAAACGTACTAAGCGGGTTCCAAAAAACAGGAATATACCCTTTCAATAGGAACGTTTTCCAAGATCACGACTTTCTCAGCGCCTTTGTGACAGACCGACCAGCACCAGAGACATCTTCCATGACAGGCCAGTCTGCAGTTCCATCAACCAGCCCTGGCGACGAGAGCTTGAATAACGACGTGCTGCCAACTACCAGTAGCTCAGTGATTTCTACGACTATGCCAGTGACTCCAGAGTCGGTTCGTCCTCACCCTAAGGTGAGTTTCTATGCAAGAGACGGAAAAACATCTAGGACAAGAACAAAGTCCAAAATTCTGACAAACACACCTGAAAAAACAGACTGGAAGAAGAATTTGAGTTGAAAAGAA
This sequence comes from Artemia franciscana, assembly GCF_032884065.1. Taxonomy (NCBI): domain Eukaryota; kingdom Metazoa; phylum Arthropoda; class Branchiopoda; order Anostraca; family Artemiidae; genus Artemia; species Artemia franciscana. The sequence continues at coordinate 900,715 of NC_088867.1, read as the reverse complement.
AAAAATCAGAAAAGAAAGCTCAAAGAAAACGGCCTGAAAAGAGAAACCTCTCCAAACAGCCTGGGAACGGGGAAGACAGCTTCGATGAACATATCGCGCTGGATGATGAAAGTGATGACAGCTTGCATTTGGATGGGTCAGAGGAGGAGGAGTTTCTTGATGGAACCGAACCAAAAAGTGGGGATTTCTTGGTTGTGAAAGTGCCAACCAAGAAGAGCTTCAGGAATTATGTTGGAGTTGTGTGTGATTGTGAATCTGATGGTTTCCAAGTTCAGTTTTGGAAGCGATTAGCTCCATCGATCAAATTCACGGCAACTGAAAAGATGAGCTTCGTGCGAAAAGAAGAGGTCATCATGAAGCTGCCAAAACCGATCCCTTCGGGCGGAACGACGAGACGGTCAGCTCAGTTCGTTTTTCACGTAGATTTGGCCTCGTACAGTGTTTAAATATAGTTATTTGCTAACTTTTTACTTTTTTACTTAAACTAGTATTTTAAGTATTCGAAATAAAATTGTTTAGAGACAATCAATCTTTTTGAGCAATTGGGTCCGTCTTGCCCAAAGGGCTGGTCCGTCTTATCCTATGGGGTGGGCAAGATGGACCTTTTGACCAACTTCAGTTTTTTTTTTATCTGGGCCCGGAAATACGGCTGATTTATGTGTGAAGAAGGTTTCTTTACGTAACTCAATGTTTTGGGGATAAGTTAGACACTTTTCGTCAGTCGTTGCTTGTTTCCAACCTCTTCCGCAGACGAAAAACCAAAATGGGGTCCGTCTTACCCGACTCTCCCCTAATGCTATGACATATTTTGATAAAGACTCTCAAGATTTTGATAAAACTGTGTAAGATCTTTGGTAATATCGGCGAGGACTGGGATAATATCCAACATGGTTTTCAGAATACTAGACAAGATTTGGTGATACTAAGTAAGATTTTGATAATGAAAGGAAAGGATGTTTGATCATATTACACAAGATTTTGGTAATAGCTGACAAGACTGTGATAATCGAAGACACGATTTTGATATCACTTTGTTAGATTTTGGTAGCAGAATATTAGATTGTACGATAACAGGCAAATTTCAATGGTAACAGAAAATTTCTGTTAACATTAGGTAACATTTTGATAATACCATGAAAAGTTATGTCAAAGAAATTTGACCTTGACAAATAATTAATAGACAAAATCTGACGAAGTATAAATAGTTTTGGCACAGAAGAGAGGCTCCAATCATAGATTAAGTTAGGCTCTCGTTTGGGTTCAATTGGCTTGCTGTGCCATGCCGACTGGTTAAATTGTTTAAATTATCATAATCTAGCATATTGGAATCAAAACTGAGTATTTAACGAACAAAATCTGCCAAATATTCCAAAAATCTTGCATATTATTAACAAAATATTATTTGATGTCATCAAACATCTCATTTGCATTAGCAAAATATTGCATTATTGCAAATATAAATATACACTGCAAATATAATAACATTATCATTATATTTTCTAACATCACAAAAATTTTTATCTAATATTACCAAAATTTTGTTGGATATTTTGGAAATCTGCTATGGTATCATCAGAATCTTTAATGATATTATGAAAAACTTGGAAGTTTTTCAAATAACCATAAAGGTATTGAAAATGTGTCTGCTATTATCAAAATCTTACCAGGTCTTGCCAAATCTTATATAATATTCTCAAACATCTTTGCCTTTCATTGTTAAAATCTTGTTGAGTATGACAATAATATGACATAAAGATTATGTCATAATCTTAGGCAGTATTATCCAAATCCTGCCCAATATTATGAGAATTCTCTAGTATTATCAACATTTTACAAGTTATAATCTCTTGGAAGTTATCATCAAAATTGTGCTTGGTATTATGAATACCTTGAATGTTATTTATACATATTTTCTGTTAACTCCAAATTATGTCTGTTTGTTTCAAAATCTAGCATGGTGCCATCAAAATAATGGCTGGAATTATCAAAATTTTTTAAAAATTCCCCCGAATCTTGCTTTGTACTACATATACTAAATACAGAAACAAATTTTGTCAGAGATGTTATTTTTGGTAACGCATACCTCATTCCTTATTTTTTCAAAATAAAATACTTAATTATAAACTAGGGTTGTACTAGGTTAGTTTTCTTAGCCAATGAATAGACACAGATGACCGGTAGGGTAATTTTATCGTCATAAATTATATTGTCAATAATTTAACAGGAGTATTAAAATTTATGCATTGCAGTTATGATACATTACAATGTGCAATTATGATTATATGATGGTGAAGCTATTTGTACTGGAAGACGATTCAAGAGAACTGCAAATTAAGCTGTATTTGTCGTTGAACTTCAATCATGAACAGCTCTCAGTCACAAAGACTTCTACCTTTTAAATTAAACTCTCTTCTTCCAAGATTCCTATTAAGTTCAATATGATCTTTCTGTATACAGAGTCTATTTACCTGATTATCTTCCTCGCCCTGTCTCTCTTTCTTTTTGCCCTCTTTTTTTCCTTTTTCCTTCTCTCCTTCCCTCGCTCTCGCCCTCTCTCTTTTTCCCCTCTCTCTCTCTCTCTTTATGGAAAGGTTCCGTAGTAACTGTTCTAAAACATAACGCAAAATGAAAATTGACTTAGTTTTGACTTAGTTTTAAGCCATTTAAAAGGGAGATTTATTTTACTTTTCAGTCCTTGATTTCAACTGTTAGTTCCTAATGTGTGATGCTTGTTATATACTAACAATTTTGGAGAAGAGATATTTTTATTTGAGGCATTCAAGCCACTTTATTTACAAGCCTTAGATAGCGCAGGGTTTAACACTATTACGCATGCATTAGTGGAAAAAGAATTTTTTGAAAAGAATCTCAACAACTCATTTTTTAGTGTTCATTTGATTCTATAAAACTTTTGCTTTGCTACCAACCAAAGTTAGAGATCTCATAAGCCGAAATAATATACCGTTTTCTCGCAAAAGTTTGGTTCTTCATTAATATTCCTTTAAAAATAATCTATATAACAGGCAGACCTTTATTTTAGGGTATTATACATCATACTTACAGTTGACTTTCTTGATGAAGGTTTGTGATTAGATTTTTTGCCGTTTTTGAGTGATTTAAGCTTAACTGAAAACATACTTAAAAATAAGATTTAAAGATGAAAGTCTAGTTGAGTCCAGAAAAAAGCGACTACTCCCCATTTTTTTATCTGGAAAATTTTTACTACCACTGGCTGTTTGTAAACACGTTTAAAATTTGTCAGCAAATGTGGTTCATCGTTCATTCTTTGGTAGGTGACTCTTCATTCTGCAATCAAATGTGTCTATCTGTGTCCATAACTAGCTGTTCTCCACTGAAAAATCAAAGCTTTAGCACTACACTTGTATCAATAACATGTCTGTCGTCAAGTCCTTGGTTCTATATTTGACCCAGAAACTAATTAATTTTGACTTATCGTTCAATACTTGTGTTGTAAATTTTGATTGCAACAATCATTTTTTAACTTTCAAAACAAAATATGTCTGATTGTACCTCGAAAAACCTGGTAGAAACAAATGAGAATTTACAGGGATAACTTAATAGGGACTGGTCCAACTGACATTTGTTTGTGTTCTTTTCAGAAATATAGCCAAATGATTAGTACGGCAAACATGGTTGGGGAAAGATGGTTTTTTGACTTCTTCCAAGATTTCTGCCCCTCTTACCTCTTAGCACTCGAAAAATTATGTATCTTGATCAAGAAATGGCCTAAGCTGTGTTTTCATTAAAAAAATTAAAATTGTCTGTGCTAATTTTGAAAAATATTTTACTTCCCTTCTTCCACAAAAAAAAAATGTGTGAATCTGTGCGTCCAATACTGCTTAGCCAATTTTGTTTAGTTTCTACATAAACAAATCAAAATCATTTTTTTCACACTACACTCCTCCAGATTTGTCACACCTCAAGATTTTGCGAAACACTTTTTGGGATAATTTCATTGAAAAGGGCAATTTTAAGTATTTTTGAAAAAACGGAGTCACCCTACTCCAAAATGATATTTAAAAATTAGTTTAGCTGAAGGGGTAGGGAAGGGAATATTGAAAACCCACTCTCATCACTGAAAATAACAATTTTGTATTTGGATTTTAATATGACTTTTCTTGGTATGTTCACTGAAATAAAAATATCAAACTTGGCTTTTAAGAATGTTCACATCTGTCCCCCCCACCAGTTTTCTGAGCTTTCTTGACATCACTGATGCTACCTGTGTGATTTTCTTTTATTTTCTTAACATTTTGACAAACAAAGATGTTTTTCACAGAGACAGATAAATAGCCTAAATATAATGGCTATATGCTATTAAAGATAAGTAGAAAATATATTGAAGGGATCGATTAGCATAGTAACACAGAGAAAAAACAGAGGAACAAGAAAAGGAGAAAACGTAAAGAGAAATTCCGAAAGTGATTGATAGAGAAAGAATTAGTGTTTATTAGAGACATAGTGAGAGATGGAGAGATGGATCGACGGACAAGGACAGAGGGACCGATAGAGAGAAAAAGAGGGAAAGACAGAGAGAAAGAGACAGGCCAAGATTTAAGTAAAGCTATCTTATATTTTTAATTGGGCTAGTGGTCACAAATCAAATAGCAATGCCAAATCGTCGTGTAGTATATTACAGATCCAGACTACGAGCATCATACCTTCATCATTCTCATTAGGATTAGGCGTTCCATAGTGCAGATAGCAGTAAAACTACTGTTCAGTACATTCCGCTATTTTTCAAACCTGTCACAATTTGGACTATTTTTGCAAAATATTGGAAATATTGCTATATGTGGATTTAAGAGTATTACTAGCAGCAGTTTATTACAATTCTGCATGTGTTGACCCTAGATAATTTTAGTTTTTATCTATTTCCTTATCGAAGGGTGAGTATTTGGTTTAACCCAAATTCTTAGAAAACGTGATATGAATTAGGCCAGAAACTTCCTTAATCACGTACTAATATATGTGGAAATAATTGGCAATATCTTAATAATTACAGATATGGTTTTGAAAACACCATGCTATATTTTGATGCTAACAGACATATCTTGATTTTAACAGAAACCATTAAGCTATATATAATAGTCTTGTATGGTTTTATATTATATATAAGACTATATACGATTCTTACAATAGCTTGTAAGATCTTGATAACACTATGTAAGGTAAGATTATTGATAATATCACGGAGGACTCTCCTAATATCTGGTAAGGTTTGGAAATATTGCCCAAGCTCTAATGATACTAAGCAAGGCTTTGATAATTGAAAGGCAAAGACGTTTTATTTTATTCAACATCATTTTTGTAATAGCTGAAGAGATTTTGATATTAACAAACACGATTTAAATAGCATTTTGTTAAATTTTGGTAATTGCCAATGTGGTTTTGACAGCACCATGTCACATTTCGACAATATAATGAATGTTTCGATAGCACCAGAAATACTTTGTTAATAGGAGGTAAGATTTCGACAAAATCACGCAAGATTTTGTTAATACTTAATAAGATTTGATAATATTATGCTAGGTATTCATAATACCATTGAGGATTCTCATTATAACAGGCGACATATTGAAAACTTAGTGCAAGACGTTTGGTAATATCAGTTAAGTTATTGATAAATATCAGACACGATTTTGATAAAACTGTCCAAGATTTCTACAATAACAGACAATATTTTGATAGCAGTATTCTAGATTTGTATATTATCAGACAAAATTTGTTAGCTGCAGGAAATGTTTTATTAATTACAAGCAAAATTTAACTACTATTGTGCAGGCTTATGTTATCAGCATCAGAATTTGATAATTTCATGAAAGAATTTGATAACACAACACAGAATTTTATAACATCCTGCAAGGTTTGAATATTTCGCAACAATATTCTTATAATGCAACGCAGGCTGTTTGATACTGCCAGATACTATTTTGGTAGTACCATTCAAGATTTTGATAGGATTCAAAAGTAATTGCAAGTACAAGAAATCATTTTGTTAATTTTAGACAAAATTTTGATAGTAAGATCAAAGAGATTTTGATAACCCCAGATACGATTCTGACAGCCAAATGCTGGATTTTGGTGACAACAGACAAATTTTATGATAACAGAATTTTTTTTATTAATGTCAGGTAAGATTTTGATAATACCACAAAAGGTTTTGTTAAAACACTTGCATAACTTTGATAATATCATGAGTGAATTTGATGACACAATAGCGGATTTTCAAAATATCCAACAACATTGGTATTATTAGACAAAATATTTTGATATTAGATAATATTTTGATAATACAATACAAGATGTTTTATTACATCAGATAATATTTTATCAGTAATGTGGAAGATTTTGGTAGTGCATGGCAAGATTTTTTGTTCTATACACATAGAGTTATGATTCCACTATGCTTGATTTTGCTATCATAGACAAATTGCTCGGTCAACTGAACCCAAAAGAAAGCTTAAATCATTCTTTGAATGAAGGTTTTGTTCTCTGCTGTCGACATTTGTATTTGGTTGTTTACACTCAACCATTTGGTTCAGTTAGGGTAGTGCTCCAGACCAACCAAACCCAAACAAGAACCTAGCTCATTATTTGATTGAAGAATCTCTTCTGTGCCGGCAACCACTGCATTTGTTCATTTACACTCAACCATTTTTCCAAATTAATAATGCAAACGCTACAACCAACAAATTTGTTTAACTTGGAGCGAGGGTTTTACTTATTATTAAAATATAATTTTCTGCTTAAACAGTGTGAATGTTGAACTGTGAGAAACTTTTTCAATTTCGATCACATCGAATTTGTTTAGAGTTGATAGAGTGCATCTTTGGATACTAAAATAGGAAAGATGGCGTTCGTCTTGTTCTCTGGATGGTGATGTTTACCATCTCCAAGCATATTTTCTGTTTACACTATTTTGACAGGCTAGTTAACTGAGGGTGCTTTAAAACAATTATTTTCTACCGTATCGTGTAAAGACAAAATTGAAACCTCAGTATTTTATGGTTTTTGCTTGCTTGTCTGTTGTCAGCTTGTTGTACTGCTGTAGCTCTTATAGCCAATTGGTTTGCTGAATTAATGCTTGGATAGATTATTGTTTTTATGTCTAATAAAATTGATACATCAAGAGAAGAATCCATACAGAAAAACAACATCCTTGTTTCAAGCTCCAGGGAGATTCAGTCTGACTTGACAATCCAATATAGTGGTTATGAATCAGCAATACAGCATATCACAATGCTTATCCCCCACATCAATATTTTGAAAAATAAGCAAAACCTTTCAGCTTAGTCCCTAAATGAAAGCACCCTAAAAGCAATCATGAAAGAAATTACCCTTCATGTGATGTCTAGAGAAGCTATCTTGTACTAGTGATTCAATGAGTTTCCTGCTATGTGAACTGCTATGTTTCTTGAGGAAAATTATCACGAATACGGCAATATGTCTAGAAATGATTGTTTTGATGTCATTTTGTTTACATTTTTGAAAATTAAGTGCTCTTAATAAATCAATACAAGAACCGCAAATGGATTTGATCATACAAAACGACAAAGTGAAAGCATTCATTAAAATTGTTGAGCTAGGGAAATTGGCATTGCAAAAATATAAGATTGACATATTTCCGTGTTTTAATTCCTGCACCCAAAATAATATTGAAACATACAAAATCACTCTGTAGAACAATTGAATGATTTATTGCTTCAGTTTTTGAATTTGATGGCTCAATTGTCGGTGATCTTGATTTTATAAAGTTTGTAGGGATACAGAATCCATTTATTGAAAAAGAAGATAATCAATTTGGATTGAGAAGAATTGAAAAAGAAAAATTGACTGAATTGTTCTGTGATGCTACGTTAAAACATAAATATTAGACGGTACCTTTGGTTTTATCTTGGTTTTTTCTTAACACAGAATATAACACTTTCTATAATAAAGCTTTGAAGCTACGGTTTGTTTTGGTCTGTTTTTGCCAAAATTGTAGGTTTTGTCAAAATCTAGTTTTTTGCTATCAAAATCATGTCGCGTAATATCAAGTTCTTCTCAATTATTGTCGAAATCTTCCGTGGTACTATCAAGATCTTTTCTGATATTAACAAAATGTTTTTTTGTACCATCAAAACTTTTCAATATTATTAAAATCTAGCGTAGCGCTAGAAAAATCATGTGTGATCAAATCTTGCTAACTATCAACAAATTTTGCTTGCTATTAATAAAATCTTGACTTATGTTATCAAAAATTTTGCACTGCATTATCAATATTTTGCTATGTATCACGGAATCCTGTCTAATATTTTCAAATTATTGTCATATGCCATGCAAATCATGTCCAGCATTATGAAAATGTCACATGGTAGTATCAAAATGAGATTATTAACAAATCTCTTATGAAACTAACAAATTTTTAGTACATGTTAACGAAATATTTCCGATATTATCAATAATCACTTGGTATTACCAAATATTGTTTCTTACCACCAAGTTTGTCTGTTTTTGTCAAATCTAGCATGGTGCTATCAAAATTGTGTCTGGTATTATCAGAATCTTGTCATTTATTGCCAAAATCTTGCGTTGTACTATCAAAATAATATCTTATATTGACAAATTATATTTGGCACTATCAAACTTGTTTAATTTAGTAGAGTGCTATCAAAATCACATCTGATATGATCAAAATCTTGACAAGTGCTATCGTAATTGTGCATAAAATTAACAAAATATTGTCTAATGTTATCAAACATTCTGAAAATTATCAAAGCTTTGTTTGCTATTACAAATTGTTATTAAACAAATTAGAATGAACATTTCGGCCCTATGTCCAAGGGCCATCCTCAGCAATACAAAAGTATACAAGAAAAAACAGCTTACAAGAGGATAAAATCAACAAAACTAAAACGAATAGTTTTTCAAAACAGTCCCAGCATCCTTATCTCAGCGAAGCTCAACTAAAAACTCAACCAGGACACAAGAATTGTTTTTTCTTATATTGTTATTGTATTGCTGAGGATGGCCCTTGGACATAGGGGCAAAATATTCATTCTAATTTGTTTCCCACTGTCTTGAGAAATTACCTATTATAAATAATAAATAAATAAAATATATTCGCAAATTTGATGGCAGGCCGTTAAGCCTCTACAAAAAAAAAATCTTAATTTGCATTTCTTCTAAATTTGCATAAGGAGAAAATGTCACTTGAATAATATTCATCAACTTCCTTCTTGAATGTCCGTAGGTTTGTGGAGCAGATTACTCTTTCTGGTAAGTTGTTCCAATACTGAACAACTCGGTTGCCGAAAGTCCATCGGCCCATGTACTTGTAAAAACGTTCCATACTCACTTTGTACTGATGTCCTCGGAGATGATTTTTATTGAACTGCACGATTCTCTGGGCTGGTACGTTATCATAGGCTCCATTGCAGAGCTTGTACATTTCAATAAGATCACCACGATGGAATCTATATGCGAGGGTTGGGATTTCAAGCTTTCTAAGCCGCTCTTCGTAGGGAAGGAAGCGTAACCTGGGAGAGAATTTAGTTATCCTCCTCTGAACATTTTCGAGAGCATCTATGTCCTTGTTGTAGTATGGTCTTGTAGAACAATGTCCATACTCAAGAATCGGGCGGACAAGGGACTTATAGAGCGTAGCAAGCATTTTGTCGTCCTCGCACGAGAAGTTTCTTCTGATCATACCAGCAACTTTGGAAGCCTTCTTGACGACAGCTTCATAGTGGCTACTGAAGTTCAGTTCAGAATCCACTAAGATGCCTAGGTCTCTTTCTTCTCTACTAAGAGTGAGTGCAGCGGAACCAAGAAAGTATGAGGACGAAAAGTTTTGTGGACCCAGAGTGAGGATATGACTTTTCTGGGTATTGATTTCCATGATCCACTTCTTCATCCAGTCATCGATTCGTTGGAGATCCGCCTGCAGGTGGTGAATGTCTTCACATGACGAGATGACGCGATAGAGCTTTGTGTCGTCCGCGTAGAGAAGGATGTCAGATTTGATAACCTCAAGTAGGTCGTTGATGTAGAGATTAAACAGAAGGGGGCCGAGAATTGACCCCTGGGGTACTCCGCTAAGAACTTCTTCTTCGGCATTGCTGAGACAACCTTCTACGCACACAACTTGCTTTCTGCCAGTTAAGAAGTCCGTAATCCATTGAAGAAGACTGAATGAGGACCCGGATGAGGAGAGACCGTATTTCCTGAGCTTCTTGACGAGACGCTTATGGGGAACTTTGTCAAAGGCTTTCTTGAGATCCAAGTATATGAGATCAATCTGGAACCCCTTGTCGATGTTTTTCTTCCAATCATCTGTGGCACAAAGCAGTTGAATCTCTGCAGATCGTTCCTTAAGAAAACCAAACTGCTTTTCGGTAAGTATTTTTTCTCGTTTTAAGTGTTCTAGGGTGTGGTCTGCAATGAGAGACTCGAGTACTTTACACGTAATACAAGTGAGGCTTATCGGTCTGTAGTTTGATGGGTCTTCTCGTTTCCCACCTTTGTATATTGGGACGACAATATCTTTTTTCCAAATAGTGGGAAGCTCACCGAGTTCAAGAGACTTTCTGTAAATGTAGACTAGTGGCTCTGTTATTACCGTTGCAAGTTCTTTGAGCAGTTTTGGATGTAGATTGTCTGGGCCTGTGGACTTGCTTGGGTTAAGTTCTCTGAGTTTTTTTAGAACATCGCTATGTTTGATCTCTATCGGTCTTATCAATTCGCTTATACCCTGAATTGGTTCCTCGCGGCTAAAGTGGTCTTCGTTCTCAGGTTCCTGAGTAAAAACAGAAGAGAACTGGCTGTTGAGAAAATTTGCCTTGTCCATGGGGTCGTGTACCAGCTTTTGTTTCACGGGATCGTAAAGAGATGAGACTCCACCTTTGTTTTTCCTTTTGCTGTTCACGTATTTCCAGAAAATTTTTGGGTTTTCTTTCAAGGAGAAAGCTAATTTACGTTCTCTAAGCTTTCCTTCTCTTCTTGTTGCTTTTCGAACCCTGTTGCGGAGCCTCTTGAATGTTTTCTCTCGGTCGTTACTTAGTCGATTACTTTTGTAGTCTCTCCATGCTTTTTGTTTTGCTTTAATCAGTTCAATATTGGCTTTAGTTAATGCAACACGGGTGTATTTATTGTGCATAGGAATAAATTGTTCTTCCATTGAGGCTATTGTTCTTCTTGTTTTTGGTGTTTGTGATGGAAAGGCAGTGTTGTCTTCGTCTTTATTTGATCCACGTCGCTCCTTACTTACAGTTCATTACCACAATTTGTTTGATTATCATTCACGCCCCTTTTAGAAATGTAGGTGAATAGATAGCAGCACGTAAGGGGTGATATCAAGACTTAATTTAGCAATACTACTGTTATAATGGTGATTTATTTTCTCTTCTGAAAATAAACTCATAAAACTCATAGGTAGAGGCAAGGATTTTTTTCATTAAATTGCCGTAGTTGTCATAACGTCTTCTTTTTTTTAATTTGACTTGCTGTTTTTATTATAATTTCTGTTCGTTTTGTGTGGCATTTATTAGTTGATACAGATTTATTAGTTGATTTATTAGTTTATATTTGTTTTACCCTTAAAATCATTTGATTTTATTTCTGATCAAGTTTGGTTTAATATAGCACATTATTTTTCTTCAAAAAACTACTTTTGCGGAAAAAGTGTTTTTGAAACAATATACAAAAGACTGATTAATCGCCAATGTAAAAAAGAGAGGATAAAAACTTGCAAAAGAGAGGACAAAAGAGAGGACAAAACTTAAACTAAAAATCATATCTCCTTAGGTCAAGAAGATAATTATAAGAGAAATCAAAGCCATTTTAATTTGTTGGCATAATCCTTCCAAAAGATGGGTTCCAAAAAAGGACACTTTTCATTACGTTTGCCTTGAAACTTCTATCAGTCAGTGTTTAGAACCCTAATGTTTGATTTTAACCTTCTTAGGTGGAGACGAACAGCAAGAGTGATTTGTTTACGAAAACATTTTATTGTAAATGCAAAACATAGTCCGAAATGATTCAGAGCATAAATCATACAAACAATTCTTAATCATACAAACAAATCATACAAACAATTCTTAATCATACAAACAATCATACAAACAATTCTTAATCATACAAACAAATCATACAAACAATTCTTAATCACACAAACAATCATAAAAACAATTCTTAATCATACAAACAAATCATACAAACAATTCTTAATCATACAAACAAATCATACAAACAATTCTTAATCATACAAACAATCATACAAACAATTCTTAATCATACAAACAAATCATACAAACAATTCTTAATCATACAAACAAATCATACAAACAATTCTTAATCATACAAACAATCATACAAACAATTCTTAATCATACAAACAATTCTGAATCATACAAACAATCATACAAACAATTCTTAATCATACAAACAAATCATACAAACAATTCTTAATCATACAAACAATCATACAAACAATTCTTAATCATACAAACAATCATACAAACAATTCTTAATCATACAAACAAATCATACAAACAATTCTTAATCATACAAACAAATCCTACAAACAATTCTTATTCATAAAAACAATCATACAAACAATTCTTAATCATACAAACAAATCATACAAACAATTCTTAATCATACAAACAAATCATACAAACAATTTCTTAATAATTTGAAACTTGCTAGAAACTCACTATTCCTGAAGTATACGTATTAAAACCATTTCAATGAAAAACTGGCAGTAATTTTACTGAATTTTTTTTTTGCCCATAAATCGGCTTTTATAGAGAAGCATAAAACTAATACCAAATCAGGATAAAAGCAAAATTTAACCTATATAGTATCTCAAACACAAACAGACACATTTTAACAATAATAATTTTGAGACTACCACCCCCTCAAACAATATAAACGCCACAGTGTCATTTGAGATACTGTGAAGATCAAGTGAATCATGAAAGTCATGATCTGGTGATTATGTTTTCATTTAAAATAGAACTTTAAAAAAAATCACAGTCATAAGAGGCTAAGCAAATTTTCACTATTTAAAAGGGTAAAATTTGTCCCTTTCTTCTATACACATGCGCTCTCCGTAAAGAATGAAAAAGTATATTAAACAATTAAAAGAGACTACTGGCTATACAGTTTTGTATAGTTGACCACCAAACAATATGGCCGGGAGGGCTAGGAGGGGATTACTTTTCGTGTGCAGAGAGAAAACAGCTCAAAACTCAAAAATTTTGTTCAAACATTCACTTTCTTTAGAGATTAAATAATAAAAACCAGTTTTTATAAGTGAAAGTACGGAACGACATTAAAACTTAAAACGAACAGAAATTACTCCGTACGTGAAAGGGGCTGTTCCCTCCTCAACGCCCCGCTCTTTACGCTAGTTTTTTACTGTTTTAAAAAGTAGAGTCTAAAGAAAGATTTAAACTTTAGCGTAAAGAGCGGGGCGTTGAGGAGGGGACAGCCCCTTTCATGTACGGAGTAATTTCTGTTCGTTTTAAGTTTTAATGTCACTCCTTACGTTCAGTTAATAAACTGGGTTTTATTTAATTTCTGAACGTTTTGAATTAATGCATGTTTTGACTTTGCCTCTCTGCACATGAATAATTGAAAGTAAATTTGCAGATCAATTTATTTTGGTTTTTGCTAAATGGCTTTCTCACAATTTTGATCGGACGATTTTGAGAAAAAAAAGGAGCGGGGGAGTAGGCCTAGTTACCCTCTAATTTTTTTGTCACTTAAAAAGGCAACTAGAACTTTCAATTTTACGAACGTTCTTATTAGTAAAAATATACGCAACTTACGAACTAACTTACGTACTGAGCTTATAAATTCGTATGTTTTTATAACGTATATAAGAGGGTTTGCCTCCCCCCATCAATACATCGCTCTTTACACTAAAGCTTGAATTATGTCCCAATTCGTTAAGAATGACCCCTGAATCACAAAGGCCGTAGAATAAATAGTTGAAATCAATAAAATTTCTTAAGCGTAAAGAGTGAATTATTATGTGCCCAATTATGTGCGTAATAATTTCTGTTTGTTTCAGGTTTGAATGCTGCTCCTTACTTTCAGTTGAAGAAACTTTTTCAGGTTTATTTTTTCATTGCTCTTAAAAAAAAATGCTAAGAAATCCTGCGCCCCCTTCATAGAAATTCTCTTCCCCCATGACATATTCCTCTGTGGAAAGTTCCCCCGAGTGACCCCCTACCATAAACCCACTCCCCCTAACCATTAACATTCCCCTGAAAGCATCTGTACACTTCCCAATAACCATGACTATGTGTAAACACTGGTCAAAGTTTTTAACTTGCAGCCCCTCCCACGGGGACTCTGGGGGAGTAAGTGGTCCCCAAAGACAAAGTTATTAGGCTCTTCGACTATGCTGAATAAAATGGCTATCTCAAAATTTTTATCTGGTGGCTTCGGGTAAAAATGAGCGGAGGTGGGGGCCTAGGTGCCCTCCTATTTTTGGGGTCATTGAAAATTTTAGATTTTCGTTAAATGAGCCCACAAACGACATTTTAGGACCACTCGGTCGATACGAGCACGCCTGGGAAAAAAAGTAAACAAAAAACAAACAAATGAACACGCATACGTGATCTGTCTTGTGGCAAAAACAAAAAATTCCATATTTTTGTAGAGGTGAGCTTGAAACTTCTACTTTAGGGTTCTCTCATAATCTGATGGTGCCTTATTTGGCACCATCAGAAAATTTACCTTATTTTGGAAAATAGGGAAAACCCCCCTAAGAGTTATAGAACCTTAACGAAAATCACACCATCGCATTCGGCGTACCAGAGAACCTTGTAGTGCAAATTTCATGCTCGTATCTACAAAAATGTGGAATTTAGTTTTTTTGCCAGGAGACATATCACGTGTGCGTGTTTATTTGTTTTGTTTTTTTTCAATTATTATTTATTTTCCCCAGGAGTCACGGTATCGACCAAGCGGTCCTTGAATGTCGCAAGAGGGCTCATCTTAATGGAAATGAAAAGTTCTAGTGCCCAATTTAAGTGACCAAAAAAATGGAGGACACCTAGGCCCACTCCCACGCTCATTTTTTTTTCAAAGCTGGCGGATCAAAATTTTGAGATTGCCATTTTGTTCCACATTGTTGAAAACTATAATTACTATGTCCTTGGGAATGACTTACTCCTCCAAAATCCCTGGGGGGGGGGTTGCAAGTTACAAACTTTGACCAGTGTTTACATACAGTAATGGTTATTGGAAAGTGTACAGACGTTTTCAGGGAGATTTACTTAGCTTAGGGGTTGGGGTTGAGGGGAGGGGGCTATTTGGGAGGACTTTCTTTGGAGGAATATGGGGGGAAAAATTCAATGAAAAGAGCGCAGGATTTTCTAGCATTACTATAAAAAATAATTGAAAAAATAAACATGAAAACGTTTTTTCAATTGAAAGTAAGGATTAGAATTGAAACTTAAGACGAACAGAGATTATTACGCATATAAGGGGTTCTAAAATATTTTAGCATAAAGAGCCAGGTATTTAAGAGGAAATAAACAATTCACCCTTTATGCTAAAACATTTTTAGTAATTTCAATTATTTGTTCTACGGCCTTTCTCGTTCAGGGGTCATTCTTAAAGAATTGGGACAAAACTTACGATTTAGTGTAAAGAACGAGGTATTAACGAGGGTACAAACCCCTTCGTATACATAATAAAAATATAAGAATATAAAAGTTTGTTACGTAAGTTAATTCTTAATTTACGTATATTTTTTACTAATAAAAATGTTTGTTAAAAATTGAAAGCTCTAGTTACCTTTTTAAGTAACCGAAAAATTGGAGGGCAACTAAGCCTCCTTCCTCATCATTATTTCTCAAAATTGTCTGATCAAAACTAAGAGAAATCCGTTTCCCTAAAAATAAGAATTAATATACAAATTTCATTTTAACAATTTATGTGCGGAGAGCCAAAACGAACAGAAATTACTATGTATATGAAATGGGTTGTCCCCTCCACAATCCTCCGCTCTTTACGCTTAAATTTGACTATTTGCCACAATTCTACTTTTTAAAACAATTAAAAGTTACACCGTAAAGAGTGACGGATTGCGGAGGGGACAATCAATTTCATATACGGAGTAATTTCTGTTCGTTTTAGGTTTCAATGTCGCTCCTTACTTTCAGTTAAAAAAATTAGTTTTTTTTTTATATATTTAATAGATTTAAAATCAGCGTTAAAATGAGATTCTTTTGATGTAATTAAATAAATAAAAACAAGTTTTTTAAATGATTGTAAGGAGCGACATTAAAATTTGAAACGAACAGAAATGACTCCGTATATGAAAGGGGTTTTTCCTTCTCAACACCCCGCTCTTTACGCTAAAGTTCGACTGTTTCTCTTAACTCGACATTTTAAAACAGTAAAAAACTTTAGCGTAAAGACCGGGGCGTTGAGAAGGAAAAGCCCCTTTCATATACGGAGTAATTTCCGTTCATTTTAAGTTTTAATGTCGCTCCTTACTTTCTTTTAAAAGACTAGTTTTTTTTTTGGTTTAATTTCTGAACGTTTTTGAATCAATGCATGTTTTGATTTTTGCTCTCCGCAGAGGAATAATTAAAACGAAATTTGTATATTTATTTTTGTTTTGGCTAAATGGGTTTCTCATAATTTTAATCGAATGATTTTGAGAAAAAAAGAACGGAGGAGGAAGCCTAGTTGCCCTCCGATATTCGGTTAATTAGAAAGGCAACTAGAACTTCTAATTTTTTACGAATCTTTTTATAAGCAAAAGATATACGTAACTTATAAATTAGCTTACGTAAAGAACTTTTGTATTCTCATTTTTTTAATTACATATATGAGGGGGTTCGCCCCCTCGTCAGTACCCCGCTCTTTACACTAAAGCTTAAATTTTGTCCCAATTCATTAAGAATGACCCCTGAATCACAAAAGCCGCAAAATAAATAGTTGAAATGACTAAAAATACTTTAGCGTAAAGAGCGAGGTATTAGGAGGAGGTGAGCCCCTCAGATGGGTAATAATTTCTGTTCGTTTTAAGTTTTCATGCTGCTGCTTACTTCCAGATGAAAAAAGAAACTTTTTAATATTTATTTTATCATTGTTTTTTTAAGTAATGCTAGTAAATCCTGCGCTCCCTCCATGGAAACTTTCTTCCCCCATGACAGATTCCTCGATGGAAAGTTCCCCTGCATATCCCCCTCTTCTCAACCCCTGCCTCCAACCAAAAACTTCTCCTGGAAACGCCTGTACACTTCCCAATAACCATTACTATATGTAAGCACTGTTCAAAGTTTTGAACTTGTAACCCCTCCCACGGGGACTCTGGGGGAGTAAGTCGTCCCCAAAGACATAGTTATAAGGTTTTTTGACTAAGTTGAATAAAATGGCTATCTCAGAATTTTGATCCGCTAACTTTGGGAAAATAATTAGCTTGGGAAGGGGCCTAGGTGCCCTCCAATTTTTTTGGTCACGTAACAAGGACACTATAACTTTTCATTTCCGTTAGAATGAGCCCTCTCGCAACATTCTAGGACAAATGGGTCGATATGATCACCCCTGGGAAAATAAAACAAAAAAAAACAAAAAAACAAACAAACAAACAAATAAACACGCATCAGTGATCCGCCTTCTGGCAAAAAATATAATTTTACATTTTTATAGATAGGAGCTTGAAACTTGTAGTGTAGGGTTCTCTGATACGCTGAATCTGATGGTTTGATTTTCGTTAAGATGGCTGTGACTTTTAGGGGGTGTTTCCCCCTATTTTCTAAAATAACGCAAACTTTACCAGGGTCGTTACTTTTGATGGGTAAGACTAAACTTGATGAAACTTATATATTTAAAACCAGCAATAAAATGCGATTCTTTTGATGTAGCTATTGGTATCAAAATTCAGTTCTTTTGAGTCTTGGTTACTATTGAGCCGGGTCGCTCCTTACTACAGTTTGTTACCACGAACTGTTTGACTATTGTTATAAAAATTCAGTTTTTTAGAGTTTCGGTTACTATTGAACCGGGTCGCTCCTTACTACTGTTCGTTATCACGAATTGTTTGACTCCTCATATCAATTAGAAGAAAGTTAAAAGTGTCCCCTACTCTTTCCATATCTAGGAAAAAAATATGACAAAGGTAGAAAAATGATAAGAAAAAACTGGCAGATCCTTTGCAAGCTGTGAAACTTACTCTTAACTTTGGGGATGCTGAGCAATGGTGTATTTTGGAGGCGTACTGATTTCCTGATTCACTGCCTTTGGACGACAGCAGTGTCTAATTATTCCAACATTATAATAAAGCTTAAAGCCTGGCAAAATCTGTAGCCTTATTCCGGCATGAGCCCTTTGCACAAATACGTTTCTAAACTGACTTTTGTATTCTAATTTCGGGCAGGTTTTCCTTAATCTTGGGTTTCACGTTTGCGAGTCAAGCTCATTGGAGCCTAAAATTCTCTTTTCCCCTCTATCTCTCTTTGGTTCTTTCTTAAGCAAGACCTGTCGTAATATGGTTTTTCATGTCTGTCACGGAAATATCATCGTGTTCATTGCTTCTGATAATGGTCAAGTTCTAACAAAACAGGCTTTTTATGCCTATTGTTTTCAAAGCTTGAATCAATTCCAATGTGAGGTTGACTTGAGTATATCGTGTGAAGCAATAGACACCGAAAACGACCCAAATTTGTGCCCTATTTCTTGAATAGGACCCAAAATGAAGTAAAACCTGAATTGTTCTGATTGCTAAATAGAAACCGAAAATTTATTTATATTTATAAACTAAGTCTTTACCAGTTAGGTTTTCTAAGCCAGTGAACGAACATAGATACCCGTCAAGGTAATTTCTGCGTGATAGTTCTTATAGTGAATAAGTTAGCAAATTAGGATACATAAGTAGCGAGTTCACTAGCCCTAAAATCCAATCAGTCCTAAGCTCTTAATCATCTTCCTGCAAACCTTTCTAGAAAAATAGAAGCATATTAAACTGTATTTGACATTGAATTTTGAATCGAATATTATTTCAGTCTTAAAAGTTAAAGTATATTTAATTATGCATTTTATGTAATTTTTGAAATGACTGTCCTCTCCCTCTTAAATCAAAATTCGTTTAACAACATCCAATATAATATTTATTTTAATCACAGTTTGTTTTCTGTCGTTCAGCCTCTTTACGTCTGTTTGTCTCTCTTTTTCTCTCCCTCTCTCTCACCCTTCTCTCTTCCCCTCTTTCTCTTTTTAAGAAAACATTTTAGTTTATGTTTTTTTGGAGTAGCCGTTAAAAAAGAAATGGAAAATAGACGACTTTAAGCCTCTTTGGATAGGGAGAGGTAGGGGTCTATTTTGTGCGTTCATGTTCAAAATCTGATGTTCGTTCCATTTGCAAGCTGCATGCCTCAGATTATTTAGTCGAGTCTGACGTATTCTTCACAAAGAATTTCTCTCCGAAAAATCCCACCACAGCACGGAAAGTTGACCGCGCCCCTGATTCTCCCCTCATTTAAAATTGGCATTTAAAGGGATACTAAGACAAACGATAGAATAAAGAAAAGAAGGATTTCTGGAATATTCTACTATATTCTGAAACAGCTGTATAATACAGCGTGTAAAAGCAAGCTGTTTGTGGTAACAAACTCTGAGTTAGGAGCAACTCGGGCCAATTGTAACCAAAATTCCTAAAAGACGTTTCAATAGCAGCTAAAATATCATAAGAGTTTTTTTGTTATGGTGATTCCAAATATGGGAAGTTCATTAAGTCCAATGCTGCACATCGAATGCTTCGAGTCTTAGGTTTTCAAAAGTGGAAAAAAAAATACAGAATGGCAAGTAATCTTCATGAAAACATGCCCATAAATTTAGAGCATTAGTGAACCTCATTGTGGAGGTTTCGAGCTCCTATCGACAAAAATATAATTTTTTTTCCCGGATGGAAGATCACGGATGCATCTTTTTTTCCCACGGTTGATCTCATCGAACGAACGGATCAAGAGAGGGCTCAATGAAACGGCAATTAAAAGCTCTAGAGCCCTTTCGTGGCATCAAACCACGATCTTGCTCCATTGAAAACTTTTTAAAATTTCAAGATAGCCGATCGGTCTAAAAGTATAGAAAACTGTCGATTGAACTTCTCAGCTGTGGAGAAAGTAATGCTTCATTACTGCATTTTCCCTCCTTAAGAGTAACATACTTTATAGTAGTAAAGGTACTTTAGAAAGGAAACCTTCTGATGTACACCTAGTAGCTGCCTTTACGGTCGTAAGGGGGGAACTGGTATAACAGTTTCCTGCATGGGTGTCACATATGGGGGGAGGGGAGGGTGACTCTCCATCGCACTTTCTTCTATTCATCAGAAAAAAATCTTAAATGGTAAATTAGTGGCTCAAAGGACCAATACTTTACTCGCTCAATTTTTTTAAATTAGGGTAAATTGGCTTATGAATATTTTTGGCATAAAATAAATGAAAAATAATTTTAATAACAGCTTCACCCGAATCATGCGGTAAGAATCACTATCCAGTCAGTAAAATCCCTCCCCCCCTGAAAAAAATTATTTTGGCTAGCGACGCCTCTTGTCAACACTATATCAAGCCCGAAGGAAGTAATAACTCATGCTTTTTAGTTTGAGCCTACTATCTCACTGCACTTCCATGAGTTTTGTTACTGGTTATTTTGTTTGTAATGGGGGTCATGACTCTGTAAGCTCACCCCGCGTCGACAAAGCTCTAATTGGGTACCTGGAGGACTCTAGGATAGGTAAGCAGGAAGGGTGTGCGAAAACGTAGAATACCCCCCCCCTAATTACACTTTCTTGCTGAAGCGTCATGAAGGAGAGATCAAAGCCACCTGCAAGGGACTGTGAAGTCCAGTTCCGTATTATTTACTCTAGTTTTTATTCCAAAATCCGTTGTAATACATTTTTTTAGATGCACAGTTTTGTATATAGTGAGATTTTCCACTGGGAGAATTTTCGGAATTTTGTACAGGGGATTTTCAGGAAGGAGTTTTCCGAGAGGAGAATTTTCCAGCAAGGAATTTTCCACAGGGGAGGGGGGAATTTCTGGGAAATATTTTCCGCGGGGGGAGAAATTTTCTAAGAGGAATACCTGGGAAGGACGAATCTTTTTTGTCCAAGGAGATAGAACCACTATACTCATCCATAAGGGTGAGTATAAGGCGAAATATTTTGTTATGTATAATGGTGGATCAAAGTTTAAAAAAAAGATGTTTATGACCCTCTCTTCCGTTTTGTTGAATTATGAAAAATGAGACTAGTTAAAAACTTGTAGTCTCCTAAGAGAGTATGATATTATCTCATAATTTTGGGGTTTTCAGTGAAGCATGAGTCTACAAACAAAGGAAAGTACTAGAATGAGTCAATTTATTTTCGGAATATTTTTTGAGAAGTAATTAACTGAAGGAGTAATTTTATTTGTTTAAAACTTCAATTTTACTTTTTATTTCCATCAGAAACTTTTTTAATTTTTTTTTGTATTGTTCCTAAATGTGTGTAACAGGCCTCAAATGATCATTGTCCAACTTACAACGGAGAGATGTAATAATTTATATAACGGGCAGACCTATTTTATAGGATTGGTTACCCACTCCGTGAAGCCCACTTCTAATCGGCTCCGCTGATCGAGCTTTTTTATTCGATTTCGCTATTTGCTAGATGTATTTAATGCTCATACCAAAGTCCACAAAATTATTTTTTTTTTAGTTAAAATTAAAGCTAATGTTAATCCGTATAATAAATACTACTGCCAAATTTGTTTATTCTTGTAAATTTTTACTACATTTTATTTATTATAATATTTATTTTTATTTTTCCTTTTTTATTACTGACTCCTTACCATACTACTTCTACTTCTGCAACCGGGATCGTTACTAGCCAAAATATTTGGGAGGGAGGAAGAGATTTTACCGACTGGCTGGTCTTTTTTACCAGCTGTTTTTTGTCAATAATTGTCAAAATGTCTGTTTTGAATACAATACTTAAATCACTGCAAGAGTCGGTAAAACCGCTGCATTTACCAACCAAGATTTAGATTTCGGCACATACGATGTCATAATTTTAATGCTATTTTTTTTTTTTTTACCAAATTGAAATCTATGGCATCACCTGTAAAATCACAGCAGGATTTGGTGAAACTGTTGAGTTTACCGACCAAGTCCGAAATTCCCGTGGATGACCTCATCAGTGGTTTGAAGCACCACGATTTTACCAGCTTTTTTTACTGAGTAACCAAAAATCTTTGGGTGGGGGGCATCCCTCCTTTCCCCTATGTGTGACGGCCCTGTATGCAACTGACGCTAATTGTGTCCATTTCAAAACGAAGTTGTATTACTCCATTTACGTTTATGCTGTTTGTATTGTGAATTCATGAATTCGACATTTGACCTGCTGACCAGTGAATCCTGACCTGTCGGTCCGGTTTGCATATCAAAATTGCAAAATACATGTTGTAGTTTCTCTTAGTACATTCTTATGTGATTATGCAACCAAAAACCTGGCAAGATAGATAGATACTTTATTTCGTGATTAAACCGAAAACAGGCATTTCACAGAAACAAAAACAGAAAAAAAACATTACAAAAAGAAAAAAAAAAGAGTACACACTATCTAAAGGAAAACATAAACACTAACTAAAAGTCAAGTCTCTTTGTGCTGGATAAAAATCTGTTTACACTAGTCCGAACTCGATTATTTCTAATTATCAGCGATAAAGGAAACGGCACACTTATTTCATATTCACTTAACTCGAACTCCATTGCTAAACGTGCTCTACAATAAACAGGGCAATCAAATAGAAGATGACTACATGTTTCCATTAGACCGCACAAGCACAATGGAGAGTCAGGTTTCCCGATCCTATTTAAAAAATGAAGCAATCTACTATGACCTGTAATAAGCTGTGTTAATCTACTATTTGGGGGAATTTTTGATGCAGAGATAAGGTCATCCTTATTTTCAAAAAAGTTAGCTGGCCATGTGCTAACAGAATTTTTAAACTCATCAAACCATTTTGCATACAAAAACTCATTCAAAGATTTACGGTTAATATGAAGGGCTGAAATACACCAAGGTCATTAAAAGAAAGAGCCAAAAAATTTGCAATAATTTGGTCAGTATAATGGCTATGATGTGCCGAATAACTAATTCCATTCAAGGTAGGACTCAAAACCCTCGGCCAATTTTGAGGTCGACCATTTTTTCCATATCTTAATATACTTAATTCCAATGCTCTTAAATCCATTGGAAGCGCTCCTACGAGAGCGGTTACTACATGTGTTTGAGCTGTATTTTCTTAGTGATTCAGGACTGACCCAACTACTATTTTTTTTTGTCCAATTTTTTCTTTAAAAAAATCTACCCAGTGTTTACTATAGTAAAAAATAAGAAAATAAAACAATAAATATTGTGCCGTATCTTTTTTTATTTATGGTATATATTTTATAATTTTGATGAATTTAATACCTGAGTACAGGCACGTACGCAGGATTTTTTTTCGGGGGGGAGGCCAAAACCTTCTAAACAGCAGATATAAAGTAGCACTTCTTTTATTTAGTAATGCAAAAAGCACGTATATCGGAAAATACAGATTAACTTTAATCTATAGTATTGTAGCGAATGGGGGGAAGAAGACTGGAGCCTCAAAAGTACGTTCTAGGCTCAGGTTATGTTCATAGCGATCTAGAACCAGTGATTAATCTATTATATCCCACTGAAAGGGAAATTTTAGGATTAACAGTGCAATATGGGTGCTGCGGGGGGTAGTTCTTCAATTGCAAAAACGTAGATTTTAATGAAAAATGATAGTTTCCAAAATTGATCCATTAAAAGCTGTACTTTATCCTAGAAAGGGGGAATTAACGCCCTAATATCAAGGATAATTATATTTTGCTGTGGAAAGCAAACTCTCTTTACGAAAAAAATAACAGTACAATTGCTAATTACTTCAAAAAGGGTAAAAAGTTAGACAGAGAATGGGTTAATAATTGGGCAGTGACTTGACCGGATAATTGCATGCTGTAAAATCCCCCCAAAAAGGCTTCATACATGTATCTAGATTCTTAATAAATGTCCTACTTTTGCCAGAAATCTCAAGAAACCATGGGGAAATTAAACATTTCACAAAATTTCAGGGGGGGGGGAAGGCTCCCCTGCGTACGTGCCAGCCTGAGTGACTCAATTTGAAAGGCAATATCAAATTCCAGCAGTATAGAGAAGTGGAGGAGGTAGTAAAATCCCTCCCCAACCGCTTTTTTCTCAAAATCCTCCGATCAAAACTTTGAGAAAGCCATATAGCCAAAAAGTGAAATTAATATGCAAATTTCGCTTTAATTATTCTTGAGCGGTGAGCCAAAATCAAAACCTGCATCAATTCAAAAACATTCAGAAATTAAATAAAAGAAAAGTTTTTTTTTTTAATTGAAAGTAAGGAGCGACATTAAAACTTAAAACAAAAAAAGTAATTCCGTATATGAAAGAGACTGTCCCCTCCTCAATACCTCGTTCTTTACGATAAAGTTTTGTATTGTTTTAGAAAATAGAGCTGTGCGAAAGAGTAAAACTTTAGCGTAAAGAGCGGGGCGTTAAGGAGGGGGCAGCTTCTTTCATATACAGAATAATTTCTGTTTGTTTTAAGTTTTAATGTCGCTCCTTACTTTCAGTTAAAAAAGTTTTTATTATTTCATTTCTGAACATTTTTGAATTAATGCAGGTTTCGGTTTTGGATAACCGTACATGAATAATAAATACGAAATTCGCGCATTAATTTTACTCTTTTTTTGCTAAATGGCTTTCTCAAAGCTTAGATCGGCCTAATTGACCTCCAATTTCTTGGTAAAGTAAAAAGGCCACTTGAACTTTTAATTTTATTTACGAACGTTTTTATTAGTAATAAATATAACGTAACTTACAAATTAACTTACGTATCGAACTTCTATATTTGTATATTTTATTACGTATACGAGGGGGTTTGCCCCCTCGTCAATACTTCGTTCTTTACATTAAAGTTAGAGTTGTGTTCCAATTCTAAAGAATGACCCCTGAATCACACAGGCTGTTTAATTAGAATAAGTAGATCTTTTGAAATTCCTAAAAATACTTTAGCGTAAAAAGCGAGGTATTGAGGAGGAGACGAACCTCCCGTAAAGAATCGGAGAGGACAATATGAAACTTTGTTCTAATGACTCACCAATTCCCTTATTATGTCCTTATTATATATATTTATTATATATTAAAATTATATATTAATTTATTATATATATTGTTTATATTAATATTATATTATTATATATTAAAAAATACCAAATGAATTGTCCCGTGAAGCAGAAATGACAACTAAGATTGAAAACGGGACTTTGATGATTTACACAACGGTGGCATCGTTGGATGATGTATGGTTTTTCAATGAGAACGAATTCTTCAAAAACTTTATTGCTTTCTTTCTTTTTCCTTTCTTGAGATAACTTTCTTGTACCCTAATGTTTAAATAATTACACAGTTAACGCAGCACGGGGTGTCATTCCCGAGTGACATAATTTGGATGTTTTAAATAGCCTATAATTAGAACCATAATTTAAAATGCATTATAAAAATGCACATATCTAAAAAAAGATTATGAGGAGGAACGCTTGTCTCCCTTAGTTTATAGAACGTTTTCCTTACGGTGATAAAAAGTGCAGATGTAACCTACAGCAAAAAAAAAATTATTGCTTTGCAGATTACGTAGTATATATCTACGAGACTAGCTTAAATAAATTGGCAGCTTTAACAAACTAGCGAAACTTAGAAAGTGTTATATACTAAGATCTTGAGACCCTAAAACTAGGACTTTCCCAAAACATGCAGGTTTCCTCTCGGTATCACAGGAATTTCATAGGTAGCCTGCAAAAACTAAAAGACGCATTTGTAAGTCTATCAGTATCAACAATTTTTTGTATAAAATTTTACTTCACAAAAAAAACTCGAAGAAGCTAAGTTTCCAGTAAAGTACTATTTTTAAGACTTCTACATATATTGGAAGTCAATAGGAATAATATTAAGCATAAATTTAACTTCCCACCTTTCTCAAACTTCCAATAATATACTCGCAACACTAGACATAACAAATGGGTTCGAGGGGTGTTCTGTCAATGGTTATTTCAAAATACACCAACTCAAAATTCAATTAACTTCATGAAAAATGAAAATAAACCGATGTCTTTTTTTGTTAGGAAGTTTTTTTTAAACTATTTGTAATTGTTTATTAAAGGAGCCAGGAGGGGGAATATGTAAAACAAGAATTGCAAACTAGTGGTTCAAGAATTTTTTACTATGGCTGTTATAATGGTGCCCATGTCAAGCTTCCCATGCTTTCCCCTTTAGAAGATGTCATACGAAACTTTATGATGGAGCCAATAAGGAAAACCCACTTATAAGTTACAGGTTGAGAGATGAAGTAGCTCTAAAATTATTCATGAAGCACTTCGTTCTGGTTTTGCGGTCAACCGTTTTTCCTAACAGAAAAAAAGAATCAGAAATAAATGAAGTAGAAATGGATGCTTGCAAAAGATGCAAAAAAATTATTTTCCGGCCTTTTCAAGATTAAAGGCGTAAAACCTTCTTTTTAAGGTTTTGTTTGAAGGTTAAGGAAGGCTCCTTGAGTCTTCCCCCGGGCGATTTTGTGTATTTATAGTTTTTGTAATTTAGTAGTTAATAAAGAGAGAGTTCATTTAAGGTTTTAGATCTTGACTTATCAACCAACTATCTTATAAAATACACACCACGGCTTTTTGACTATCTTAGGATGAAAGCTAATATTTTGCGACACAAGATAGCTTAAAACACCATTTTCCTCTGGCACGATCTATTTTGTTACTTGATCACCTGAAGTAATCATTCACATAATGCACTCGGATTGTCAGCCAATGGCTTAAAAAAAAGATGTTAATCATTGTGACTGCAAGATTAGTATCCCCAAGATGGTTTCCGCGAATGTCCTATCCCTGGATTCCACAAGTGCCCTATCACTCTCTCTCCATGCCTATGTCTCTGACTGTGTGCGCATGCCTGTGTTTCTTTTTTCCCTCTGTGTGTTTCGTATCTCTCTCCGTGCCTGTATGTCTGACTGTCAGTGTCTCTGACCAGAGTGTGCCAGAGGGCCAGCAATAGTGGGGCACAGCGACGTTAATCGACATGGCGTATCATGTTAAGGTTGGCTTTTGAAAACATGAACCAATGGATTTACGTATGATTTTATTATGAAAATATCATTAGAGGGATGCTAAAAAGGGCAGTAATAGAGTGCCATGGTTGTGAAAATCAACATCGTGATACATCATTTCAATTATGGTCTATCACGGAGTGTTGGCTTGAATAACATGAACTATTCGGTTTTATGTATGATTTTAACGAACAAATATCTGAAAAAATGTCAGAGGAATAATGAGCGGGGAGGGTGTCAGAGGGTGCTCAAGGGTCGGTAACAGCGTGGCACAGTTGCTTGAATTGCTTGGACTAACATTTTCCAG
This sequence comes from Artemia franciscana, assembly GCF_032884065.1. NCBI lineage: Eukaryota > Metazoa > Arthropoda > Branchiopoda > Anostraca > Artemiidae > Artemia > Artemia franciscana. The sequence continues at coordinate 873,190 of NC_088867.1, read as the reverse complement.
AGTCTAAAGTTAAGCTAGGAAGTGTTAAACAAAAAATTTAGACTGAGGGGACGTGAAATCTGACGTTCTGTCAAAGAAACGAGGTATTTACATTAAAAGCCTTCAAAAATATATTAATATTGCTTAAATTTACCTCTAAAGAAACGAGCGATTATCACTAAAATCCCTTAAACATATTTTATTGTGGTTTAAATTTACCTATAATAACAAGCTTCCCCTCTTGAATTGTTTTTTTTTTTTAGGATCCCCACCTTTCTTCAGTTCATGATTCTTTTTGCTTATATATTATCCTTTGTAACCTTTTTTCATGTTTTGTTTTTCCCGTCTTTTAGAGTTTGAATTGCTTTTTCTGTGTTTAGGGGCCGGGTGACATATATAATAATGTCAGATAATGTAAAAGATTACAGATAATGTAATCTTTTTAGAGAAAGGGCGATGCCTTTCTGAATCCAGAAATTCTTGGGGGGAAAAATTGTAGCACAAAATTGTAATAATTAAATTACACGTTTCTGTGAATTATGTTAGCTACACACCTTTAATTCTTTTAATATCCTTTAATTTTCTAGAAACTTTAGGTTATATATTTCATGTAGGACAATATACTTTTTGTTAAATTTATATTAACTTACTTGCTTTCTTCCCCGATCTAGGTCAAAGATCTTTTTGTAAGGTTTATTATTTATATCTTTAAAAAATGAAAAAGAACAAAAATATATATTTTAGAAGCGAAATATTTCTGATCAAAGTAAATTTTGAAGTTGAAACTTAAAACAAACAAAATTATGCATTATTACTACTCATGAAAACACAACACAAACTTCACAAACCAGAATTAAGAGCCTGGTTCTTAATTCAAAAATGTACTTGGACCTTTATGATGATGCTATCTAGTCGATAGCGTAATAGACTAGATATACAGTTTTTATAGGATCTTATCCTCCTCCTCCTCCTTACATGGAGAGCTATTGCCCCTCCTTAATGCTACACCACTGAATTATGAAGAAAATCACTTCAGTTAAACAACAAAACGGAATAACGATTTCTCTACAAATGGAGAATATCATGTTGTGATACAAATTCTAAATCGACTCTGTAGTCTTGATACTAAAAAGATCACTTGACTTCAAACCTATCTACAAAATAATCATAAATGCTCTTTCCAGATCATAAATGAAAGTCAATCGTGAAATTGATGTCATTGTTGCAATGTTTGATGACAAATAAAAAAAAAAAAGCAACAATCTAACAATGCTTTACTTTTATACTGTTAAAAGTGTCGTTAAAAGATTTACTTTTACCAACACAGAATTTCTATATTGCTTTGTGTTTTCAGTAAAGCGCTAGTTTTCTGTATTCATAAAAACGGGGAAATATCACCAGTTGATTTATTTGCACTAGTTTTGTTTATATATATTAGATAGGTTGTCAAGAAATAATTTTGTTCGTTTTTTGTTTCAACTTCGCTCTTTACTCAGAAAACTTTCTTTTTTTTTTAAATTAATCATTCTTTAATTCCAGTTTGTTACAACAAACTAATTGATTCAAGGCATTTAAATGTGATGGGGGCTACTATTTTGTCTTTCCGGCTTCGTTTTATCTTTTTAATTAAATATTTGCATGACAATATTTTGAGAATAACAACCATCCTTGATAACATTTGGACAACATCCAAAATATTAGCAGTGGGAAAGGATTCGAAATACCAGGACATACTCAAAATTCCATTTCAGTGCGAGTCCTTTGAAGGTTTAATTTTTTTATTTAATTTTTTCATATCTCGCTTGAACAAATCTCATAATTGTTCATAAGGACTTCATTATTTTTTTATGATAATTTTCTTCATCAAGTGTAGCAGGGTACCACAAGATTCTAGAGGAATTTTTATTGGTTTTATTTGCTTCTTATAAGTTTGTCTTTATAAATTCATTGTAAAGTGCCTTGCAGCCCCTTTTGAAATGGAGAGGCTGGGGAGCATAATGAATGTACCTTTGTAATTTTCATGGTCAAAGTCCCTTAGATGAAGGTTTACAATCCACCCTGTTTCATAATCAACCCTTCCTTCCCCTTATTAAGTCAACCGAGAAAAATACATTTTGAATAAAACTTGCTTACTAAAAAATGTCTTCTTTTAATTTCCATGAAAAACTTTTTTTCTTTTTTTTTTTACCTGAGAATATCGTATGTGAAAATTCTCTTAGGTAAACAAAACTCTAAACCCCTTGGACTCTTAGTTATAGGACATAAACCTGTGGGGAAAGTTTAAGGAAGGTGGGGAGTAAAATCTATGTTTAATTTCCTATCATAAGCAGCACAACAGTACATATAGAGGATGATGTCATAGAAAAGCAGCTCGTTCGATTGGAAATAGAAAGTTTTGGTGCCATTTTTAAGAGTCAAAGGTGATTTGGAGTAACCAGCCTCTATCCCACATCTTTTTTGCTTCCCTCCCTCAAAAACACATCCGATTAATAAATTTTAGAAAGTGTTTAAAGGCTACGAGTTCTGCATTTTTTTTTAGGTTTATATTTAGGTAAGTTATTGGGAAAGGGGGCATGTTTGATCCGGGTTCTTCCAAAAAGTATAAGCTAAAAAGGTGAAATTTTCAGGTAATGTTCCACTAAGTAAAACACACTATGTGCGTGCAAGTTATCAAAAGGCTGTATACTTAATATCTTAAGAATGGCTTAGGGTAATAGATTTTAACTTTGAGGGCTTAATGAGGGGGATGTTAAACTAATCATAAGGTACTTTGGGTTTACTACTACTACTAATACTGCTACCACTACTACTGCTACTACTACTACTACTACTACTACTACTACTACTACTACTACTACTACTACTACTACTACTACTACTACTACTACTACTACTACTACTACTACTACTACTACTACTACTACTACTACTACCACTACTACTTTTACTGCTGCTACTACTACTACTACTACTACTACTACTACTACTACTACTACTACTAGTACTACTACTACTACCACTACTACTGCTACTACTACTACTACTACTACTACTACTACTACTACTACTACTACTACTACTACTACTACTACTACTACTACTACTACTACTACTACTACTACTACTACTACTACTACCACTACTACTTTTACTGCTGCTACTACTACTACTACTACTGCTACTACTACTACTACTACTACTACTACTACTACTACTACTACTACTACTACTACTACTACTACTACTACTACTACTACTACCACTACTACTACCACTACTACTTTTACTGCTACTACTACTACTTCTACTGCTACTACTACTACTACTACTATTACTACTACTAGTACTATTATTACTACTACTACTACTACAACTCCTACTATTGCTACTTCTACTACTACTACTACTACTGCTAATACTAATACTACAACTAATGCTACGATTACTGAGGCTAGGGGTATGAAGTTGAAGCTATTAGGGAATGCTGAAAGGAACATTGAACTAAGTAAAAAAAACTATGTTCATGCAGGTTGATACAAGGGTATATCAGTAGTATCTCAGGAAATGCTTAGGGTATTAATTTGAAACTTTCAGGATATGTTGAGAGGGATGTTGGACCAACCAAAAGACAGCAGGTACCTACTGCTAAAGCTACTACTGCTACTTAGACTACTAATCCTAAAGCTACTGATACTGCGACTAGGACAGCAACCGCGACTACTTTTGACAGCGACCACTGACAGCAACAACTTTTGGCTGCAACTGCGGCTATATACAGTAACGCATGCAATTACTTTCGATTGCATCTACTTTTGGCTGCTACTAGTTATGACTGCGACAACTTGTGACTTTAACCACTTGTGACTGTAGCTGCATGTAACTACTTTTGAATGCAATTAAATACGACCACAACTACTTACAAATGCGAATCTGACTGTGACTAATTTCAAATTCACCAGATTGTAACTGTCACTACAAGTACTAGCAACTCCACCTAATTAAGACTCTGACTATTTGTGACTGCGACTTTCTATCACTGCAACTATTTGCGACTTTGACTCCCACTTTAACTACTTACGACTACCACACTTGCAACTACAAATGGTTCAACTATTGTGATTGTTACTGTAACTACAATTACTCCTTTCAATGCTGCGTCTACTGCTACTTCTGATTCTATTGTAATTACTATTACTACTAAAAATGTTGAACTGGATCAAAAAAGCTGAAGTGCATTCAGGTTGTCAAAAGAATAGACGCAATTTCTCGGTAGCGAAATAGGGTATTAAGTTATAATTCCAAGGGAAAGCTGAGAGGAATGAAACACGAAATTGAATAACAATGTGTGCATCTAGACTGTCAAAAAATCGTCTGTGCAGCATCTTAAGAAGAGATAAGGGTATTATTTTCTAATTTTCTGGGCATGCTGTTGGAGATGCTTAACCAAACCAAAAGAAAACATGTCCACCCAAAATTGACGAAAGGGCGTATATGAGACACCTAAGGAACGGCCAAGTTTATAATGTTTGTTTTCAGGGTATGATGAGTGAGACATTGAACTAAATAAATGAAAAAACATGTGAATATTGGTTGTCAAAAAAGGATATTTCACAAAAGAGGGGATTGTCACTTTAAGGTAATACTACTCCCAGTGACCCCTATCTACTGATTCAAGCCAAAAAGACCGAAAATGACGTCATAGCGAAACATTTTTGCATTGAGTATGCGTGTGTTGTGTACAAACCTAAACGTGGAAAAGAGGGATAGAACCAGGAAAGACAAACATTTTAGCTATAAAAATGCCTATAGCTCAAAACTGGCTGTGCAAAAAGATCAAGGGGAAACGGGGTGGGGAGTCTGATCTTAATTATTGAATGGGCACCAATAAGAAGGAAAGTGCAGGATGGTGATTGGCCTTAATGTCTAAGCTGTGTCAAAAGTTGTTGAAATACTGAATCTACATAAGGTCTCTCAGCTATATGCAAAATACCTATTGCATATCCTAGGAACTGGAAATATCATCCAGGTTCTATGTTGTTAGGATACACTCCCTTTTCGCCCGTTTTTAGGGAGGGGTATAAGACTAAAGATTTTGCAAAATTTTGCTGACTTTTACATGAGACCTCCGACTAAATTTTTATTGCAATTGTTATTATATTTATAATTTTAGATGATTTTCATCATTATCTTTTGTACTGCTTTGGTAACTTTGGATCCAGTTAATAGTTTCTTTATGCGACCTTTTGGCACCATTCTAAAAGAGAGGACCATCATCACCACACAAACTGTGGCTCCAACCTGCTATGAATTGGCCGAAGATTTTAGCGTCTGCGGAAGACAAGCGAGGCAATATGGATTTGATACTTTTGGGGATAGTATTTTTCATGCCTACAATCCGACGTAAGTTTTTAGTAAAATAGTAATACCCAAGCCCCAATATAAGAGGAAGGTAATATGCATGAATAGTCATTGTTCTTTGTTGATTTTTACGTTTACACAATAAAAGCAGATTACACTATTACCAAAACTTGGTTTAAAGAGCCAACATTACCACTATTTTCTTCCTCAAAAAAAACTTAATCTTCTCAAACTCTATTGTAATATGTGTTACATGTTTAATTTATTGGTTTATGCTTCTAACCGTTTTTCTAATATTGTCTTTAAAATTTTCATGCAGCCACTACAAACAATTCTTTTTTACATTCTTTGGTATTTAAATACATTAAAAAAAAGAAAAAAGCGTTATAGTGAAAACACACTTTTCAAGTAAACTCTCCGATTCTTTGTAACTCACGTTCGAAATTAGAAGTAAAGCTATAGCATTGACTATAGTAAAATTTATTAGGCTTCAATGTCTTATTATTTAATTTTTTCTCTATAGTAACTTCATATGGAATGGGTGGTGGAATAAACTTTGAAACAGGCTTATTGAATTAGAAATAGAAAGTTCTAGTGCTCTTTTTAAGACTGAAAAGTGATTAGAGGACAGCTATCCCCCACGTCCTCTTTTTTCCAAATGCCTCCGATAAAAGCTTTGATATAGCCATTTCCTTCAAGATAGGTCAAAGATGAGATAATAAAACTTCAGGCTACACAGTTGTCCCTTTTCAAAGCCCGAGGACAAGCATGGAAAGTTATACCCCAGGAGTGTATAAGGATTTTAATGAAGGTTGGCCTTATAAACTTTAAATATTGAAAGTTCTAGTTTTTAGTTCCACTATTAAGATTCGGAAGTTATTATAGGGTAACCAGATCCTCCCCCTCCCTCTATTCACTCTTTTCTCAAAATGAAGGTGATCAAAATTTTGAGATAGTCATTTTGTTCAAAATTGCTTTTAAGATCAGATAACAAAAATTCGGAATGGGCTCATTTGATTGGAACTCTAAAGTTTTAATTCCATGGTTAAGAGTGAATACTGATCGGAGGATAGCTAGATCCCCGCGTAAAGCCTTTTGCATCACTGGTGATTTACTGAAAATGAGTAATATTACAGATATATTCTTTTCTACTTATTGCAACAATGAAAATAAATGAAAATTACAAGGAAATAAAATCTTTAACTAATGAACTTTCGGCAATTAATTTCATTGTATATCAAATATACAATCTAATCTTTGTTTGTTTTAAGCTTGATTTGCATGTTCAATTTAAGTTTTACAGGTTTTGAATTTTAATAATTCATTTACATTCCTACGTGTTGTATGTTTGTTTGCTATGATTGTTTATTTGATTTCTGTTCTTTTTGGGTTTTATTTATTCTTGAAAAGTAAAATATTATTTGTTTATTTAAAGCTTAATTTGTATATTCAGTTTCAGTTTTACTCGTTATAAGGCTTTTTTATTCATTTATTTGGTAACTGTGGTAGGTTTGTTTAATATGAATGTCTATTTAATTTCTGTTTGTTTTGGGTTTCATTTATTCTTTAATAGTATTTTGTAGTCTGTTTTGGGTTTGGATTATTATAGATTTTTATTTATACTTATCTTAAGTTTAACATTACCTTTACTTTTGTTTGGAAAACTTCTTTTTCTGAAGTTTTTTTTTAAATTAAATATACATAGCACTCATGTAGGCATTGCGGTTGAGCCTGATTTTGCTTTAATTCACTTCCGCAATTGTAAGCATAATGGGGCTTGTGCATAAGGATGTTTCTTTGAATGTGTGCAACTGAATAGTCGATGTTTTCCATGCATGCTTCGAGTTATGTTTTTCAATGGAAATTTAGTAATCTTGGTGTAATGATTAAAATTGACGACATCTTAAAGAAAGAGCAGAACGTAATATGAGAAAATAGGAAGTCAAACAGTTCGTGGTAACGAACTGTAGTAAGGAGCGACCCGGCTCAATAGTAACCAAAACTCTAAAAAATGGAATTTTGATACCAATACCTACATCAAAAGAATCGCATTTTAATGCTGATTTTAAATATATAAGTTTCATCAAGTTTAGTCTTACCCATCAAAAGTTACGAGCCTGAGAAAATTTGCGTTATTTTATAAAACAGGGGGAAACGCCCCCTAGAAGTCATAGAATCTTGACGAAAATCACACCATCTGATTCAGCGTATCAGAGAACCCTACTGTAGAAGTTTCAAGCTCCTATCTACAAAAATGTGGAATTTTGTATTTTTTGCCAGAAGGCAGATCACGGATGCGTGTTTATTTGTTTTTTTTTGTTTTTTTGTTTTTTTGTTTTTTTTGTTTTTTTTTCCCAGGGGTGATCGCATCGACCCAGTTGTCCTAGAATGTTGCAAGAGGGCTCATTCTAACGGAAAGGAAAAGTTCTAGTGCCCTTGTTAAGTGACCAAAAAAATTGGAGGGCACCTAGGCCCCCTCCCACGCTAATTATTTCACCAAAGTCAACGGATCAAAATTCTGAAATAGCCATTTTATTCAGCGTAGTCGAAATACCTTATAACTATGTCTTTGGGGACGACTTACTCCCCCACAGTCCCCGTGGGAGGGGCAACAAGTTACAAACTTTGACCAGTGCTTACATATAGTAATGGTTATTGGGAAGTGTACAGGCGTTTTCAGGAGGATTTTTTTGGTTGGGGGAGGGGTTGAGAAGAGGGGGATATTCTGGGGGAACTTTCCATCGATAGTTTGTCACGGGGGAAGAAAATCTCCATGAAGGGAGCGCAGGATTTACTAGCATTATTTAAAAAAAACAATGAAAAAATAAATATGAAAAAGTTCTATCAGTTGGAAGTAAGGAGCAGCATTAAAACTTAAAACAAACAGAAATTATTACCCATTTGAGGGGCTCACCTCCTCCTAATACCTCGCTCTTTACGCTAAAGTATTTTTAGTAATTTCAACTGTTTATTCTACGGCTTTTGTGATTCTGGGGTCATTCTTAATGAATTGGGACAAAATTTAAGCTTTAGTGTAAAGAGCGAGGATCTGACAAGGGGGCGAACCCCCTCATATATGTAATAAAAATATGAGAATACAAAAGTTCTTTACGTAAGCTAATTTATAAGCTACGTAAATCTTTTACTAATAAAAATATTCGTAAAAAATTAAAAATTCTAGTTGCCTTTTTAATTAACAAAAAAATTGGAGGGCAACTAGGCTTCCTCCCCCGCTCTTTTTTCTCAAAATCATTCGATCAAAATTATGAGAAAGCCATTTAGCCAAAAAAAAGAAATGCAAATTTTGTTTTAATTATTCCTCTGCGGAGAGCCAAAATCAAAACATGCATTGATTCAAAAACGTCCAGAAATTAAATAAAATAAACAAGTTTTTTTAACTAAAAGTAAGGAGCGACATTAAAACTTAAAACGACCAGAAATTACTTCGTATATGAAAGAGGCTGCTACCTCATCAACGCCCCGCTCTTTACGCTAAATTTTTTTACTATTTTAAAAAGAAGAATTGAGAGAAAGAGTCAAACCTTAGCGTAAAGAGCGAGGCGTTGATGAGGAAGCAGCCTCTTTCATATACGAAGTAATTTCTGGTCGTTTTAAGTTTTAATGTCGCTCCTTACTTTTAGTTAAAAAAACTTGTTTTTTTTTATTTAATCACTTGAAGGATAGATTGCATCAGGATGCGAATTCATTTCCATACATTTTTCGAAGTTGGTTATTCGAAGTGAGGAAAAATAAAAAGTAAAGGCAGACATTTCCATACATTTTAGTTACGACTAAAATCTTGAGAAGTGTTACAAAGTACGTATGTAGGAAATTGTTTCAGGATAACATTAAATAAAAAAAACAATTTTTTTAAATGATAGTAAGGAGCAACATTAAAACTTAAAACGAACAGAAATTACTCCGTATATGAAAGGGGCTTTTCCTTCTCAACGCCCCACTCTTTCCGCTAAAGTTTGACTCTTTCTCTTAACTCTACATTTTAAAACAGTAAAAAAACTTTAGCGTAAAGAGCGGGGCGTTGAGAAGGAAAAGCCCCTTTCATATACGGAATAATTTCTGTTCGTTTTAAGTTTTAATGTCGCTCCTTACTTTCATTTAAAAAACTTGTTTTTTTTATTAATTTCTGTGCGTTTTTGAATCAATGCATGTTTTGATTTTGTCTCTCCGCAAAGGAATAATTAAAACGAAATTTGTATATTTATTTTTTTTTGGCTAAATGGCTTTCTTATAATTTTGATCGAATGATTTTGAGAAAAAAAGAGCGGGGGAGGAAGCCTAGTTACCCTCCGATTTTTGGTTAATTAAAAAGGCAACTAGAACTTTTACTTTTTTACGAATCTTTTTATAAGTAAAAGATATACGTAACTTATAAATTAGCTTACGTAAAGAACTTTTGTATTTTTATGATTTTATTACATATATGAGGGGGTTCGCCCCCTCGTCAGTCCCTCGCTCTTTACACTAAAGCTTAAATTTTGTCCCAATTCATTAAGAATGACCCCTGAATCACAAAAACTGTAGAATAAATAGTTGAAATTACTAAAAATACTTTAGCTAATAGAGCGACGTATTAGGAGGAGGTGAGCCCCTCATATGGGTAATAATTTCTGTTCGTTTTAAGTTTTAATGCTGCTGCTTACTTCCAGATGAAAAAAACTTTTTCATTGTTTTTTTAAGTAATGCTAGTAAATCCTGCGCTCCCTTCATGGAAAATTTCTTCCCCCATAACAAATTCCTCGATGAAAAGTTCCCCCAGCATATCCCCCTCTTCTCAACCCCTGCCTCCAACCAAAAAATCCTCCTGAAAGCGTCTGTACACTTCCCAATAACCATTACTATATGTAAGCACTGGTCAAAGTTTTGAAATTGTAACCCCTCCCACGGGGACTGTGGGGGAGTAAGTCGTCCCCAAAGACATAGTTATAAGGCTTTTCGACTACGTTGAATAAAATGGCTATCTCAGAATTTTGATCCGTTGACTTTGGGAAAATAATTAGCGTGGGAGGGGGCCTAGGTGTCCTCCAATTTTTTTGGTCGCTTAAAAAGGGCACAAGAACTTTTTATTTCCGTTAGAATGAGCCCTCTCGCAACATTCAAGGGCAACTGGGTCGATACGATCACCCCTGGAAAAAAAAAACAAAAAAAACAAATAAACAAATAAACACGCATCCCTGATCTGCCTTCTGGCAAAAAATATGAAATTCCACATTTTTGTAGATAGGAGCTTGAAACTTCTACAGTAGGGTTCTCTGATACGCTGAATCTGATGGTGTGATTTTCGTTAAGATTCTGTGACTTTTAGGGGGCATTTTCCCCTATTTTCTAAAATAGCGCAAATTTTCTCAGGCTCGTAACTTTTGATGGGTAAGACTAAACTTGATGAAACTTATATATTTAAAATCAGCATTAAAATGCGATTCTTTTGGTTACTATTGAGCCGGTTCGCTCAAATAACAAATAACTATTTATTTGATACTTTTGAGTGAAAAGTACCCAAAGGCTGGGGAAACTGAGGAAATGGAGGGGAGTGTCCAAGGTCTCCCTGGGTATGTTTGTGAAAAACAGTATGAAAGAAGCGGAAATTATGTTAAAGAATAAATTACATAAAGAGATAAAACGATGAAAAATGGGGTTTCGTAAAAAATGGGGCTCGTAACTTTTGATGGGTAAGACTAAACTTGATGAAACTTATATATTTAAAATCAGCATTAAAATGCGATTCTTTTGGTTACTATTGAGCCGGTTCACTCAAATAACAAATAACTATTTATTTGATACTTTTGAGTGAAAAGTACCCAAAGGCTGGGGAAACTGAGGAAATGGAGGGGAGTGTCCAAGGTCTCCCTGGGTATGTTTGTGAAAAACAGTATGAAAGAAGAGGAAATTATGTTAAAGAATAAATTACATAAAGAGATAAAACGATGAAAAATGGGGTTTTTAAAGGTCAAATGAAAATACTGAAGAAAACACAGAAAGCGAATATTTTGAGAGAAAAACCGCCTCTCTTCTTCAGCGTGAACAAAATAATATGATCAAGAAACTAAAAAATAAAAAAACGTGTAAAGTACAACAAAACCAATGAAAAAAAACACACCAAAAAATTAAATAAAATTCAATAAAAAAACAAAAATTAAAGAAAATAAAAGAAAAAGTTCATTCATTCAAACAAACGAATTGATTTTCTGATTTTAACCATTACATTTCTGGCGGACACCCTAAGAGACCTAAGGGGTTGATGATGCATTTGATTACGTGATTGGGAAAGTGGGTCAACATTTATTTCAGGGATTACTAAAGTATCGGATTCTCTTTTGAAAAAAACCGAAATACGACTCATTTATTCTTAAATCCCTGAAGCTAGACCCAAATGTTGGTATTTATGAATTTCAACAGCTTTTGTGCAGTGCTGGGCAATACCTTTCTTGTGCGAAATTACGCTAGCTTAGTTAAATAAAACCGCATGGTCAGGATTATTAAACATCTGTTCTTGAGGGCAGAGTCAAAATTTGTTTTATAAGGTTGTTATTAATTGAGGTAAAGCGGTGAGCTAATATATCCGTAAGTCGTTGATCAGTTCTTCTGACGTACCAAAGACCGCAAGAGCAAGGAATTTTGTAGACACCGGAGTTTTCACCTATTGGGATAAGGTCTTTATCTTAGTAGATTTAGGAACTGATAGTTTTTCTGGGTCTATAATTAGTGAAAATATTATTTTTCCTTAGATTTTTGGAAATGTGGTCTAAAACCCCTTTAAGTACGGGAGAACAAGGAAAACTGAACTTTTTCTTTGGTTTGCTTTTACTGTGTCATTATCTGATAATTTTTTAATACATTTTGCAATTACAAAATTACAGAAAGACCCTATCCCGATAGATGAAAACTCCGGTGTCTACAGAATTCATTGCTCTTGCTGTCTTTGGTACATTGGAAGAACTAATCAACGACTTACAGATAAATTAACTCAGCACTCTTCCTCAATTAATAATAATCTTAAAAAGCAGAAAAAACAAAAAATTCTGGCTCTACCCTCTCAGAACACATTTGTTAATCAGACCATGCTGTTTTATTTAACCAGGCTAGCCTAATCTCGCATGACAAAAATATTGCCAAGCACTACAGAAAAGCTGTTGAAATTTATAAATACCAACACTTAGGTCTAGCTTTGAACAGAGATTCAGGTGATTTAAGAATAAATGAATCATATTTCGATGTTCGCAAACGAAAAGCCGATACTTTAGTAACCCTGAAATAAACGTTGAACCACTTTCTCAATCACATAATCAAATATATCATCAACCCCCTAGGTCTCAGAGGGTATCCACAAGAAATGCAATGGTTAAAATTCAGAAATCAGGTGACCTAGTTCATCAATTTAGTCAATTGCTGCTTTGTTTGTTTGAGTGAATGAAATTTTTTCTTTTATTTCTCAGTTGTTCGTTAGTATCTGTCGTTGGCAGCTCAAACTTGTTTGGATTTTGTGTCGTGGATATTGGGAATAACGTGACTTTATTATTTGCTAGATATTTGCATTTAATTCTTTTAATTTTCGGTCTTTCTTGAATTTTATTTAATTTTTTGCCTTTTTTCATTGGTTTTGTTGCACTTTACGCGCTTTTTTTTGGTTTATTTTTTCCTTGATCATATTATTTTGTTCGTGCCGAAGAAAAAAGGTGGTTATTCTCTCGAAATATTTGCTTTCTGTGTTTTCTTCCGTATTTTCATTTGACCTTTAAAAACCCCATTTTTGATCGTTTTCTTTCTGTATATTATGACAGGCCAATGTGGTTTAAGAAATTATCTTAAAGAATAAGATTTAATTAAAAAAAAATTCTTGACTATTAAGATACGGAACTTCTTGAAATATAATTCATTTACTTCGCAGTGTTTATTTTGACTGCTTTTTCTCATTTTAAGTTCTGTTACTATTTCTTTTTCTATATAAGCCCCTCCAAGAAACAGTATGAGGAATTGCCTTTTGGTGACATAAAACTTCTTTTTACTCCAAATATACCTAACAAGGTTTGGAATATACATTTTAATAAAAAATCTGATGCAATTCTATGAATGTAATGTCAAAAGGGCAAACATTGGATATCACAAAAAAAAATAATGCAATACAGAAAATTGAACAGGGGAAAAGCCACCGGTACTCCTGTTTTACCTTTGTTTTCCTTCTTTTTGCTTTAGACTTGAATATGATAATTACAACTACTACCAAATTCAGCCAAGCTTTGGCCCATCAAATGGAAGAGGAAATTATAGGTTTCTTACTGGCGGAATAAAAGGAATCCTTATGAGCAAGGAAACAAGTATGAATTATGTGACAGTTCGGGAGACGAGTGGACAAACTCAAAGAGCAACAATACATTGTCTGAACCCAGGAGAACGTCTACCACAGCATATGTGCGCACGAAGTAAGTACAAACCTGAGAATTTTCTATTTTGTTTTTTGTTTAATATTCTAGATTTCAGTTCCAAGTTAAACTAAACTTGGGTTTAGTTTGTAAAATGTGTATATTTTTACGTGTCTGATGGTTTTTGTACATTTTTTAGTGTGTGTGCCATGTATGCACTATATGTGAATTCATTCTCTCTTTGTTCGCTAAATTGTATAAAAAACAAGTGGTTTTAACTGATAGTAAGGAGGGACATTAAAACTTAAAACGAACAGAAATTATTCCGTCAATGAAGGGGACAGTCCCCTCCTCAACGCCCCGCTCTTTATGCTAAGGTTTTTTATTGTTTTAAAAAGTGGAGCTGTGAGAAAGAGTTAAAATTTAGCGTATAGAGTGGCGCTTTGGGGATAAAACAGTCCCTTTCATATACGAAATAATTCCTGTTCGCTTTAAGTTTTAATGTCCCTCCTTACTACCGATCTGAACATTTTTGAATTAATGTAGGTTTTGATTTTGGGTAACCGTACATGAAAAATTAAGACGGAAGTTGCATATTAATTTTTACATTTTCTGGCTAAATGTTTTTCTCAAAGTTTTGATTGGACTTTTTAGAAAAAAGATTTGAGGGAGGAGGACTAGATGCCCTCCAATTTTTGTAGTTACTTAAAAAAGCCATTAAAATTTTTAATTTTATTTACAAACTTTTTTATTTGTAATAAATAAACATAACTTACAAATTATCTTATGTAACGAACTTCTATATTCGTACATTATTATTACGTATATGAAGGGGTTAGTCCCCTCTTCAATACCTTACTTTTGCACTGAAGTTCGAATTTTGCTCGAGTTTTATAAGAATGAACCCTGAACCACAAAGGCCGTTTAGCTAGAATAAGTAGCTATTTTGAAATTACAAAATTACTTTAACGTAAAGAGCAAGGTGTTGAGAAGGGGTCGAACCCCTCATATATATGATAATTTCCGTTCGTTTTAAGTTTTAATGTTACTCCCTACTTTCAGTTGAAAAAACTTGTTTTTTCATCTAGTTTCTCATTTTTGTTTTAAATAATGCTGAAAAATCCAGCAACCACTTCATGGAAATTAGCTTCTCTAATTCCTCCATGGAAAGGTCCTCTCACGTAAACTCCAACCCTTCCCCCACCAGAAGAAACTATCCCCTGAAAATGTCACTATACTTCGTCAATAACCAATACTATTTGCCAGCAATGGGCGAAGTTCATAACTTGTAGCCCTTCCCCCGGGGACTGTAGGGTATTAAGTTGTCATCAAAGACATAATTATTTTGTTTTCAACTATGTCCAACAAAATGACGATCTCAAAATTTCGACCGGTGCCTTTGGGAAAAAATGAGCGTGGGGGAGCTTAGTTGCTCTCCGAAGTTTTTGGTCACTTAAAAGGGGCACTAAAACTTTTAATTTCCACTAGAATGAGCCCTCTTACTACATTCTAGGACCTCTAGTCCTAGTCGATACGATCGCCCCTGGAAAAAATAAACGCAACGTCCGTGATCTTTCTTCTCGTGAAAAATGCAAAATTCTAGTGTTTTGCAGATAAGAACTTGAAACCTCTATAGTAGGGTTCTCTGGTACGCTGAATGTGATGGTGTAATTTTCAGTAAAATTATATGACATTTGGGGGGTGCTTCCTCTTTTTTCGGAAATAAAACAAATTTTCTCAGGCTCGTAAATTTTGATGGGTAAAACTAAACTTGATGAAACTTATATTTAAAACCAGGATAAAAATACAATTCTTTCCATTTATATATTGGTACCAAAATTCTGGCTGTTAGAGACCACGAACTGTTTGATTCATTTTTGCTTACCATTTATAATGGGTACACAAATTTATATGTGTTATTATGCAAGGGCGTACCATGTGAATAGGATTTTGCACGTGGCTGCAAATTTAGCTTGGGGATCTCCTTCTTCAGATAACTAGCGGCTTGACCTAAATCAAACTTAAAATCTAGACATAGAGTTCTAAGAATTTGTGTTTCCAATTCTAAGTTATAAGTTCCTAGTTCTAAAGTGGTTTTTTGGTAGCCATGTCTCGTGTTTCTTCAGTTCAGATTTAAGACAGTATTGAGAGCTTACAGAAAGACAGGAAAATGAGGGTATATCTACATACGTAAATGATCAAGAAGTGTTTTGCTTCTGTCCATATGCATTTGTGCTTCTGAATGTGGTGTTTTTGAATTCAGAAGAGTCAGAAAGAGAAAGAAAAACACATTTGTACCCCTATCTGTATAGTATCCTAATCTGTATCCCAAGGACTATTTTTGAAATTCTAGCCCTAGCTTACAAAAAAATTTTCGGTTAAAAAGTTTAAAATGTTCGATTATTTAAAATGTTTTTTTTTCAGTAAAATGCAAATTATGTTATGGCCTTGAGAAGGTATGGGGGTTTGCATCCCTAGTCACGTGAGTGACTAATAGTAACGTGACGTAACGTGAGCTTGTTTTAAGTTTGACTCGGTTGTTTACAGTAGTTTCTGTTCGTTTTGGGCTGGGTTCATTTATTGATGACGAATTGGGGTAGTTTTACGCTTGGTAGATTATTCAATTTAATTTCTGCTTATTTTTGGTTTAGTAGAGATTTTTACTATTCTTTAAAAAACCTATTTTGTGGAAAAAGTTTTTTCGGTTAATTTCTGTTCTTTTTTTCTTCACATAGTCATTTTCTTGGAAAAAAACTATCTTATATCCCTTTGGTATGATGATTTGAACTGATAATTTGGCTGTAGTTTTTCCACAATTTTTACAACATACACCCTTTAGAAAATCTTGATATAAATATTGTTGTATAATTTAGTTTTATACCTCCTCTGGTTGACCTGAAAAAAAAAAACAATACCATTCCCCAAAAATATATATTTTTGTTCTTTGGCAACCTTAATATACTTAAAATCCTATGATTAAGTTAATTTGTATGGGCTGAAATAGTAATTGTAGTAGCCCTGGGAGTTTGATCTTAATGCCCTCAGTTAGTTTTTAGATACTGCTGAGATGTCTAATATGCATTCAATATACACACAGTGCCTTTTTATTTAGCTTTAGCACAACCTTTAGGTTATCAAATAAAAAAAAACAAGTTTTTTTTAACTAAAAGTAAGGAACGACCTTAAAACTTAAAACGAACAGAAATTACTTCGTATACAAGAGGGGTTGCTCCCTCCTCAACGCCCCGCTCTTTACACTAAAGTTTGACTCTTTCCCTCAACTCTACTTTTTAAAACAGCACAAAAATTTAGCGTAAAGAGCGGGGCGTTGAGGAGGGAGCAACCCCTTTCATATACGAAGTAATTTCTGTTCGTTTTAAGTTTTAATGTCGCTCCTTACTTTCAGTTAAAAAAAAACTTTTTTTTATTTAATTTTTGAACATTTTTGAATCAATGTAAGTTTTGATTTGGGCTCTCCGCAGATGAATAATTAAAACAAAATTTGCATAAACAAAATTTGCATATTTATTTTGTTGACTAAATGGCTTTCTCATAGTTTTGATCGAATGATTTTGAGAAAAACAAGGAGCGAGGGAGGAGACCTAGTTGCCCTCCAATTTTTTTGGTTACTTAAAAAGGCAACTCGAACTTTTAATTTTTTGCGAACATTTTTATTAGTAAAAGATATACGTAACCTTTGATTAGCTTACGTAACGAACTTCTGTATTTGTATGTTCTTATCACGTATAAAGGGGGGAACACCACCTCGTCAGTGCCTCGCTTTTTACACTAAAGCTTAAATTTCGTCCCAATTCCTTAAGAATGACCCCTGAATCACGAAGGTCGTAAAATAAATAGTTGAAATTACTATAAAATACTTTAGCGTACAGAGCGAGGTATTAGGAGAATGCGAGCACCTCATATGCGTAATAATTTCTGTTTGTTTTAAGTTTTAATTCTTCTCCTTACTTTCAGTCGAAAAAGCTTTTTCATATTTATTTTTTCATTGTTTTTTCAAATAATGCGAGAAAATCCTGCTCTCCCTTCGTAAAATTTTCTTCCCCCATGACAAATTCCTCCATGGAAAATTCCACCAACATATCCCCCTCTTCTCAACTCCTCCTGCCCAGCCAAAAATTCCCCCAAGAACGTCTGTATATTTCCCGGTACCCATTACTATATGTAAGCACCGGTCAAAGTTTATAACTTGTAGCCCCTCCCGCGTGGACTGTGGGTGAGTAAGTCGTCCCTAAAGATATAGTTATAAGGTGTTTCGACTATGCTGAATAAAATGGCTATCTTAGAATTTTGATCCGATGACTTTGGGAAAATAATTAGCGGGCCTAGGTGCCCTCCAATTTTTCGGTCACTTAAAAAGGGCACTAGAACTTTTCATTTCCGTTAGAATGAGCCCTACCGCAACATTCTAGGACCATGGGGTCGATATTAGCACCCCTGGGAAAACAAAAGAAAAAAAACAAAAACAAAAAACAAACAAACAAATAAACACTCCTCCGATATCTGTCTTGTGGCAAAAAATGCAAAATTCCGCATTTTTGTAGATAGGAGCTTGAAACTTCTATTGTAGGGTTTTCTGACATGCTGAATCTGATGGTGTGATTTTGTTAAAATTCGATGAATTTTAGGGGATGCTTCCCCCTATTTCCTCAAATAAAGTAAATGGGTAAGACTAAACCTGATGAAACTTATATATTTTAAATCAGCATTAAAATGCGATTCTTTTGCTGTAGCTCCGTTTTTTAGAGTTTTGGTTACTATTGAGCCGGGTCGCTCCTTACTACATTTCATTACCACGAGCTATTTGAAAAGTATAATAGGCAAATTCCATAACTGTGAGGGGTTGACATAAACAATATCTCTAGGGACATATTTACAGGACCATTAAACTATGCTGAATAAAATGGTTGTCTCAAAATCTTGATTGGAAACGCGTGGAAAATTATTGGCTAAGGAAGAGGTGTGCTTGCCCACCAATTACTTTTGACTGTTTAAATGGGTGTAAAAATTTTTAATTTCCAATCATACTAGCTACTTAAGTTTCAATGATATTACTTGCTATGATAGAGCAGCACTACCTATGATATTGCTTATATGCCATACAAAAAAATCTTCATCTATATAGTCTTTTCATTTAACTGAAACTCCTCTTAAACATCCTTCAAATTTTCACCTTAATACCTTTAGTGTTATTAGTTGCAGTAACTGTAGAAGCAGTAGTTACATTATATAGTTAGTATCGTCTGGCTAGTTCAAAGTCTGTCACAACATACCCTGAAAAATCTAACTTAATAGTGTAAGCCGTTCTTGGGATCCTGATTTGTCATTCTTTTGACAATGTACATTCACATAGTCAGTTTTGATTTAGTTCAATATCCACCTAAATATTACTAGAAAACTTCACCCTAATACCCGTCACTAGTGTAGTAGCAATAGTTATAGCAACAGTAGTAGTATTAGTAGCAGTATGTACACACCATCTTTGGTTTTCTTCATCATACCCTTGAACACACGATGAAAGGTACATCTCAATACCATCAACTGCTCCTGAATCATTGCTTATGCATCCTCTTGGCAACCTGTTTGGACATGGTGTGCTTTGATTTTCTTCAACATTGCTTCCACAATATTGATTAACTTCAACATTGTTTTTAACTTCATAAATAACGCAAAGATTTGTCATTTTCAGTGACACGTGGTGCTTTGTGAGGGTGTTAAAAAGATTGAATTTATTGCAAAAAGAAGTGCACATAGACATGGTCAAGAGAAATTAGACATCTTTTTGTAATCCTGCAATTGCCTCCTCACTCTGGTGGAAAAAAAGACATCCCTGCTATCCTTACAAAAAAGGAATTTTCTTATTTTTGAAGATGAGGGGCTCAATTCCTCCTTTTAAGGTTTCCCACCTTTCTGATTTCAATGATGCAAATTTGGTTTTAAACAACCATCATTGTAATAACTTTTAAAATCGTATTCAAAATTTCAGAATCTGTTCCAGCGCTAAGCTTCCCGCCATAAACTCAAATGTTGTACATTTTTACCAACTCGACAGTAGTTGTTTTTTTCTAAATTATTTAAAGTTTTTTCGTTACTGTAGAAAGTCGCAAGCTGTTTACTGGTATTTAACTATTATTAGAACATAATAAATATATTGCTATTGTGTGTACCCTTAGAATCAACAAACCAATCAATATGAGGATAAGAAAAATTCGGGCTCATTTACAATTACTATTGGTAAAAGGGGTTCCCATGTACAGTTTTATGTATGACTTGGCAATACAAACTGGAATTCTTATGACTAATTTTTATTTTTAGACCCTTGTGTCCCCAACCCCTGCACTAGAAATGGAGATAAAAGGGCCAAATGTAAAGTTCAAGGTGCCGGTTCATATTCATGTAAATGCAGTGGGAGCAAATTCTTTTCAAATGGCATTTCATGTGTTGGTAAGTTTTTTGACTCTCTAATTATCTTTGTTACTTATTCACGAATATATATATATATATATATATATATATATATATATATATATATATATATATATATATATATATATATATATATATATATATATATATATATATATATATATGACTCTATTATTCAGCTGGATTCACTTCCCTTTTGCCATCTGTCTCCTTATTGGTTACAATTATGTTTGAACGATGCTTCTCCGAAACAATGTAAGAGTGTGACAAACATAACCAGATGGTAATTATAAATATTTAATTTCACTGAATGCAACATCAAAAGATTGGAGCAGAACTTTTTTTTTACATCAACTACGACAAAAACAACCATATTATAATCATATTTGATGGTAATGAATAAATGAATGAATGAACTTTATTACCCGTAAAAGTATAAAAAACACAAAGTACGGAGTATTATAAATAAACAAAAGCATATTCGATGGTAAGTGATACTTTCATTTCATTAAATTGTTCTTGTGCTACTTTATTTCCACAGCTAAGTACCACTACTACTATTATTATCACTTCTACTATTACTACTACTAATTATGTCACCATCACCTACTGGAGTAAAAATACGGTTTGACCTCATGGAAATTGCAAAAGAATTTTTTTCTAGGCCAAAATGTTCAGAAAAATCAATTAAGTTACATAAGAAAAATCCATCAAAATCCCCACTGCAAAAATGTCCCAAATTTGCCTTTAAGGTGGAAATGAAAGGGGAAATCGATTTTTGCCTTTATTAATGTTTTGGAGTTTAAATATTCGTTACCTATCAGAACAAGCATAACAAATCCGAATACGAAGTCAGAAATTCAGTTTTCGTATCAGGGTATCAATTTTTACCTTCATGGAATGGGGAGATGGGTAAATAAAGTACGCAGATTATTAATTGACGGATTCCTGTGACTAAGGGATCATTTTAGATCAAATAAAGTAGTGTATTGCCAAATATGAGGTGAAAAAGCAGTGTTTTTACTATCTACCTGACTTCAACCAGTGAGGGCCCTGTAATATGGGGGGTAAATAAGCTTAACTTCTTGAAAATCAATCTTTTAATCAAGGTCAAAACTTCAGATATATCAGTTATAAAAGGAAAGTTTAGAACTAAGGTAAGTTAATCACACAAACATTGGGATTTTAAAGTACAACCTAAAGCTAATTCCTCTTCCTACTTATCTTTGTTATTGTCTTCATCTTTTCTTGCCAAAGCGTTAGTACATAACTCCTCTTTAAACTCCCCACAGGCAAAGCTGCAGGGTAAACCGTTCCGACAGCAGCTGAATTTAAGAGAACGGCACCTGCTGGTACACTGGTACTGTAACATCTTCAGCACACTTTCTTGTGCTGACGATGCATCTTTCATAAAGGGAATATTTATATTCCACTACGAAGAGAGGTGCCAATCCCACTCTTTGGGATTTAGCAAATTGAACGTGTCTTGTCACTTCATTATTTTCAAATAACACCTGTACAAGTGGTACTTTGTGGTAGCCGAAATCGGTGGAATCCGCTCCACCTGAACGAAATCATTTGAAATTGCAACCCGCATAGTAAATAACAGCACCTGGACACTCTTCAGGGTCTTCTCATTACTTGTTTCTTTGTATATGCGGAGAAAAGATTTTTCTCCAGCTTCAGTGATCACCTGGTAGTTGGGTCATGTTGTCATGAAGATCTTACAAGCGTTCTTAAAAATACCATCGTTAAGTGACAAAAAAACTGCTCCTGGTTCCTCGACGCCATGATGTCTAGAGGTTGTATTGCAGCCTGACATTGCACGGCAAACGAGAAAATTTTCTGCTGCTTCGGCTCCTAGTTTGGTCTTTATTCTTTTCATGTCATACACTCGTCGGTTATTTTTCGCACGTCTGTCGAGATAGACATATCGCATACATCAAGCTTGGCATGGTACAGCAGAAGCACTAATAGGTCGGTATCATTCACAACCAAAGTGTTCGAGAAAGTTTCAGCTTAATAGGCTGCAGTTTGAAAAACTAGGACGTCGGTATCATCCTGAGCATGTAGATCTTGGAATCCTGTGTTTGCCAGCTTCTCGAAAATTCATCCTAACTTTTGACGATCTTCATATTAGGAGAATATTGTTGGACACAACAAACCTTTGGTTCTCTTTAGCGGTGTGCATTTTTTTGTCGTTGGTTTATCAGGGTAACAATCAGAAACTACCACTGCCTGGCCGAAATGTCTTTTGACATAATCTACGTAAGATTCTGCCACTTTAGGGAAGGTTGTTCCGGCAATACAAAGCATTTTGTGAACTAGCTAGCTAGTGTCCAAACTTAATGGGAGGTCAGCAATGCCACTGGACCGACAATCCTTAAATTTTTTATCAGTGTATTTTTTAGAGATGCTTTTTCGGATGTCTTTTTGACCTCGAATGAATTAAATAACGATGGTGGGAAAGTAAAGTGCTTTAACGACAGAACCTTTTTCAAGTCAGAACCACTGGTGCTAGTCACTGCGGCTAGACACTTCAAAATAAGAACCGGTTGAACATTTTCTCACTCGCTATCTATCACCACATGACTTTTCAGCCATAGTTACAGCCTTCTCATTTCTCCTGAAAACATATTTGTCAATTTCTTTCGCTCCCATGTCCTTCGGAATCTATTCTCCAACAAATTTCGTTTTGTCTAAGTTTACAGATGTTGAAGCTTGGACACCAGTAGCTACGTTCAAAAGCTCTGAATCCTGTATGAAGTGTTCTAGGGGCTCAATGTTTCGAACTATCTATTCTATGTCCATCAGATTTTTAGCCCTCCTTGAAGATATGGCTTTTGTGTGATTTCCAATTGTCATCTCTGTAAGGCTAGTCGGGCTCTACATGCGTTCCTTAAGGAGAACCAAATTGGGCATACCAGATTTTCAAGTTGTCTACTGCAATTCAGTCATGCGCTTACCTCTCGTCAGACCACTACTCGTTTTCGTACTTCTTATTAAAATTTGCTCGATCATCAAACCAGGAGAATGTGCCACCCAGTAGTTGTCAGCTCTCCAGATGAATCTAAATATTCCTGTATCATTCTCTACTGCTCTGTATTGTCTTTAATCAACTGGAAAATTGTCTGCACGAACAGCCAAGTAGACTTCGTGTAAAGATTGTGGCCGGGAAAAGCAAAATAAGGAAGCCTTTCTACCAGCATATATAGATAAATTTCAAAGTTGCTACTTCGTTCAGCCCTCCAATTCTTTATCAAGATTTCAAGCAGGTTCAGAAACTGAAACCAAAGCTGGGCAGTCTGGCCTCAGATAATCGTTCTTTTACATTATGATATATTTCATGGATAAATTCTGCTGCTTTCGACACCTGCACTTCGTCAATGGTATCTCCCTCAAGGAGCGACTCGAACGCCTGTTTTGCCTTTTCACGGGGTTCTGGTAGCAGGTCATTGTCATCTAAAACTCTGATATTCAGTTTCAACGATACAAAGTTCACATAAAGGGCTATCTCTAATATACCATAGCCTCACATAGTACAAGAGACAGCTTTGCCTTGTAGGTAATAACTAGAGTTTCTCCAGATTGACTACCGCCCTAATTAGCATGCATAAGTGTATACTAAACACAGGAGATAAAAAATCGTTGAAAATCAGAAGTGATTATTCCCTTTTTTTCCAAAATTAACGAAAAATAACTTTCCGAAAAAGACGTTTTTAAAAGAAAAGTAAATGCCATTTCAAACTTAAGATCATCAGATAGAAATACCTAATAAAATTCAAAGCAAAACGACCTTATGTTACTATTAAAGAATAAATTAAACGGACAAAAGTTAAATAAACAATCATAGCAAAAATTAAACATACAACAAGTAATAATATAGATGAATAGACAAATTTTGCATACCTCTCCTGCAAATACAAATCAACCTTAAAATGAAAAAAAAATATATTTGGCTATCGATAAATGAAACCCAAAACGAACAAAAATTAAATAAAGAATGAATGCAAAAAAACATACAATAGATACTAATATTAATGAAGAAATAAATCTTAAAACGAGTGAAACTTAAATTGAATATACAAATCAAGTTTGAAACGAACAAAATCACTAGAAACAAAAGTTTGAGGATTGCCTCTCACTGTATAAGTCTATAACCTACTGTGTCATTGCAGCAGATTTCCATAAGAACCTTACCATAAAAACTTTCCATAGAAACCTTATAAGCCCCCCTAGCATAAGTTACAGCCCTTACCCTTGGCTTAGGGGGACTATGTTCACCCGATGCTTTTACTATCTGATCATTGGAACTCTAAACAATATATTAGACAATGAATGCTCTCTTTGTTCAATTTTTTTTTCTTCAGTTGTATAATAACTTTGTAATTTTATTTCATTTCCAGATCATAAAATCTTCCAATAATTGTCAAGTTAGTCAGCTTGATTGGACGAAGTATATATATAAGAAAAAATTAAAAAGGCAGATAAAACACAAAACGACACAAAAAATGAAAATAAACCAGTTTCTAGCACAGACTTATAAATGCTGATTTTTATTTGACTAGCTTATTTTTAAGTGTAACAACCAATGTAATATTGCTAATTTTAAGATTTTCGAGCTCCATAGAATTCAAATTTTTCTTAAATCTCGTTTGCATTTTGTAATAAGGTATACCAATTATTTTTTATTTACACTTTTTTGGGGTGAAACTAGGAAATTCATGAAATTTAGAATAAAATAAATAAACTTCATAAACGAAAAAGACTGACCTCTAGCACTTATTTGTTTTTAGATTTTTAGCTGACCTGAATCTTTTAATATACAAAAGGTAATGAATCTTAGCTAATCTCGAGATTTTTTTTTTGTTCTTCAGTCTGGTCGCAATGTAGTTTGTCCCAAATCATCAGATTTACATTAAAAAGGAATATTTGGATAATCCTATATTTTAGATATAAAAAACATACATAATAGTTCAGTATCTAAAACTTCTCTTTAATGAGGCCATTTTAAAGATTTTTTTGGTAATGAACTTTTATAGATAAGTTTTTAAGTGCAGAACAAACAATACAGTGTAAACAAATGAAGAGACCAATTTTCTTGAGCTAAAGTAATCAATTATTTTGATTTCAGTGTGTAGTGGTTTTCAAATTCAAACTAATCAATCCAACATTTAGGGGTACGTACTTCAGCAAAATTAAATCTAGGGGCAAATTGGTGTTATTATGCACACATTTTATAAGGTATGGAAAACAGTCAATGGTATTTGATTCAAATCTTTTATCTGATTCAGTTTTAGTTGGATTCAAGTCATCAATTATTTTTCACTTGGAAAGATATAATTGACAATTATTCACATGGCTTTTGAATTTAACTCTTTCAAAAGCTATACTATTTTAACAATTAGACAGTTTAATTTTCTCTCTTATACGGTTTTAAACATTTTAAAGAGATAACCCCCGTGGAAACAATGGTCTTCATTTGCATTACATCCAATCCAATTTGTTACATCCCCTGAATCTGACGAATCACAGTTTGACTGATATGTTACGGGTGACTGTCTGCAAATTGTGCAAATATTATTCAAGGATATTTCCATGCCTTTTACAATTTCTGCAATTTTTTGGGCTCGCACTGTATTGCTACTTTTGTCATGAAGATCAATGATTGGATCTTCAAACACTAAACATGATTTAAAATCATATACCATAAATCTGCAAACAAAATCTTTAAATTAAAGGAACATCGGCCTGCAATTGAAACTATATTCTTGTTTTTTCAATTTAAAAGGAAAATTTTTTTTAATTGGAGCATTATCAAGTAATATTTTTGCAAATTTACCAAAATATTTGTCTTCACTCTGTAAAGGGTGAAAAAAAAATGTAACTCCTGCTCTGACAAAAATCAAAATTTTGGCAGGAATCAGATGACCTGGATCTTTGACTTGTAATGAGATCTTGTTTACAAGTGGTGCTCCGTGAAGAACGACACCACAGCCTAGATTTCTTTACTTTATTCTATTCATTATACAGGCCTCTATTATTTGATCACTTAGCCAAGTCTTTCCTATTATTCATGGTCAGTTTTCTTATAGAAATGTTTCTCAAATTGTTTTCCTTGCCCCCCACTGATACCCACTGAGTTGTGACGCCACAATTCAGTTCAAATTTTTTCAGTGTTCTTACAAGAGAGTGCACGGAGCTAAATTGTGAGATTAAGGTGAACAAGTCGAAGATAGTGCGCTTTAACCCGCTAAAAAGTGATGTTATGGAGCCAAATGTTCCATTCCTTCTAACAAACAGTACCAAGATCCTCGGAGTTACCAAGATCCTCGTGGTTAAAAGTGCAAACTCTAGTCTACAGACTTTAAACGATATGCATAGGTTCAGTACGAACACAGAGAGTATTAAGCATGGATACATAGCGTATGTCTGCCCCATTCTGGAATATGCGTGCCCTGTTTGGGTGCCCTCAGCACTTATAACAGTGTATCTTTGTCAGGAGCTCGAATCGGTTGAGAAGCGAGCGGTATCGATCATCTTGGGCCGCCGTGATATCCCCTACGAAAAGGCTCTGGAAGTGCTAGTACCGCCGTCACTCCAAAACCGGTACGAAACTCAGATAATGAGTTTTGGAAAGTTCTTGCTTTCTAAATCTCAGCACCGTGACATTCTACCTGATCAACCTCTACCATCAAGAACGATAAAGCAAGATAAGTTAGTTCCCCTTAAAGCAAAAACAAACTGATGGCAATTCTTTCGTCCGGTTTTCGTCAAAATGTATGTTGTAAAGAAACACAATATGTTGTAAAGAAACACAAATTAGCGATAGCTGTGAAGTTTTTGCTATTAAACCTGTCTACTACTTTTACTTGACTGTACCCTGCTATCATCTTCGAAAGTTAAAGGTTTCTTCGATTGCATTTAAAACCAGAGAAGAATACATATGTCGCCTATTTATCAGGTAAGCCAACTAGGCCTTCCTTTCAAAAATTGTCCTGCTTAAAATATTTAACGATCCATTCTTCAAATTCCGTATATCCATGGTTAAATTTATTGGATATTTAGAATACAAAGAAGTCAAATAGAGATTTTCCTTATTTACAAATTTATTGATTACAAATTTCAATTTAGGATTAATAATTAGCTACAATATGTTTTAAAAATAATTTGTCACAAAACAAAACATCCGCAGAGAAGACATTTGCTGGTCTAAACTTGGCAATCTTGGTTTTGAAACAGAAAAATATTTCAAATCTCGCTATTAAGGGCCTTTTTATTTTATGTCAAGCCCTTCGATGGAAAAAGTTCTACAGGCTTTAAACAGTATGCGTAGGTTCAGTGCGAACACAGAGAGTATTAAGTATGCATACATAGTGTATGTCTGCCCCATTCTGGAATATGCGTGCCCTGTTTAGGTGCCTCAGCATTTATAACAGTGTATCTTTGTCAGAAGCTTGAATCGGTTCAGAGGCGAGCGGTATTGATCATCTTGGGCCGCCGTGACATCCTCTACGAAAAGGCTCTGGAAGTGCTAGGACTGCTGTCACTCCAAAACCGGTACGAAACTCGGATAATGGACTGTCTACTACTACTACTACTACATACTCTTCCTACATTAGTTGAAGCTACTGCAACTCGAAGAATACTTTGAACATGCGTTGATAAAGTCTTGAAATTTGTCCAACTGTTCATTTTATGTTCCTTTTATTCAATTTTTCAGCAGTTTTGATGTGTTCCGGTGAAAGAAACAGATAAGGGGATTGGTCATAGTAATTTTGAGCCAGTTATATTTTTTTCCATAGTATTATTGTTTCCATATATATTATTATTGCAATTGTTAAAGGGCATAGTTTAATAATTATTTGTTTTAGCCTATAACAAACTTTCAAACCATAATAATGGTTTAATTATCTATCCCTACTATTATCATCTGAGCACTCATCATGAAAGGCAAAAAAATAAAAAAAAATAAAAGGGTTTTTATCGTTAATCGGTAAACTCACAATCGTCTGTATTGTTGTCTTCATAGACAGCATCTGGTTGGAACCTTAGGCTAAATGGTTCACATACAGATTTTAATAGAATTTATAAGAAATATTTTTTTGGTTGTAAGTGCTCTTAAGCAGGTCCAGTGTTCTTTTATCAACTCAACGGTTCTTGTTGCATTATTATAGCTACTGAACGGACTATGAAGTCAGTTCTCTTAGAATCTTTGTACTCAAGAGGCACAGAACCTATAAAGTGGATCATATGTGCCACACACATGCTTAGCTTAGTTTTCCTTAGATTTAAATTGACACTTCATTTTTACAACATCATAACAACAATTCAAATACTGTATTAATGTAAATTTATTTATTACCTGAAAGAACTGTTACATCATGGCCCAAGAAAAATTTATCACTATAAAAGGAACAATTGTTTGGTTCCACAATGTAGTGGACCCATTAAATCTTCTGAAGGTAACGTAATAGTGTTCGTACCATGTGCATCACTCAATGAGTAAAAGTAGAAAACTGGAGGATGGTCTGGCCCTCCACCTCCTGATACTAATTAACACAAGAGTTTGTTTTATTGCTAGCCCGTATTTTACGCATCATTCTCCCCCCCCCCTTACATCGAAGTGGAACACCAGGTCTCGGTGAATTCTTAATTCCTCTATGACCCATTCCATATGATTTTTCTGAAAACAGTACTATGCAAAATGAATGTCATTACAGTCTTTGGATGTTCCCATTTATGCTGGTTTTTTTGTGTGTCTTTTTTTCTGTTTGGTTCATCTATAATTGTTGCCACTTGAAAACTTTTAATCTTGATCTCCAGTTCCGAGAACGGATGTAATTGAGTTTTGAGAGATTTTGAAGGGTCTGACAGATCCTTATGATAGACATTTAATATAAACGACAGCTTGAATCTTTTATTTTCGACATTGGACTGTAAGAGCACGCGCTAGTTTTGCTGGACTTGACTATAATCTTACCTTTGTTTTGTAGTTCCTCCTGCTTTTCTTCCATGTAACACTTAAGACATCCATTTTAAGCTTCTTGGATTTAACATGACACGCCTTCTTCACTTGCTTTACATCAAAAGTCATGGTCATATTTATGGTAGTAATAATCTCGTTAATACTGCAATTAGAAGTAAACCTATATTTTGCGTCGTATGCTTCAAGTTTGTATTTTACGTTAGTCCTTATCAAATTCTTAGTATGGATATTTTAAAAAGAATATTTGAAACTCTTTTTTAAAATTATTTCTGATTAAGGAGGTACAAGCTTTTTTCCTTATACTTATCTTGCCAAATTCGTTACATTCAAATGTATTCCTAAGCTCTTCTGTCAACACTTCTAGTACGGATTTGTTATTATGTAATCAGTTTTCCGTATATGACTTCTTCACGTTGGTTCCAATTTGTTTTGGGGGTTTCTGACACTTGTAAATTTAATTTGAATATTAATTTTCGTCACTTTTAGCATTTGAAACATTTACATTATAATTTCACAACTGGGTTAAACCTGAAAGCGAATGTATTGCTTCTAAAACGTAATCCCTCCCCCTTCGTAATACAGCTTAAGAGACTGTTATTAACAGTTATTAATAAATAAAAAAATCTTTGAGACCAAATTTAATTTTTAACCAAACTTAATAATGAGTAGTTGTCTATCCGTCGTGTAAACATTTATGAGAACTTTAATTTTTGAAAACAGTTATCAATTATCGAAAAACTTTGACAGAAGTCAAGAGTGTCATTGACACTTTAACACAAACATTGATAATTTCTCAGTGAAATCATGCATGAGAAGATCATATTATTACAACAGAATAAGAGTGTTTAGTTACGTCAAATAATTAGATAGAAAAACAATTGTAAATGTGTTAGAAAAACATTACTTGGCAATTAAATTTGATTTAAAACTTTAAAATCCGGTAATACGTAAATAACATGAATCGGAGAAAAAAGGGCTATCAAATGGGCTACTAGTGATGCAGATATGGTATAGACACAAGAAATAGCGTGACCCCTAAGAATCTCCTCTACTCTGAGCTTATTGTGTTCTCGCTCCGACTTGTGATGAGTGACAGCTCATTCGGAATGTCTAATCCCATGTTTTGAGATGAATAGGAGTCTTGTTCTCATTTTTTGACCTTAAAGATGGAATTTTAAGACCAGGACGATATAATGTGGTTTAGTTAAATTAGAAAGTCAAAAAGAGCTGCAGCAATGTAGAAAATATTGAATTTTATTATAATCCAAGGGCTATTGTTTTTCACTTTATAAGAACATTGTATAGGGCATAATAAGCAAAAGTAAGGCAATCGCCCGCTTTTTGTAAAACAAGGATTTTGAATTTATCAGAAAAGTTTATCTCGGAGCTTAATTCAATTCAGGACTTTTAAACGTGGTAAGGCGTATACCACGCCTTACCACAAAATGCAAGAAAAAAGAGCTTTCAAAAGAGCCACAGTCAACCAGATGTTGTTTAGTCCCCAAAAATAGTATCTGACCCCTAAAAATCTCCTCTGCTCTGAGCTAATTGCGCTCGGGCTCCAACTTGTGGCGATTGACTGCTCATTTGGAATTTCCAATCTTTCAGATGATTGCGCCCCATGTTAGGAGATGATAGGAACTAATTTACATTCTTTGGCCTTGTAGATTGAGTTTTAAGACAAGGAAAATAAAAACTGGTTTTGTTATATAAGAAAGTCATAAAGAACTGTAACAACGGAGAAAACATTGAGTTTTATGGTGAATCCAAGGATTATTGTTTTCCACTTAAAAAAAAAAACTATATAGGGCATAATAAACCAAAGCAAGGCCATCGCCCGCTTTTTTGTAAGACAAGGATTTTGAATTTGTCAAAAAACCTGCTTTACAGAGATAAATTGATTTCAAGACTTTTAAACGTAGTAAGACGTATATGCTATGAATCAGAGAAAAGGGGGCTTTCGAGTGAGTTACTAGTCAAGCAGATATGGTTAGGCCCCGAAAATAGTGTCTGACCCCTGAAAAACTCCCCTGCTCTGAGCTAATTGTGTTTGTGATCTGACTTATCGAGAGTGATAGGTCATTTGAAATGTCTCATCTGTTGGATGATGGGAATTCGTATTTTGAGATTAATAAGAACCCTGTTCTTACTTTTTGACCTTTAAGATGAATTTCAAGACCAGAACGATAAAAACAATGATTTTGTTAAATAAGAAAGTCAGAAAAAAATGTGATAATGGAGAATACACTTAATTTTATGATACGTCCAACGATTATTTTTTTCCACTTAATATAAACACTGTATAGGGCATAATAAGCCAAAGCAATGCCATCGCCCGCTTTTCTCTAATGTAAACATTTGGAATTTGTCAGGAAAACTTTATTTGGGAGCTAAATTGAGTCCAAGACCTTTGAACGCGGTGAGACGTATATATTATGAATCAGAGAAAAACGGCTTTCAAACGATCTACTAGTGAAGCAGAAGTGGTTGAGTCCAAAAAATAGTGTCTGGCCCTTGCAGATTTCCTCTATTCTGAAATAATTATCTTCAAGCATTTTAATAGTTTTTTTAGGTTATACGAGACTAAATTTGGCAATACTTTAATTAATTTTATAGATTGGGTGATCGGCAAAGGGTGTTTCCATCAAAACTTGGCAACACCGAGCAAAGGGAGACGGCCTGGGCGATGGGTGATGGGCTATTACTTCAGGCTGGTGTATTTTGAAAGCTAAAATTTTCCTTTTTGTTGTCGCTGTTTCCCGATTTTGTGAATTGTTGCTGTGACTCTATCGGATTCTATAAAAATTTAAAAAGAAGCCCTGCAAACTAAACTCCCCTTCCTTAAACTTAACAAAAATACCACACAAAATCAAACTTTGACTTAACTGTCAAAGTTAAAGTGTTTATCTTTAACTGGAATTTTTTTTTGTAGCGGTGGATGTGCACTTGGAAATTTCAAAGCTTTAAATGCCATGGTTTGACGTCTTATAACGATGTTTTTCATGTAGGCCTAATAGCAAATCACAACAGAAAAATAATGGCTTATGACTACTTGTTCCAATTTGCTTGCATAATTTGCTCCGAAAACTACTTTTCAATCGAAAAGTACTCTGTGAAATTATTTGACACAGCCGAATTCTTCTATTATTCATGGCTGGATTACCACACTCACGAGCCATACTATTCTATTGTGACAAGATTGTATGTTTGAACATCTTCAATTTCTTAGGTAAGCAGCAATCGCCTGTGGATATTAAGACTGCTGACGTTATGGACAAAGAGATGCCAGATCTGATTTTCACCAACTATGATTCTCCTCTTAGTAAATTGATTGTTGAAAACACAGGAAAATCAGGCAAGTAATCCAAACTCAAAACTTAAAAAAAAAACCAGTAACCAGCCCTTCCTGTGTCTTTTTGCCCTTATTTCAAAAATGGCGTCACGAAAAAAATAATAAAGGATGGCTTTTCAAAAAAAAAGTGAAGGAAAAGACCAAAGAATACGGCTTCAGATGCAAAATCACATAACTGGCCTCAGTTTTATTAATGTATTTAAGTAGAAATTTAGTATGCTATATCCTATTGATATTCTAATGAAAAAGAGTTTGAAAATCCTTAAATATCTTTATTCAGATCATTTTGTATCCGATGAATCAGCATAAAAGTTTTACACATCTTAAGTCGTTTCCACAGTTTGCAAGCAATTTTCTATACTAAGTGGTTGAGCTATGTTAAGTGTTAGCTTTTGCAGTTTAACAAGTCTTTTCATTCTAGGACAACATTAAAAACCAAAAAAAAACATGGTTAAGGTATAAATTTTAACAAGTAAACTGTTAAAATACCAAAAACAAGAAATTAGACGGATTGCCAATATTTCTTAATCGCTCATCGATGAATTTCAAAGTGTTGACACTGTTGACTTTTTCATAGAGTAGCACGAACTTACTAAACATAAAACATTTACGTAGAATTGTAGTCTTAAGTTCTGCTAGTGTTTCAAACTCATTAGCATCACAAGAACGTATCTTTAGCGTTCGTTAAGCAGAAGTGCTTTTGAATTCCTTAATTGGACTGTAGGAGCTTTATGATTTTAGTATTTCAAACTTAGCTTAAAACGTAACAAGACAACATTTGTGAGCAAATAGGTACTCGGGGATTGCCCCGGTGTTGAAGCAGCAGTTGAGTGTCAACTCATAAGTTTTGTAACTAGAAAATGGGAATGTATCTCATAATTTGTGATTATCACTTTCTGTGATCATCTGTTTAAACAATGAGTCCATTCATATGTAGTTGGGCATTTGGTTTATTTGTATTTTTTTTTTATGAACTCAAATTGAGTTAGTCATGCATATATCTATAAATAAGAATAGATTTTCGTTTATTAAATCAATAATTTTTCAACAAGAAACAAAATTGAAATAGAGGTTTTTTCCTAAGCTGCCTCCTCTGGGTTAATACCATTTTACTAAATATCTGGGCCTTTTGGTTGGTAAGACTCCCTGAGCCTGTGGCAAGCCTAGACAGTCAAACCCAAGACACACAGGCACTTTTAGGCTTTGGACGCTTATTTCCCTTGGAATTCCAGTGAGCTTGTTGGCCAACATAACACTGAATTAAGTTTTTATTTGCGCAAATGTCTAAGTTTATGAATTGAATCAATCGTCTTGCCTGACACTCACTGCAGATGGGCCCAATTCAACTTTAGACACTTGTTTGCCTGTCATTCCACGCAAATTAACGGTCCCGTGTCAATTCTAAATCCTTGGTTCAACCTGCCAAAGATCATAGGTAGGCGTACCTTGTTTACCTCTCATTCCAGGCAATCTAACGGTCCTATGTCAATTTTTAGTTCTTGGTCAACCTGCTTGAGACTCTAGGCGGGCGTGCCTTTCTAAAATATAACAAATAAGTGTTGGCTGAATAAGAGAGCCATACTTACTAGAGTTGTTTACCCGTACCATCTAACCAAACACTTGGAAAACTATAGGTTCTATGACTTTGTTAGTTCTAAGACAATCTACCTTAGTTCTTCTGCCCTAAGAATGACGCAAGGAGGGACAACAGATAGACTTTTATATTAACAAATGAACTAACATTTTTACACAATCCTAATGAGGGGGTTAATGCCAGATTTGCCTCTCACTCAATCAGACTATCTGTCTTGGCTTTTTCTACAATTAGCCATGGCTTGATGCCTACGACTACTCGATTTTAATTCAAAATCAATAGACTGAATAGCAGTTCGTTCATTTGCTATTGTGCTAAATTCTGACATGTCGATGTCATAACATGTAAAAAAGAAGATCGATTAAAACAAGAAGAGCTGCAAAAAAGATAAATCGATTTATAAAATAGACCTAAGTATAAGTTGTTAGTACATGCTTTCTATATGCCTCAGCTTTTTTGGTGTTCTTAACATCCCATGCCAGTACTTTTATTTATGCTAAAAATCATCTGAGTTTTTTGTGATTAATGAAAATTTTATAAATATTTTTCTCTAATTAGCTCAAGCCTCTGTGGCTTTGTTAGCAAGAGCAACGGCCAGGGATGGACACAATAGTGATAAAATCACCGTTGGTGGTGCAGATTTGAATAACACGTATGAATTTGAGCAGTTTCACTTTCACTGGGATTTGGATAGTCCCAATGATGGATCTGAGCATAAGATTGATGGCAAAGGGTAAGGAAGCCAGAAATTGTATTAAGTCCGTGATTAAGTGAACTAATGGAACTCAAAAATCCCATGTTAAAATTGAAAATGTATATTTAAAAAGTACTTTGCCGTAGCTTCTTGAAGATTCTACAAAATGTTTGCTAGGATTTTGCTGTATTTCCTCTAATTGCTTAGACATCTTAGAAAATGTCTAGCTCTTTTACACTAGTGTACTCTATGAAGGATATTGCTTTTAGAACAAAATCAGTACTATCAGAATACAATAACCCATACGATGATTGCAACCATTTTTCGATGTATTTTCCTGTTTTCGATCAGTCCCACAGAATATTTTCAGCTACCTGAAATTTTTGCAAGTTTTTTTTGCCAGAAAGAATCGTACCAGATCGCCCGAGAGGCCAAATTGACAAGCTGGTATAATTGACCT
Organism: Artemia franciscana; assembly: GCF_032884065.1. Taxonomy (NCBI): domain Eukaryota; kingdom Metazoa; phylum Arthropoda; class Branchiopoda; order Anostraca; family Artemiidae; genus Artemia; species Artemia franciscana. Next base: position 837,945 of record NC_088867.1, on the reverse strand, counting down.
GCTGTTACTGCCAATGAATAAGTGCCATTTGAAGGGTTTTTGACAATTCACGGTCTCTAGAGAATTGAAAGACAGAAGGCCACCCTAACTTCAATTGTAAACCTCGATGTTTTCAAGTTCACTTAATCACTGCCTTAAAGTTAAATCAACAAGTTTAAATCTAGCTAAAATTTAATTTTGAAAACTGCAACTTTTCTGAGCGCTTTCAAACGCCGGGATGTCAATTGAGGATTTAAATGGGGGGCACTAAAGCGGGCATTTATAAGTACAATTTTTATCCTCCCTGTCCTTATGTTCTTAAAAATAGGTATATAATGATGTTTTCAGTGATGAAGCTTTTCCCTATTGAAACAAAACCAATCAGTTTAGCTTAAATTAAAACTTCAGCCTAGAGGACTATAATTTCTCTAAAGGCTACATTTTAAGGAAAGTTTAGTTCTTAAAAAAACCAAGTTACTCATGGACATACCATGTATTCAATATATGTACCTTTTACCTTTGCTGTATTTTTTATTTCTTGAATCAAGAACATGCATTTCACTGATTGCTCTGTGACTTTTGCTCTTTCAGAAAATTTTTGAAGAAGAAGAGTATGCCTTTCAGGTTTGAATGTAAAGCCCAATTATGGCCCAAAAAACTGTGTCCATGCTTCTAACTCTTCTGCTACCCGACCACTAGGACAATAATCGATTCTGGTTCTAGTCTTGCCTAAATAAAAGTTTTGTTAGTCTGTAAGGCTTAGACGAAACAATTCTCAGTATTTGGGTTAAGTTGTATACACTGGGAAAATATGTCCACTGGGTGGCTTAGGAGTGTTACTGATTAGCTTTATTCTTTCTGTCATGAGTTTTCTTTCTTACCAACTTAAAACTATATAAGATAAAAACTCTTTCTGAGATTTTTAAGTGGGCCATATATATACTTCTGAAGGTGTTGTCAACTCAGAGAAAAGCTTTTAAATTCAAAAAAGCTTATTTTCGGTAAGGAAGAAACGATTGAATATATGCACTAGAAATCAGTTGTCTGGCTTTTATTTCGGCTTTTGATCTATTCACTTAGATGAATATTTTTCAATAGTTGAGACAAGCTCCTACGCAACAATCCCATCACTTGTATCAAGATGTATGCGAGGATAATATGGTTATAACTTGTTGCAAGTTGTGACCCTAGTATACAACATTTTACCAGCTAGTGATTTATTTGCTTTCGTTATGTTCAATCAAATCAGCTGTGAAACTACATTGGATTCTTAACATTTAAGCAAAGCTAAGATGAAAGAGATGGAGGTAGAATTCTCAGTTCGTCTTCTAATATCCGACAAAACAAATACAAGTACCTTAAATACTCTTCGAACTTCAAATTAATCATAAGTTTTAAGTAAATACATTGCTGTGAGGCAAATTTATATGAAGATCCTTGCGGTTAATGGCAAAACCACGATTATTGAAACAGATCATATTTCCTATTTCCTGCTATCCTTCCGTTGCATCTTCCAGCACTGTCAGCTTAATATTATTTAATTGACTAATTGGTGACAATGTAAGTATGGTAGCAAGGTCATACCTATTGACTATGATGTTTAACGTATATTCCGAATACTAATGCTCAACTCAATATTGTTTATTTATTGATTTCTTACAAGGAAATCATCAGTCCCTGTTAAAATAATGTGACCTACTGAAGAATGACACTTTTACTAGATGTAAGGGGTTCTCAGTTTACATGTAAGAATCTTAAAAGAGAGCTAATTCTTCCAGTGGCAGATTTCTATCTTGCCTTCGATGCCAATTTCCATCAGTGTTCTTCTGAAAATTTAAGTTTGATATTAAATAAGTTGATTTAGAGCACTTGAAGCAAACACTGTTTAAACAATACAGGACTAGTTATATATATAGTTGTTATATATATATATATATATATATATATATATATATATATATATATATATATATATATATATATATATATATATATATATATATATATATATATATATATATATATATATACTATAATAATAATAATAATAATAATAATAATTTATTTTTGACCCGCTACAAAAAATCAAAGCGAATTATCAATAAAAGAAACAAAACAAACACTACACAAAACAGAAAAAACAAGAAACTAAAGCAAACGAGTAAGGCCTCTGTGGGCGGGCAGATAAAAATAAGTAGACTGGGGTATTTTTGCCAGCAAGCTCTGTGAGCTTCGACCCAATATCCAGGAAACTATAAATAGATATGAGGCTCCTATTCCTATACCATAGAGGCAGATACAATAGAAAACGGGAAAAACGGAAATAATAAGAACGAATTGAACTGATATCTTTTTTATGAAAAATAGGGTAAACTAGACCTACGTTGCCTGGGCAACGTGAAGTGTTGCGGCAACCTTTGTCCGGCTTTGCCGATTAAAGTGTTGCGAGAGCAACACTTTGGTTTTGTTTCTTCGCTATCGGTTAAATGCTGAAGTTGTCAAAACTATCAAAGCTTTCAAAACGGCATATTCAAAGAAGAACACAATCAGTAATCACATGATCAAATTCTTCAGCGTTGAAAAAACAACAGCAAAAGAATATCGGAAAACGGGACTAAATTGAGTTTGCAGCCAGTTGAACTTTATCCTTTTAAATCGTAGACATTGTGACGGATGGAAACTTGGAACATTATCTTATATAATCTAGTTGGTATTATAAAGCTATCCGTAACTTTTCAGGATCAAATACCATAGATGTGCACCAATTTGCACAAATTTGTAGCCCCTCATGAACCTCCTCTAGCAACCCATTCTTGCTTACAAGTCCCTCTTTCGTGAGAGACAAAGAATAACACAATCAGTAATCAGATGATCAAAGGCTATTCCTCAGGGTTGAAAAAAAAAAATTGGAAGAAGGGACTAAATTGACTTTGCAGCCAGTTGAACTTTATCCTTCGCACACCATAGGCTCTGGCTCGAGGACAAGCAAAAACCATCCTTTTTGGCCCCAGGCAAGAGTCGTACGGAGCTTTCCAAAATATAATGTCATATTCATCAATCCGGCCCGAGGTCCACACTAACAGCCGATTATTACTTACTAGGCCCCTAAATGTCACTTTGCAGCCGGTTGAACTTTATCCTTTTCAATCGTAGACATCGTGACGGATGGAAACTTGGAACATTATCTTATGTAATCTAGTTGGTATTATAAAGCTATCTGTAACTTTTCAGGATCAAAATACCATCAGGGACCCATAAATTTCCTGTAATGACTCGCCATCCAGGATCGCTTATTATTGGATGGCGAGTCATTACAGAAAATTTATGGGTCCCTGATTCCATAGATGTGTACCAATTTGCACAAATTTGTAGCCCCTCGTGAGCCTCCTCTAGCAACCGATTCTTACTTACAAGTCCCTCTCCCGGGATATACATCCAAGTTCACCGGAAACAAATAATGGGTACACCAACTAGCAAAAGTTCCAGACCCCTTGTCGCTGAAGTCATTGTAGCCTAACAGCCGATTATTACTTGCAACTCCCCTACATGTCTTACAATCGGGAACCAAGTTGTTCTTACCATCAATTACACCAGAAACAGATAATAGGTACACCAATCAGCAAAAGTTGCAAACCCCTCATTGCCAAAGATGATTATAAGCTAATAATCGACTGTTGCTTGGAAGTCCCCTACATATCTCACAATTGGTATCGGCCTATTTTTGGTTCAAGTGTTTACCTTGCCACTGAAGTTGTCAACCCCTTGAAACTTTCAAACTGGTGTATGTCATGAAGGAATTTTTGTAACAAAAAATGGATGACATATACTTTGATCAGCTCATCAAGGTCTAACGATTGTCATTGAAAAAAAAATTCTATCTGTCTTAGTTCAAAAGTTGACTTTTTTGCCGGAGGCCAACTTTCTAACACCACCACTTAGAATGGAGCAAAGGATAAGCTCTAATTTCTTTAGCAATGAGAGAACTTTTAAAGTTTAAGAGGTATATCTGATACCATTTCTCTATTGCAATCCCAAGTAGAAAAAAAAGAATGGTAAAGTCAGCTGAAATCACGAACAGAAATGGCTAGAAACAATAGATGGCAGCACTTTCGGACCCGTGGGAAAATCGCACTTTTTTGTTTCTGTAAATTTTTCTATTTATCACTCAAAGAAGATATATTGGCTGTGGGGCCGGGGAACTACCGCATATATTTAACACTTATAGATTTTAGTCCATCTTCAATTTGAAACTGGTGCCTGCCTGCTTGCCTGCTAGAACGGAGCTTTCCACTCGAAAGCAGAAACATGGTTTGATGAAACGAAAGCTTGGCTGCACAACTTCAGATACTCCTCTCTGACATAGGCTATATAACTCCACTTCAAATCGCACACCATAGGCTCTGGCTCGAGGACAAGCAAAAACCATCCTTTTTGGCCCCAGGCAAGAGTTCTACGGAGCTTTCCAAAATGTAATGTCATATTCATCAATCCGGCCTGAGGTCCACACTTTCCGTAAAAACCGCACAGGTTAGACCCTTACCAGTTTCCAGGAATAAGCTGAGTTCGGCGGCATAGAAAAAACAAAACAAAAAAAACGGGACAAAACCAAAGTGTTGCTCTCGCAACACAATACCAGAAAGAAACAAAACCGAATGATCTGTAAAAACCGAGTATAATTTAGCAAGAGACTTTCTATTGTATCTACCTCGGTTAGCAACAATTTTAGAGTAACTTAATTGGATTTTCTTCTTGCAATCAGCAACAGTGAGAGTCCGTAAGGATTTTAGAGTTTTACTAACGTTAATTCCCAGCCACCGAAATGAAGAAACCGACGGGATAGAAAAAGATCCACAGATTAGAGGAGTAGTGATATTGCTATTAAATGAAAGATATTCACACTTTGAAAGATTAAGAGAAAGTCCAATCGCATGAAGTTTAGATGCTATATAGTATATACTATAGCATAGCATATAGTATATATATATATATATATATATATATATATATATATATATATATATATATATATATATATATATATATATATATATATAGTATATATATATAAATATATATAGTTATATACTAGTTATATAGGACTAATATAGTTGCACAAATGCTGCAACACAAACCTACTAGGATATTGACAAAGATAATTCCAACATAGCTTGTTTAAAGTTGTAAGAAGTTAAGAGGAACTTAACGTTTGCGTTGCTATTCTTAACATTATGGTATGGATTTTGTTTCTCAATTCACTATTCAGTAACCTTGCTTTTCACACACAAAATCTATTACCATCCAAGTTGTGTTCCACCACTATTTTTCTAATTGCCTTATAGCTGACGTGACTCAGCTCAGGGGCTGAGTAAGCTCAACTAGAGTCGCGCCAAGCTCTAAATAAGTACATGGAGAAATCTTTGGTAATATTTTCTCACGTTAGATGTCATCTCCTTAGTTACATAATATTGACTGAACAGAGAACACAACTATGATCCCTTAGACATTTTTTTACAACAGAATTTTCATTTTTTGTTGCAAACCTACACATATGTAATCTTGTTTTCCGCTTTAACATAGTTGGCTATTGGCATACTATCAGAAAGTTCAAAATTTTCTGGTGTTTTTGCAACAGTTTTACTTTTGTTTTCATCTCCCGTTTTCAAGTTTTTCCAAGTCAAATATGTTTGGGCATATAATGTGTTCAAGAAAATGATTATACATGAATCCCAAGGAAATTGAAACATGCAGAAATACCTTAAACATTGATTTTGAGTCACTTTATTGATGATATATCTGATTAGGACCACAAGGACACGTTTCAAAAGAAACTTAACAAATGTGAGTGTAATTGATTTCAGCTGTAAATTTATAATGGAAGCCAAATAAATGAGAATAAATTAACTTGTTGTGTGTGCAAAGGTTAGAATAGTCAATGTACTTCTAAGTATAATCTTAAACTTAGTAACTAAAAGTTTATCAGCTTAGTACAATTGCAAGACATATTAATTTGCTATAATGGTATGTCAGCGCTTGGGGCAGGTGCTGAGATTATGGTATCTCTGATTATTTGTTTTCCGATGGGAGCAAGGAGTGTGACTCAGTAAGCTCCACCTTAACCAAATAAACTCCAAATCAGTGGGTTGAGAAATTCAGGGAAAATATAAATAGGATTGGATGAATAGCCTCCAATCACTCAGTATAATTCTGGCCAGTAACAAAGAACCCGGAGATTGGTATTTGCGCTGTGCGGTTCCTTAATTTGCATTCGAAAATTCCATTAAATTACAATTTTACAGATTTCTTAGAGCATAAGCACTATCAGAGCAACATACTATTGAAAGTACACACTTCTTAAGCAGCACACTCTAAACTTTAAATTATTTCCACAATACCTTTTTAGCAGAATAACAGTTCTTTTTAATACTTATTTCTTTTGACTCCTAAGAAAAATTGATAGTAGCCTATAAATAATATGCTTAGATGCATCTAAAATTCAATGCAAATCAATGCAATCTGAGTCAAGAGTACTTTTCAAATTTTCTTTTTCTAGTAAATTCCAAGATTTATGTTTGAATTTTCAGATATCCATCAGAGGTTCACTTTGTTCATCGCAACACTAAGTATGACTCCGTAAAGGAAGCTTTGAAGAAACGTGATGGCCTAGCTGTGATTGCAGTTTTGTTTAAGGTAGGCCAAAAAACCAGGAATGAAGGAAGGTATTTATGATTGATTTTATTAATATACATTAAGTTAATAATGTTGTTTCTAAGAAAATGACTGAATTTCTTGTAAAAAGTATGATTTTTCTTCTTCATGTGCGTAGGACAGTTAAATTTAATGAAAAAACTATACATAAAGCTGCAATTCCTGAAATCCATTCGTAGCAACTTCAAGTTTTAGTTAGTTTAATTTAAGTTTTAGTTTTAAGCGCTTCGGTGAATACTTGAAAACATATGATTCCCCTTCTGCACTGGTATGCAAGATCACTGCTTTTCCTGAGGCTAAAATAATTTCAATGATCTAACGAAAATGAAAATTGGAATTCGAAATGTTACAGCGTTAAAAAATGACTATTGTATCGACATCTTGACTGACAAATTTAGACAATTCGAAATAGAGTTATTAGGAATTTCAGAAACTTATATACAAAGGGTAGGAAGGATGAGAATAGGTGATATAGAATTTTTTTTGCTCAAGCAGGAAGGATGGAGTACATGGACAAGGAGTACGGCTCATGATGAATAAAGAAGCTGCTAAGTCTTGTTTAGTCTGGGAAGGTATTAATAATATAATACTAATTGTTCACTTTATGACTAAAAAAGTTCAGAGTATCAGTTGTAGCAGCAATATGCCCCTTTTGAACCGACAGACGGAGTTACTACTGACTCAGATGAATTTTATTGAAAGCCTGCAGGAGCGAATAAACAGGGTCCCAGGTAGAAATGTGGTGTTTTTACTGGGAGACTTTAATGCCCAGGTTGGTAGAAGTAAGGATAGATAGTATCATCGCCTATATAAATGTACTGTAGGAAAAGAAAACAGTAATGGCTACAGACATTTGCAATTTCTTTTTTATAGGTTTAACAATTTAGTTATAACTAATACGGTGTTTGGCTATAAAATTACAAATAAGTTAACATGGTATCCACGTGATGGTAGGACAGCAAATCTTTTGATTATATTATAGTAAACCGAAGACTGGTTGTATCAATACAAGATACTAGGGTATATAGTAGTGATGTTATTGATGTTAAAATTAGATTACCATTTAATAATGTAGGGTTAATTTAAAGATGAAATTTTGGAAGGGTAACTGCCTCCCGAAAAGCTTTATTGCTGGTAGACTCTAAGATGAGAATTTGAGACAGACTTTCCAGGAACAGGTGAATATTTATTTTGAGAGTTTAAAATTTGACAATGTTGAATGTGGTGGGAATAATTTTAGAAAAACAATTTGTTGATTTGCTGATTGTGTCTCAGGGAAGAAAGTTAGGACTGCAAATAGGAATATTATTGAAAAATCTTTATGTTTAATAAAGAGGAGAAGAGGCATGTACAGGAATTATCTAAGTTACAAATTTTATGAAAATAAAAGGAACAAAAAGAAAGTGGAGAAAGTATTAAAACATGAACTAAGCAGGTGTGAAGTGGAGGCCATGGACTAAATTGCCGAGTATCTGGAAGATTCAGCTAGATGACATATTAGTAAAATATTTTTCTGGCACGTTAATAAATTGAGAGAGAGCAGTCAATCTAGACTTGTCCCTCTTAAAGACAGGAACGGTGCTAGAGATAGTGGTAAGGAAAGAGTTAAAGAGATATTGTCAGAACATTTCCAGAATATATTAACGAGTTGTAGTAAAAGAAAAAATGACAAAGTTTGTGATACCCTTGATGTGAAGGAAGATTTCTATTGCGAGGAAGAAATAGCGACTGTGCTGAAAGGATCAGAAAACGATAAGGTTCCAATTGCTGATATTGCAGTATATTGCATATTGCAGTGATTTTGTATAATATGGTGGCTCTAAGGTCGGAAATAAATTACGGACGATTATGAATATAATTTTTCAAAACGGGGAAGTACCTGATTATTTTAGGACAGCCTTAATTAAGCTATTGTATGATAAAGGTGACAAGAGTGAGTGTCGTAATTATCGAGGAACTAGTCTGGTCTCTGTAGGTAGAAAATAACTTAGCAATATGATACTTTCTAGACTGAGAGATGCTTTAGACAAAGTTTTCAGTGAAGAATAGTGTAGTTTTAGAACGGCTATTTAATTTAATTTCTGTTCGTTTTGAATTTTATTAACTTATTGATAGTGATTTGTGGTAGTTCTAAACTTGGAAGATTATTTGAGTTTATTTCCGCTAATTTTTAGCTTAGTAGAGCTCTTTACTTTTTTTTGAAAAACTTGTTTTTTGGAAAAAGTTTTAAAAATTAATTTAAGAATAAATCGTACCTTGGTGCAAGGAAATGGCAGGAAACTTCACTCTCCCAAGACGCTTATCCCCTTGTTTTGAAAACAAGGCAAATTTTCTTCAGCCTCACAGCTTTTGATGGAAAGCATTAAATCTCATGAGCTTTATATATTTAGAATCAGCATAAAAAGCCATTTTTTAAATAATAATTATTATCAAAATTCTTTCTTTTAGAGTCTTTGTCACTATCGTCCCGAGTCACTTCTTAATTACTAGCCGCTACTATGCCAACCCACCCCTCTTATCCAATGACTGAAGAGGTCCTTATAGCCTGTCAGAAAAATTAAATCACGATCAAAGGAAACTTCAGACGCTTAATGCCTAGTCTAGATTCATTCTTGTATCCCAAATTTTGTGTTAAGTCTAAATTTTGTTTTTTTCCTTTAATGAAATACACAAATATTTTACAATAATCATTGCTCACCGAAATGCTGGTTAAACTCAGTCTGCAAAACTAGTTTCTTAATTTTAATAGAAATAAACACTCCTTATCCACAACATACTATTAACCATGTATTAACCATTAACCATGTATTAACTATTAACCATGTATTGATTTAGGAAGCAGCCGCCAAAAATGAGTATTATGACGAGTTTTTCAGCGCTGTTCCAGAAATCAAAAAAGCAAACTCGAAAAAAACATTGGAAGAGCCTGACACCGTTCTTGCAAATTTACTCCCAGAGGATACATCAAAATTTTATCGATACAGGGGATCCCTAACAACTAAACCTTTCACTGAAAACGTCCAATGGATTGTGATGCATGAGATACTTGAACTATCAGGTGCTCAGGTAAGATATTTTTTCTTTGATCGTAGATTTGTGTTTTAATGTTTAACTGAACTAAGTTTTTCATAAAATAAACCATCTTCAAAAACTTTTCCTAAACTAAACCTTTTTCTGCAATTGTCTTATACATTGTGATAGAAAATATACTTACTTTGTCAAAAGCAAAGCTAGGATAAACTTTTCTTTCTTTGATGGAACGTATTCGGTTCAGTTTTTCGTATAATTGAATAGAATTTTATGCCCTCTTTTCTAATTTCACATTTAAAAATGTGGAATAAAGATGAAATAATGTTAGGAAAGCAATTTTTGAAGTTGCTGAATGTGTATTGAGGAAGAAAGTTAGGAGGGTATCTAGAAATATTAGTGAAAAAGTTTTATCTTTGGTAGACATGAGAAGGGGTCTGTAAAAGAATTATCTGAGTGATAGATCATGTAAAAACAAAACTAATGTAAAGAAAGTAGATAAAGCATTAAAAAACGATATAAGGAGGGGTGAAATGGAGGCCATAGATAAAATTACCGAGGATCTAGAACATTCAGCTAGACGGCATAATAAACGTTGGACTGGTATGTTAATAAATTGAAAGGAAGCAGTCAATCCGTACTTGTCCTAGTTAAAGATAGGAACGGGACCACAATAAATGATAAGGAAAGAGCTAAAGAGAGAAGGGTGAAATATTTTGAAAATGTGCTAAACTAAGATAGAGTTCCAGGAAAAGATATAGAAAAAATGAAAAGCGTGTGATACCTTGGATGTGAAGAAAGATTTGTTTTGTGAGGAAGAATTAGCAAGAGTACTAAAGGGATATAAAAATAACAAGGCTGCAGGTACCGATTGTGTAGTAAATGAGTTTCTTAGATATGGTGGCTCTGAGGCTAGAAATAAGTTGCTGAAGATTATGAATATGATTTTTGAAAAAGGGTTAGTACCTAGCGATTTTAGGAAAACCTTAATTAAACCACTGTATAAAAAGGTTATAAGAGTAAGCGTGCTAATAATCGAGATATTAGTCTTGTCTCTGTAGGTAGCAACTCATTCCGTAATATGGCACTTTTTAGACTGAGATATGCTGTAGACAGTGTGGCTTTAGAAAAGGCAGAAGGTCAGGCCAAATTTGTGTTGACCAAAATTAGATGATTTAAGCATACTAGATTAATCTGTGACCAAAATTAGAGTTTCGTGGATTCACAATTCTAGAATAAGTACAAAATCAATGTTAAGAAGGCTAAGTCCCTAAGGCTAAGAATAAGTGAAGATGAACAGGTGACGCTGGGTAACAACAAGATTAATCGGGTGGACAGCTTCACTTACCTCGGTTGTGTTTTTAGTAAAGACGGTGGGAGAACATGCCCTAGCCGTCTCAACCCTTCTCTCGTTATAGCATTAGAAAGGGGAATAAAAGCGAATTTTTCGTGCAGCCTACTGTTTAAAATCCAGTCAGTCAGCTGCATACCCCGGAAAATCCGTAGGCAATTTCTCTGGAAAACATTTAGCAAATATTCATCCACTTTTCGGAGAACCCATGCTTAAGAAACATATTTGATCACTGTTATTTCTGTAGGTTCCAATATTCTAATCTTGGTTTGCAGACTTATCTTCCTGTTCTTCCAATTTTTTTTAACTGTGAAACAACACTCTGAGCCTTGGCTATTCTACTTTTAACATCTTCACTGCTCCCACCGTCTTTAGTAATAATACTACCAATGCAAGTGAAGCTGTTAACCTGATCAATCTTTTTGTTGCCCAACGTAACCTTTTCATCTTCACTTATTCCTAGCCTTAGCAACTTAGTCTTCTTAACATTAATTTTTAGACTGTTCTAGCACCCTGAACTCGTAAAGCCTCTAGAAGTTCGTTCATTTTGCTCACACTTTCATTTAGGATGCTCAAATCATCAGCATAATCTAGGTCCAGGAAAGTTTTTCCACGTTCCGTGTTCCCCCATTGTCGTTCCTGTGCTCCTTAAGACAAAGAAAAACATTAATTTTTAGACTGTTCTAGTACCCTGAACTCGTAAAGCCTCTAGAAGTTCGTTCATTTTGCTCACACTTTCATCTAGGATGCTCAAATCATCAGAAATATCTAGGTCCAGGAAATTTTTTCCTACTTCCGTGTTCCCCCAATGTCTTTCCTGTGCTCCTTAAGACAAAGTCTACAAAAATCATCCATATAAAGGGATAAAACACAACCCTGCTTAACTCCTAATTTAATACGAAACCAGCTGCTAACCTCATTTCTTACAGATGTAGCAGTGTTATTCTCGTACGTAGCCCTAATCACTTTTCCATACAAGGATCAGACCTTCGCTAAAGCTCTTCCATCAACAGAATCGAACGCTTGCTCATAATCTATACAACTGAGAACCCAATGTGTTTGATAACTCAGGCACTTTTCAATTATTAGTCTAAGAGTGAAAATCTAGTCGACACATCTTCTACCCTTTTTAAAGCCACACAGTTTTTCTTTATCATTTTGTCTACAGCGTCTAAAATCTAAAAATAGGTGGATCCCTTATCCTTCACTCTTTTCAGCTTTCAGTTTATTACTGTAGCTGTCACATATTTTGAGCTATCTTTTTATAGTCTTTCTTTTCTTTTTATTAAAGCAATTTTTTTTATTTTTTGGTAACGAGACTTTGAGTTTAATTTATTGCTATCATTTCCTGTATTTGTTTAAAGCCTATTTGACGTTTCAATTTTTTTCTCTGACTAGCATTTTATACTAGTTTATTTTATTGTTGATGCTTTTTTCTTCTTTTTTTTGTGTTTGAGTTTGGCCATCAAGGATTGTAATAGACATTTTTCAATAGATCTCGTCTTTCAAAATCTAAGTAATACAATAAAAATAAAGGAAGTTCGTTTTAATATAATATATATTTTTTTGTAAAATCACAGGGTGACGATCATGGTCCATATGTCTAATTTGCCTAAACTTCGGTATTGCTATTTTCGACTGGTTTCCCTTGTGCACTGCAATGGTTAAAGAAACTGCACCAAACGTCCCATATTTGAACCATCAGTGCAATGGAGTTTTTTTTTGTAAACTCACATAATTTTTGTTAATTTTTGCTTCTAGAAATCCCTTATGGTTTTCAATAGGGCATCAGGTTTTGGATTATATAAAACTTGGCTTTTCAAAAGCATACCTGTCAAGACTAAAGGTTCTATTTCTGTAATGCTAATCTTTGAATAGACAGGCATAGTTAAGATGGCATTTTTCAACTTACAAGCCTCTTCAGATTTTTTTGCCCGACGTCTTATCAACTGTTGGCTCATAATCAAACAGTTCGTGGTAATGAACTGTAAGTAAGGAGCTCCTATCAACAAAAGTGTGGAATTTTGTATTTTAAGATCATGGATGTGGGCTTATTTGTTTTTTTTATTTGATTTATTTTTCCAGAGGGATCGTGTCGATCCAGTGGTCCTAAAATATCGCGGGAGGGTTCATTCCAACGGAAATTAAAAGTTCTACTGCCTTTTTTAAGTGGTCAAAAAATTAGAGGGCAACTAGGCCCCATCCCATGCTCTTCTTTCCCAAAGACACCCGATAAAAATTAGATGGCCATTTTGTTCAGCATGGTCGAAAAATCTAAAAACTATTTCTTTGAGGATGACTTAATCCCCCACAGTCCCCGGGGGAAGCGCTGCAAGTTGTGAACTTGCCCAATGTTTGCATATAGTATTGGTTGTCGGGAAGCATACAGAAGTTATCAGGGGGATTTTTTTCTGATGGGGGGGGGGGGGGTTTCGCGGGGACAAGGCTGCATAGGAGGTTTTTTTTTATCTAAAAGTAAGGATTAAAATTAAAACTAGAAACTAACAGAAATTATTACGTATATGAGGGGTTCTACCCCTTCGTCAATACCTCGATCTTTACGCTAGTTTTTTTCTACTTTTATATGAGCTATTTAAGAGCTATTTTATACAAAATATCCGTAGGTAGAATAAATATTTAAGGAAATAAACCATTTAAAGGGAAATCCTGAAAACAACCTTCTATTTATGGGGTACATAATCTAAAAGCAGGCTCTGAATAGTAATAAACCCAAGTTTTTTCAGTTGAAAGTAAGGCAAAACATTAAACTTAAAACGAGCATAAATTATTCCACGTATGAAAGGGGCTGTTCCTTCCTCAATACTCACCCTGATCTTGACGCTAAAGTTTGTAGGTAGTATAAAATAAGACTTTTAGTCTAATTAAAAGGTACTTGTGTTTAATGAATCGTTCTTAAAGATACTGACAAAAGATCGAACTTTTGCGTAAAGAGTGGGTATTGAATTTAAATGAAACAGATCACTCTAATTTTCAGCCTAATCTGCTCCTTTTCAAACCCAGGTACTTGTGTCTGCTTTCGAAATTTTGTGAAATATATTCAAACTGGTTTTATCACACTTATCTAAAGACAACATAAAAAATTCACTTCTATTGACGAATGTATTTTAGCAACATCTCTTGTTTTTAGTTTGGCCCCTACAAGTACGAATTGCTCTTTCCTTTTATTTCAGTGCAACAAACTTTTTGATCTTCACTTTCAACATCAGTAACTGCACTTCCAAACATCTGCAGAATCTTATGTCAATCAAACTAACCTTCTTTTTAATATGGCATAATCAAAAAGCTTAGCTGGTTTTTCATTATAATGACCTGTTGACTTGTGGGTCATTTTGCAGCAGTAAAACATACTATTTATAACTAGATTAGTGTATCCAAGTAACTGTAACGGTTTATTGACATTGCTGTTTCCTTCTGGACACCAAGTTGGTTTTGTATGGATTACCATCTATCACTAATATTACCAGTCTTGATATTAAAGTCCACGAATGAAGATAGTATATTTCTACCTTAGATCTATATTTATAGGATCAAATAAATATAATATATATATATATATATATATATATATATATATATATATATATATATATATATATATATATATATATATATATATATATACCCCATATATACGATTGTATGTATGTGTTTCCTCAAGTGTAGTTTATTTTAAAAATGATTTTTTTTTAGCTCGAGAAATTTGGCAAAATACAGGACCCAGACGGAAACCAATTGAGATACAATGACCGCGAAATACAGCCTATAAGAGACAGGGAGATTTTCAACAGAATAGGTGCAGCAAAACAATCTGCTAAAAAATCATTTTTGTTTTCTCAAAATAGTTCAGACCGAAAGTGAAAAATATATATTTGTTTATTTTAAATATTTATTGACATATATATTTATTTATTGCAAATATCTTAAGCAATGCCTTAGCGTCAATTAGTGTCAATTAGTGTCAAAGATCTGAAGCCAATTGCAACATCACAAATTACATGATTACATGTAAAAATTACAGGATCGCAGTTTTTTTTTAAATCTAAAACTATATACACTACATATAAAACTATATACAACCGAAAAGAATGAATTAGGGTGAAAAAAAAGAAAACAAAATGAATGTTAAAATATAAGATTCGGTAATATGACGAACTTTCTTAAACTTTTAGGTAACTTATTTCAAGTAGCAAAGGATAATATAAAACAATCATACCATGTTAGTAGCAGGAAATGAGTCTTCTGTTTTGTTTTTTACTGTTTTACGTTCTAAAGCAAATTACAGGATCGCAGTTTTTAAAAAAATCTAAAACTATATACACTATATATAAAACTATAAACAACTGAAAAGAATGAATTAGGGTGAAAAAAGGAAAAAAAATAATGAATGTTAAACTATAAGATTCGGTAATATGACGAAGTTTCTTAAACTTTTAGGCAACTTGATTCAAGTAAAAAAGGATAATATAAAACAATCATAACATATTAGGAGCAGGAAATGAGTCTTCTGTTTTGTTTTTTACTGTTTTACGTTATAAAGTAAATTACAGGATCGCAGTTAAAAACAGCCACAGCATGTTAGTTGAACAAAACAAACGTAACGTAACGTTTTACGTAAAGAAACTACAGGATCACAGATTTATATATATTCTAAAGCAAATTACAGGATCACAGTTTTTCAAAATCTAAAATTATATACACAATATATAAAACTGAAACGAATGAACTAGGGTGAAAAAAAGGAAAAAAAAATGAATGTGAAAATAAGCGATTGGACAATGTAACAAACTTTCTTGAACTTTGTGGATAGCCTATTTCAAGTAACAAAGGGTAATAAGAAACAATCACATAATATGTTAGTTACATGAAATGGCTCTTCTATTTTGTTTTTTACAGTTTTATGTTCTAAAGAAAATTACATGATCACAGTTTTTCCAAATCTAAAACTATATACAACTGAAATAAATGAATTAAGTTAAAAGAAGAAAAACGAGAAAATGAATGTGAACACAAGCGATTCTGTAATATACCAATCTTTCTCAAACTTTGCAGATAACCTGTTTCAAGCAAGAAAGGATAATAGGAAACAATCATACAACATTTTAGTAGCAGGAAATGAAGCTTCTGTTGTTTTTTTGTTATTTTTTTTTTTTACCATTTTACGTTCTAAAGTAAATTGCAGGATCAGAGATTTTTTCTAAAAAAATCCACAACTATATACACTATTAAAAACTACATACAACTGAAATATATGAATTAAGTGAAAAAAAGAAAACAAAATAGCTGTATACTTGGTTGGTCTCATTGCCCTGTATATACGACTTGTTTTTGACGCAACACCTCAAATTAGGTACTATTTTCTCAGACATCACTGCCTTCCTATGACGAGCAAATAAACATTTAAATAGAGAAAAATCCATTTATTTAAACAGCAAAACAGTAAAATAAAAGTTTAAATATTTCGATCACATTTGCGGCAATCGTCATCGGTGGAAATACTAAAGTAATAAAAATGAAACTAACTTAATTATACAAAACAAAACAATTAACTCTCGGGTCATTCATAAAATAATGAACTTCCGGGTTATTTACTAAATTTTTTTGGAGAGAGTTCAGTGACAAAGTTCACTCAAAGTCTTGATGTAATTTTTTTTTTTTTAATCTTGTCTAAATAAAACAGTTTGTGGTAACGAACTGTAGTAAAGAGTGTCCCGGCTCAATAGTAAACGAAACTCTAAAAAACGGAATTTTGATACTAATACATACATCGAAACAATTGGTTTCTTACGCTGATTTTGGTAAAATTCTAGTTGACTTCTTGCTATCTCAGAAAGGATTTAGGTTAGGAAAAATGAAACTTTCAGGGATGAATCTACAGACTAAAATATGTCCCGGGAAGGTATTTTGAAGCAACTAACTCCACTCCTTCTTACTCTAGAGGGCCCTGACCTTTGATGACCTTTAAAAATATGTGTGTTATAAAAGTTTAACCTTGCAAAATAGATCTTCTGCTTAATTGAAGTACATCAAAATTGTTTTCAGATTCATAACTTTGCTCAATTCCATTTTATAAAGTTTTAAGGATATACAAATACATTTCCTGAATTTTGAAAAAAAAACATTGATATGGCTCAAAATTCTACTCAAATAACAGGAATTGCATTTTCTGAACTAAAGGCAGAGAAAAAGCAACTAGTAACTGAAAATTAAGGTAAAACGTTGTTTTGTCAAAATTTCAATAGGTATAGGACCTGTCATGTAGGGAAATTTCAGGGCCCTCTAGAGGGAGAAGGAGTGAAGGTGGGTACTTTAAAATACCTTCCCGGGACATTCTTTAGCCTGTAGAACCATCCCTGAAAGATTCATTTTCCTAGCCTAAACCCTTTCCGAGATAGCAAGAAGTCAATTAACTAGAATTTTACCCTGGTTTTATATGCATAAAATTCAGTCTTACTCATCAAAAGTTACGAGCCTGAGGAAATTTGCTTTATTTTGGAAAATAGAGGAAGCACTCCCTAAAAGTCATAGGATCTTAACAAAAATCACACTATCGCATTCAGCGTATCAGAGAACCCTACCGTAGAAGTTTCTCCTATCTGCAAAAATGTGGAACGTCGTAACTTTTGCCAGAAGACCGATCACGGGTGCGTGTTTATTCGTCTTTTATTTTTTTTTCCAGGGGTGATCGTATCGACCAAGTGGTCCTAGAATGTTGTGGGATGGCTCATTCTGACAGAAATTAAAAATCCTAGCGTCCTTTTTAAGATAAAAAGAAACCTTTTCGGTTTCTCTCTGAAAATTAAAGTTTGGCCTTCTATTTGATTGCTGGAGAAATTTCTTTAACAATTTTAAAAATATACACCCTTTTAAAAATTTGGAGACATATAGTAGTGTTTAATTTAGCTTTATACCTCCTTTAGTTAACATGAAAAATGAAACTTAATACCATTCTCAAAAAATCTATCTATGTTCTTTGACAGTTTAGAAACACTTACACTGTTCTGATTTAGTTAAATTTTACGAGCAGAAGTACTAACAAAAATAGCCCCGAAAGTTTGAACATAATATCCTCGGTTGTTCTTGGGGATATTGCTGAGATATCTTATTGCCAACCAGCATAAACACAAAGCGTTTTGATTTCATTTTAAGGCAACATTTAGTTTTTCTACATACTGGCAAATTGCACAATCGTGAAGACTTGACGTACACATTAGCCTTAGAGATACAGTTACAAGACCGTTCAGCTATTCTGAACAACATGGCTATATTACAATTTAATTGGAAGTGTTTGGATAAAGTATGTGCCAAATAAGGGCTGATTACCCTCCAATCCTTTTTGAGTCTTAAAAAGGGTACTAGAACTTTGAATTTCCAATCAAATTAGATCCTTTAAAATATCAATGATATTACTAGCTTTGATAGAGCAGCACTGCCTATGATACCGCTTATATACCCTTTTAATACTTGCATGTGTATAGTTTTCTTGTTCAGTTGAGACTACCCCTAAACTTTTCAATTCAATGCCTTTAGTGGCATTAGTTGCAGTAGCCGTAGAAGCAATATTAAAAGTGTCTTGTGGCTAGTTCAAAATCCGTCACAACTTACCCTGGAGGTCTAACTTAATAATATAGACCGTTATTGTGATACTGCTTTGTCAACCTTCTTAAAATCTACATTATCATAGTTCGTTTTGATTTAGTTTGACATCTGCCTATATATACCTTGAAAGCTTCACCTTAATACCCTTAGCTTGTGTAGTACCAATATTTCTTGTAGCGGTAGTAGCATTAGTAGCAGTATGCCTATAACATGTTTGTCTTGTTTTCAACATACCCTTCAACACAAGATGAAATTTCCAGCTTAATACCACCAAACAACGGGTCGAGAAGCATTACTGATGCTTCTCGATAGTAGTAATAGTAACAGCAGATTCATTCCTTTTTTTGAAGGATCCTCAAAAAAAGTTAGTATGAAAAAAATTACTAATAGGGAAATACGGCTGAAAACGAATCAGCCCATAGTGACCGAAGTTATGAAGAAACAAAGATGGACATATTTGGGTCATATTCTACACATGCCTGTCAAGAGTGTCTCGATGTCAAGAGTGTCAAGAGTGTCTCAGTGACATCCTGAAGGAAGAAATGACAAGGCCTATCAAAGAACACACTGCGAAGGCAGTATGATCGGGACCTGAAAGAGGCCAACATTTCACTCACTCCACAAGGAGAAGATATCCCTGCTGCGACACAGCTTTGTGATGAAAGGAGAGGCGCTGTCAACGCCCTATGAGCCACTGATGGCTAAGGAGGATCTAAGGTAAGAGTTAGTAGTAGTAGTCTTAGCTTTAATATTAGTAGTAGTAGTAACAGTGAGTAATAGTTGTAGAAGTAGAAGCAGTAGTATTAGAGGTAGTAGTATCTCCACATTGTCTTTTGGTCAATTTAACAGTGAACTCATGATGCCCCAGAAGTTTCACCTTGGCACAGTAATCCGTTCCAAAACATTGTTGATGTGCGCTTTTGACACCCTTTTGAAACCATATTTGCCTTAATCCTCTAAGCCTTACAAATTGCTGCAATTGAAGTAGCAGTTGGAGTGGTTTTGTAGCAGTAGTAGTATTAGTTAAAGTAGCAGAGGTATTAGTGTTAGTAGGGACATGCATTTATTACGGTTTTGTCAATTGATCTTCCCCTTTAAGTATTCTCTGAAAGTTCCATCTTAATACCCAAATTCATTCTTCAGATATACCCTTTTGACAGTCATCATGCGCATAGTTTATTTTGATTTAGTTCAAATTCTCCCTCAATATTCTGTCAAAGTTTCACCTTTGTATATGTAGCCTTAATTGCACTAGTATTATAATAGTAGTTGTACCAGTGGGAACAGTAGTAGCAGCAATAGTGATTATTAGGTGTAGCGGAAGGTATGGCAGGGCCTCTTGATCGATGTCGCATTGATACTCAGCAACCAGTATGGATTATCCACCCAGAGCTTAAACCTATAAAAAATACAGCAAAGTTTTGGCTTCGAATTTGGGTAGCGTGTGGCAGACCTCCTTCGGGAAAAGTGCTTGATATTAAGCAGTCAATAAAGATTGCTTTAAAAAAGCATCCCAGAAAAATTCGTCTTAGTGGAAAAAATTTCCCTAAGAGTAAGAAAGATTGGAAAATGTTTCAAATAGTTCCAAGTTTGACGAATATAATACTCAGTCTAATATTTCTTCGTCTCGATGGCTGTCAAACTACTCTCAAGTTTTCTTGAAGTTAAACCATTCTGTGCATTCTGTGTATAGTAAGTTACAACACATTTGTTTATCTCGTAACCCGTCACAGCGGCATGTCTTACCCGTTTTGTATGACCTTATCATTAAGTCAGTGAAGCGGCTCAAATTGCAATAATGTGATATAGATGGTATTTCCGTTAAAAATATTGGGCCTGACTCCAAAGAACTGATGTTTACATTTGCAATTATTATTTCAAATGCGTTTGGTTATTTCCATAGTTTCTGACAATTTCCTCTCTGCAACTGTTCCATCAATATTGACACACGGAAAGGATGCTTCTGCTTGTTCTTCTTGTCACCCCATTACAATCACGTATACGCTAAGCAAGATTTTTGAATATGTTTTACTTCCTTCAATCATTTTATGGAGAAATCAGTACGGGTTCAAGCAAGGAATAAGTTGTGCACGCGCCCACAGGGCGATAATATTGTTCATAGTCAAGCTTTGTATTCTCTTTCTGTAAATGGTGTAAATATTTCTATTGTCTTTGTTCTGAGATACTTGTACAGTCATTCACACTTGCGTTAGAACTAAATAGGACTCTCATGCACGAAAATATTGCAGTCCATTATGGTGTACGTCAAGGTGGAGTGTTGTCACCTTATATTTTCAAGATGTGCATTGCTTTGATAATTGTCAAGATCTCTCAGACGTACTTTATGGGGTTTACTGACGTGTCATACATTGCTTACGCAGATGATATTCCCCTTATCAGTAGATGCAAATCTTTCCTGTCCCGCACAGTTCAAAGGGTTAAAAAGGTTTCCTTGATATTGGACTAAATCTGAATCTTGAAAAATGCGAATATATTTGTTTTAACCGGTACCTTCCCAAATACACCTCTTCAAATTAAAAATACATCCATTCCCTCTGTTGAAATTTTTCGGTGGCTTGGTTTAACAATTTGTAAAAATATTTTGTCCTCCCGTAAGTCTACAATATCTGAAGCTTGTAAAAAAGTCATAATTGAATGCTCTAAGATTGTATCAAACCGGTCTAAGTATAATCGAAAGGCCATGGTTTCTTTGCATTCTGTTTTTTGTGATCACTCTATATTCTATCTTTCTGGGTCCCTCATTCTCCTGAAAAAGAGTGACTTATGTAAACAACGTAGATTTCACTTCTGAGAATAATCTGAAAATACAAGTTCCCAATATAACTGCAAAACTACAGGAGCTTTATGATAAGTTATCGGCACAAGCATATCGACGGCTTACCCCATATCACGGGCTCAACCGTTTGTTTTGTTGCCCTTTTTCCTTGTTGATTTTGTATTGTGTTGTACCTTTTTACATTTGTTCTCATCCGTTTGTTCTGTTGATTTTGTTGGACCTATGTGTTGTTTTATTTTCTTGTGTTGTTTTCTTTTCTGATGTTTATTCTGCTTTCTCTCTTTTTACTCCACTGTCCTCACTCTGTTTGGTGGAGAGGTTTATAAATAAATTATTATTCTTATTCTTAGTAACAATAGTAGCAGCAGTATTAATAGCAGTAGCAACAGGTACATTTTTCCTCTTGGTAAACTGAACATCTCACTCATGATGCCCCTAAAGTTTCCTTTTGATACGATAAGCCGTTCCAAAAATGTTCCTGATGCACTCGTACCAGCAATTTCCTTCGTATCAGCAAATTTCCCTCAACATTTTTTCAGATATTTTTTCAATATCCTCAGCCTTAGCAGTACTTTCTAAAGAAGCAATAGTTTTAGTCATAGTAGCGGTAGTAGTAATAGTAGTTGTGGGATCTGTAGAAGCAGTAGTAGTTGTAGTCTTTTTGGTCAATCGATCATCTCCCTTATTATTTTCTGAAAATTCCAAATTAATATACTTAGTCATTAATGACTTATATCCTTTTGACAACCCATATACACTTAACATGTTTTGATTTAGTTCAACACTCCCCACATCATTCCCTGAAAGAATCATATTATTTCCCTTCGTATTTTAGAAAAATAGAAATCAAATATGACGTATACCCTTTCCCAATAACATATACCATGTATAAACAATGAACAATTGGCTAACTTACAGCCCTTGCCAGAAAGCCTCAGGGGGTATCTCCAAACACACAATTGCAAAGCCTGTCAACAATGCTGAAGAAAAAGATGTCTCAAAGTTTCATTTGGATGTTTGTTTGGGAAATGATGGGCATAGGAGGAGGGACGGGTTACACTCAAAACATCAAAACGCCATTCATAGAAACCATATATGCCACAAGGGCATAACTTAAAGCCCTTTCCCCAGAACTCTGGGGGGCTGTGTCAAGCCTGGAGGCATTTTTATATGTTCTTTGGGCTATTTTAAACAAAACGACCATCGCACAATTTCAATCAGATGCGTTTGGTGAAAAGAAGGGTAGTTAGAGGGTTAGTTGACCTCCATCACATCTGACCCTTAAAAAGGAACTAGAACTTCCAATTTCAACCAAATGAGACACATCTGAAGTTTACAAAACCATCCCTTCCATAAGAACCTTAAATGCCCCAGGGGAATAACTTACAACCCTCATCCCTTGGCTCTGTATCAACCCCAAAAGCCTTGTTATATGATCTTTGAACTATTTTTAATGAAAGAAGAGTCATAATTTCTAGCCACTAATTGAAAATAATCTGAAAGTGTACCTTAGGGGTTAATAAAGGGTTGAAAGTTGTGCAAGTTGCATTACATTAATATACAGGTATTTTCGTTTTAAACCTTAAGGAAATGTTCAGACAATCCCAAACACAAAATGCATGCTGGTTGTCAAAAAGGAATATCAGCATTATCTAAGGATATGGCTTAAGGTATTAAGTTGAAACTTTCAGGGAATGTTGAGGAGGCACCGGAGGTGTCCGAGGGCCGCCTTCCCTTTCAGATTTAAATATCATCTCAACATCAGTAAATTTTTTAAACAGCCCTTTCATTCAAAATAGTCAAAAGGCTATAATAGCTATATCTCTGGGCAGGCCATAGCCCACTCAGCCCACGGGTAAGGATTATAAATTATGCAACTTTTCTGTTGTTTACATGCAGGATTCATTATGAAAAAAAGGAAGGGGATGTTTAATGACATGTACTTAATTAAGCTGTAGTCTTCTCAAGTTTCTATTATTTTGGATGTAAAATGTGTATTTAGCCTATTTCGATCAACATCCTGGAATATTGAAAACCGTTTATTTGAGGCATTAGCCACTTTGTCATTTAGTAACATGACACGAAATGAAGACGGGTATTAGTTTTAAAATTAATAAATTGTTAAAAAGAACAAAACAGGGCAACCAAAAATAAATGACTGAGTTTCAGCCTTTTCAACAATTGTCACTGTGCCTGGTTACCCGTTTGACCAAGTGCACAAGAATGAGGATATTTGCAAATATACCTAACATTTTTTTCTCAATCATCGTATGGCTTTAAAAACCCATCTCCAAACGAACTATATCCAAATGGATTTATGAGGCTTTACTTATTTGTAGGTAAACGGCCTTATTGTTTATGGTACCCATTGTACAAGATCTGAAGGGACCACTCATCTTAGGGCAAGCGAATTCATAGACTATACACTGAAATATATCGACTGGACTAATGCAAAAAAAAAACAAAAAAACAACAGAGCGAGGTAAAACTCAAAGAAAAAACAACAATTGAGAATGCCGCAATTAGAGGGAAAGAATGAATGACTAAAACAACGCGGATGTTTTGCCTGTCAGCAGACTAGGCGTCCTCAGCACAAGAGAAACAAAGATAAAAAAAACTACAAAACTAAAAACAAATGAAACCACCACCAATATTAAGAAAGTACAATTGTAGCAACTGACCGACGTAGGGAAAAAAGCAATTAGAGTTACTTCAATAAGAACACCAAAGCAACTGAGAAAAAAATTATAAAGACTGAAACTAAGTTAATTATTCTGTTGCGAAATAATCTTCTTGTTAGCTATTATTGAAGCAACTCTTTTTGGTCAAGTATCTATTCCCCTAGTGATTATGTAAAATCTTAATTCCCTAATTGACTATTGATTCATTTTTTAAGAGACGATGATAAATTTGGTCAATATTTAAATTTCCCGTCCCCCTATTTATTAAAAGATTAGCAAACATATGTTTTTTAAATTTCTTTAGCCTCCCTCTGCCACTAATGAAAAACCACTATCATTAGAAGTAGCCGTGTCCTTTTTTCAATTGAGTTGCGATGTTCAATAAATCTTGCAAGAAATTGTTGGTGGGTTCTACCAACATAAAACTTTCCACAAGAACGAGGTCTTTCATACAGCCCACTAACTAAATTTCCCCGGATTAAATCCTTCACGAAATTAAGGAAACTACCTATTGGTCTTACCGATTGGAAGCATGCATTAATGTTATGTTCAAGCAAAATCACACAGTTCGTGGTAACGAATTGTAGTAAGGAGCGACCCGGTTCAATAGTAACAAAACTCTAAAACCAGAATGTTGATACAAATAGATACATCAAAAGAATTGGATTTTTATGCTGAATTTAAATATATAAGTTTCATTAAGTTTAAGATTACTCATCAAAAGTTGCGAAACTGAGAAAATTTGCTTTATTTTCGTAATTAAAGGGAAAAAGAACCCTTAAAAGTCATGGAATATTGTTGAAAATAACACCATCAGATTCAGCGTATCAGAGAACCCTACAATAGAGGTTTCAAGCTCCTATCCGCAAAAATGTTGAATTTTGTATATTCTTGCCAGAAGAAACATCACGGATGTATGTTTATTTGTTTTTTTGTTGTTATCTTTTTTTTCAGGGGTGATCGTGTCAACCCAGTAGTCCTAAAATGTCGCCAGAGGGCTCATTCTAATGGAAATAAAAGCTGTAGTGCCTTTTTAAGTGATTAAAAAATTGGGGTGCAACTAGACCCCCTCTCACGCTCTTTTTTCCCAAAGTCACCGGACTAAAATTTCGAGACAGGCATTTTGTTCAGCGTAGTAAAAAATCCCATAACAATGTTTTCGAGGACGACTTAATCCCCCAGAGTCCTCGGGGTAAAGCCTTTAAGTTATGAATTTTCCCCAGTGTTTACATATAGCATTGGTTATTCGGAAGTATACAGACGTTTTCAGGTTTTTTTTTCTAGTGGTGGTGGTTGGGGGTAGGGGATTAAGTGGGAGGATCTTTCCATGGAGTAATTTATCACGGGGAAGAGAATTTACATGAAGGGGGTGCTGGATTTTCATCATTATTAAAAAAGAGAAATTAAATAAAAAATAGGTTGGGCCCTAAGGTTTGACTCTTTCTCACAGCTCTACTTTTTAAAACAATAATAAACTTCAGCGTTAAGAGCGGGGTGTTGAGCAGGGGACAGACCCTTGCATATACAGAGTAATTTATGTTCGTTTTAAGCTCTAATGTCACTCCTTACTTTCGGTAAGTTTCATTGAAATAGGTCACACGAATGACAATTCAAATGCCTATCACTGTGTTTAGGCTTTCTGTATATTAAAAACAATAAATGGAAATTAGTTTTAATTATAAGATATCAAGAAAAAATAGTTTGTTTAGTTTCTTTAAACTCGACTTTAAATTTTAATTTTTATCAAAACTATTTAAATGTTTATTGAAAAGATCTTAGGAATCTAAAACGTGTTTCCAAATGCAAACCACATCGTCCATGAATCTGCCCCAGAAACAAGGGGAGAACCTTAAGCTGTTTATCGCGGAGGTTTCAATAGAGTCCATGAAAAGATTTGCCAACAAAGGAGAGAAGAATGCCCCCATGGCCAAAACAAACACTTGTTTCTAAATTCACCTTTAAAACCAAAATAAAGAGAATATTCATTTACAAGGATAACCAACTTCATAATGACATCAATATCCAAAGTAGTCATTATACCAATTTCTTCCTTCTTAATTTTATTTCTAGCCCTGACAAGGACTCTTAATGTGAAACTGTGTTTCTTAGTATTTGCCAAAAGAAAATGGTAGTCAAATTCTGAAAATCATTATAAATATTTACTTGAAGAAATCGAGAGTAAAAATTGAGGATATACTTTTGTGTATCGAATTAAAAATACACTAGACAATAATATGCAATTCTTCGCTTAAGCCTCTCCCTCCCCTGATGAAGAAATATAAAGCCCTCTATAAATATTCAAACATTTTTAAGAATACCACGACACATTTTTTGTTCTTGCCAATTGGTTATTGTGGCTGCAAAATAACAAAGAAAAGAGTCAAGAAAAATTTTGAGATTATAAAATGAGAATATATTCTAGTGTATTGACAGACAAAATGCTCTTAAACCTCTCCCCCGTTCTTGAAGATAAAATATACAGATCCCTATAGAAATTCACAGAAATTTTTAGGACAGCGAGACTTTTCTCTTCTTTATTTATTAGCGTTCACTGTAAATAATAAAGGAGAAAGGAGCAAAATGTTATGCGATACGCCTTTTTGACAACTTTAGATACACACATTGTCTTTTTATTCGGTCGAACATCTCCGACAACCTGTCTTGAAAGTTCCAGTGCAAAATTCTTACCTGTTCCTGGGTATCCTTCTTGACAATCTGGATACACATATAATCTTTTGATTTACTCTTACTTTTACTTCTCTTTACTCTTACTTCTTAATATCCATTGAAAGTTTCAATTTAATATCCTTAGCTGTTCCTAATATATCACAAATACACCCTTCTGACACCCTAATTAATACCCTCAGCCGTTTCTAAGATATTGCAGCTACACCTTTTTGATAACCTGGATGACTACAGTGTAACCTTAATACCCTTAATCTTTTTGGAAAGACCCAGAATCAAAGATTCTCCCTTTACCTAATATAAAAAAATCCTATATACGAAAATTGGACAAACTGCGTAATTTATAACCACTGCCCCAGGGGCTGTGGGGGTCCCATCATTCTCAGTGAAATAGTTATTGGACCTTTCGACCCTTTTGAGCAAAATTAGAATCTCAAAATGCTTTATTTCGGTTCAGGAAGGCGGGTCATCTGAAAAGGGCGAGGGGGCTAGTTGCCCCCCAATCTCTTTGGACTCTTGCAAAGAACACTGGGACTTCCAATTTTCAATCGAGTGAGCTCTCTTCGAAGTTTTTGCGACAACTCCTTACATAAGAAGGGCCCTGGAGAAATAAAAAAAAATACATTTAGCCCAATTCCCATTTTACTTAGGCAGCACTCGCTGCCTCCGATATACTCATTTTGACTACAGGTTTAGTTATTTATGTACTACTAAGCTTTGAATAAGCCTGCCTTCGTATATTTAAGGTAAATGAAAATACTTTTTCACCTGTTCCTGTTCTTGATAGTTTTCAATGGGGTGTCGGGTTTTAGACAGAATGAAACCTTGTCTTTTCATACATGTATAAATTATGATCATAGTTTAAAGCCATTTTGGTGGAGGAAACATACGGACAAAAGTGGTCAAACCTCGGGGAAATTGCAACAGAATTTTTTTTGCACGAAAAAGGTAAGAAAAATCAGCTTAATCACACAAAAAATCCCCCCCCCCATCCCCCTTGCACAAGTACCCCAAATTCCTCCTTGAAGGAGAAAAATGAGGGGGGAAAATCAATTTTCACTTCTCGAAATCGAAATGGAAAATCGATTCTCATTAATCATTTCTGCTTTTCAACTTCATTTGTGGAATGCCATCTACTGTGTATCATTCAAGCTGAGTTTGTTCTTCTAGGTGTTTGAATTAAATTGGAATAGTTGTGGGCATAAAAGTCACGGCTAATTTTAGAAAAAGCCAAGACAGATAGTCCAATTGAGTGAGAGGCAATTCTGGCATTACCCCCCCCCCTTATTAGAATTGCATAAGAAGATGTTAGTTCATTTGTTAATGGATACGTCTATCTAATTATACGTTCACGTGTCATTCCTAGGGCAGTCGAACCAAGCAACGAAAACAGTAGCAGTATAGCTGTGATGACCAAAAATAAAGTCCACACCGCGTGTCGTCGTAACTACTGTGACAGACGTCCGATCAACAGAGAAAAGAAAGCTCAAATGAAACTTGAGCAGAAAGGACCGGTTTTAGTTCCCCCGACCAGGTCTTCAGCTCCATGTTTTGAATTTTCGAAGAACTGCCTATTCTGTGGTCAAGCAGTGCAATTATGCAAGATCACAAGTCGCGAACTCGCTTAAGCTTATGCAATACGAACTCATAGCTTCAACTACTCGATTAGTGAAATGTGTAAATGATCGGTAGGCCATAACAGTGCTTGGTCGGATAAATTCAAAGACTTCTGACCTTCATGCAGAGGATGCCGCTTATCATCAAATATGCTCAGTGAATTTCAGGACAGGAAAAGAGGTTCCACAGAAATGCTGTGGTCAAGAAGAGGTGAGTGAAGTGCCTCCACCAAAGAAACGGAAGGGAAGACCGTGCGATAGTACAAGGAAAGCCGTCTCGAAGAAGCACTTTGGTGCTATACCAGCAGTGAAGAACCTGTACCTTTGACGATCATTTTAAGACAGATGGCTCATATTCTGAAACTGACTGTGATAGTTTGGCCTACAGCTTCCATCAAGCCAAGAATTTGCCAATTATTGAATATGGCGAGTAAGTGGTTGTGTCCGATTCAAAAAGGAAAGAGACACTCGTAACATTTAGAGATACGGTTGACAGGATATTACGAGAATTTTACCAAGAGGTGAAAGCAGATAATGGAAACGGAGTAAGGGATCAGCTCATCAAAGTCGTTGGAAGGATAATAAGAAGTGAAATCAAATCCATTACGACAAGGAAGCATTCCTACGAATTTCTTAACGAAATATCGTCAATAGAGAAGTCTTTGAACTTCGTGTGCCCATCTCTTTGTCTACTGGTTTCATCGATAGGGGTCGACACGCCTCGTCTAATATCTGCTATTCGACAGGCTATAATGCATCAAGCAGACCGCGAGGATTAATTGTCTCCTATACAAATATGACAGGTTTCACAGCTGCACCACAATTTTTCATCCCGATTTTAATTGACACACTGTACAAACTCGACTTCGTAGTCGGAGGTAAACAAAATTGAGAGATGTGCAGCAGTAAATCAAACGTTGTTGGAAGAGTCCGAAGAGAAAGCGTTGATCTTCATATTGATACTATTGACGGCCTGAATATCTTTCATGGAATGGGACCTATTGTAGTGTCTACACCTGAGTTGCCGGCAACAGACCTTTCAGTGCCAAGAAAAGAAGTAAGTGGAGATGAGATGAAGTCAATGAGCACCGTGCCATTCTACACTTACCAAAAACCCGCTAAGTCACAACCAAGGACTTTTGTTTTCTTGACAAACAGTGGTAACACTCATGACAATGAATGGGAGGTCAAAATGCTCTGGCGCACCACACGCCCCTTAGAGGTGCAAATGAGGTAAATAGTAAAAAGAAACGCCTTTTGACCTCATATTTGGCAATACGGTACTTTATTTGATATAAAATGATCCTTTAGCTGGAGCAAACCGACAAATAACGATCTTCGTACTTTATCCCCCCCCCCTCCTTGAAGGTTAAAATTGATACTGGGGTACGGAAAAATTGATTTCTGACGTCAGACTCGGATTGGTCATGCTCGATTTGATAGAATACGACCACTTAAACAGAAAAATACGTCCAAATAGAAATTCCAATACCCCCCTTATTTTTCCTCTTCAAGGGGGGGTTTCGGGCAGTTGTGCAAGGGGGATTTGGAGGGATTTTTTTTGTGTGATTAAGCTGATTTTTCTAAACATTTTGGTGTAAAAAAAGTTCTGTTGCAAGTTTCCCAATGTGTATTTGTGTATTATTAATCTAAAAATAAGATGACATTCCTAATACGATTTTTGATGTTGAAGCCTCTAAGTTAGGGAGATACACTGCGGTAAAACCGGAATTCTCTGACGCAGTGTCAAGAGCCGAAGCATTACGACAAGGTATTAAAGTAGGATATGAAAAACTTACACGTTTACGAGTTCAAGGCGATTCCTCGTTGTTGTAATATTTGCCGGTCCCCTGAACATCTCCAGTCGTCTTGTTCCAGTGCAACACCAAAATGTGCTCGATGTGCCGGTCCCAAAGTCTCAGATAGAGACTCGCCTTGCAATTTGTCACCTATGTGCCCAAACTGTAAAGTCAAGCATGTTTCGTATAGCTTCACATGTCCTAAACTGAAAGCAATTGCAAGTCATAATTTGCCTAAAACTTAATTAATGTCTGTATCAGTATCAGTTGTGTCTTTTAATATTT
This sequence comes from Artemia franciscana, assembly GCF_032884065.1. Classification (NCBI taxonomy): domain Eukaryota; kingdom Metazoa; phylum Arthropoda; class Branchiopoda; order Anostraca; family Artemiidae; genus Artemia; species Artemia franciscana. The sequence goes on along the minus strand of NC_088867.1, from coordinate 807,403 downwards.
GAGGGATACAAAACAAGGATCTTACCATTGATGAACTGTACAGTAAGTTTGACATTGTATGCTTGCAGGAACATCTTTTGACAAGAGTGAGTGTTAACTTCCTGCACAGCAGTGCTAATCACTTTACTTTCACAACAAAATGCTGCTTCTACTTCTAGAAGGCCTTCCGGGGGCTTAGTATGTATTATAAAAAAAAAAGATCAGCTTTTTGTCTCCGACATGTTATTTTTCTGACGAGTATTTTCTAGCTATAACACTCGGCAAAACTGTTTTAATTAATACATAATGCCTCATGATGAGACAAATATGACTTCTTTGAATAAATTCTCCAAAGCATGTGGAAGTTTAAAAACTCTCCTCCATAGAATAAGCAAGGATGCTTGCGAATTTATTATTATTGGTGATATGAACACTGACGTAAAGCTTGATTCTGTGCGTTCTATGAACCTTCTTGATAGTCTTCCTAATTACAGAATAATTACGAAGTATTTATCTTTTTCGTACATCCATAATTCTGGCAGCCTATCGGATATTGATTTGTTCCCCGTTTATCACATCTCCAACAGTGCATGCCACCGAAAATGAGCAGGATATTGATCACCTTCCATTATCATTCTATTTTTTTTATTAGAACTTAGAGTACAGCCCAGGTAGATTCCTCTGCCTCTAAATGGTTTGTTCGGAGTAACTTGAAAAATGCTAATATGGCACTATATATTTCAATCCTGGCCATACTCCTTGGTTCTTGACGTGTACCTTTTCACTTAGTACAGCCTAATGTTCACTCTACAAAAAGAAATTATGAACTGAATCAGTGCTACAACAAAATTGTGTGATATTTAAAACATGCTGAGGAGGTTGCTGTCCTTCAGGAGCGAGTGAGAAGAAGTACAAGGAAATCAATATGGTCATGTGACCCTGAACTGAGAACTGTGAAAAATAAAGCCATATTGTGGCTGCGGATATGGATTGATAATGGTCGACCACAATCCGGAAATGTATTTGAAATAACACAAAAAACCAAGCGTGTGTTTAAAAAACGTCTGCGATCAAGTCGATATAAAGGGTTAGGTTATCCTACCAACAAAAATGGATGGGACAAAGTGATTAATTCGTCTAAATTAGATAACTCAGCAAATCTTAATTGCCCCATCTCGTCAGCTGTGTGGTCTAAGCATTATTAAGTTTTTCCAAAGTGAATTATATAGTGCAGGCATTTTACTCCAAGTTGTTTGATTCGGTTCTCCCGTCTTCCTTGACTCAGGCACAAGTTCTATCCGTTTCTGTTGATGCTGTAATTGCATCTGTTAAGAAATTGAAATCAAGCTCTGTTGATGTTGACGGAATTAGAGTTCATCATCTTAAAGTAAATTGCCCATCTTTGTTTTTTCCATTTACAGTAGCTTTTCCAAATGTATATTTGTTGTCTTGTTCCCGGTAGCTTTTTGTTTGGAACTGTCACTTCCGTTCTTGAGCGAGGTAAGAGTCCATTGGATCGTTTCTTCTTACAGGCCATTCACGGTTACTTGTAATCTTAGTAAAATCCTTAATTATATTCTACTTCCTTTCATAAATTAGAGTGCTAATTTTAGGGAGAACCAGCTCGGTTTTCAGTCTGGCATTGGTTGCGAGCACCCTTAACGCTAAAGTTTTTTACTGTTTTAAAAAGAAGAGTTGAGCGAAAGAGTCAAACTTTAGCGTAAAAAGCGGGACGTTGATGAGGAAGCAGCCCCTTTCATATACGAGGTAATTTCTGTTCGTTTTAAGTTTTAATGTCGCTCCTTACTTTCAGTTGAAAAAAACTTGTTTTTTTATTTAATTTGAAATAGGAATAGAAAATTAATAAATAAATTTCACCTCTCGGATATTACTGAAAAGCTGACTGGTTTACACAAAAAGATTTCGGAAACAGCGTATCGGCGATTGTCGCCTCATCAAGGCATAATTCGTTTTTATGGCACTTGGTATTAACCAAGTGACATATAGCAGTCGCCAATTCTGTCGGTCTGTCGGTCCCGGTTTTGCTACTTTAGGCACTTCCAGGTAAGCTAGGACGATGAAATTTGGCAAGCGTATCAGGGACCGGACCAGATTAAATTAGAAATAGTCGTTTTCCCGATTTGACCATCTGGGGGGGGGGGAGTGGGGGCCCGGTTAATTCGCAGAAAATAGAAAAAATGAAGTATTTTTAACTTATCAGCGGGTACTTGGATCTTAATGAAATTTGATGTTTGGAATGATATTGTGTCTTAGAGCTCTTATTTTAAATCCCGGTCGTATCTGATGACATTGGGGGGAGTTGGAGGGGGAAAACCTTAAGTCCCGGTTTTGCTACTTTAGGCACTTCCAGGTAAGCTAGGACGATGAAATTTGGCAAGCGTATCAGGGACCGGACCAGATTAAATTAGAAATAGTCGTTTTCCCGATTTGACCATCTGGGGGGGGGGAGTAGGGGCCGGTTAATTCGGAAAAATAGAAAAAATGAAGTATTTTTAACTTATGAGCGGGTGATTGGATCTTAATGAAATTTGATGTTTGGAATGATATTGTGTCTCAGAGCTCTTATTTTAAATCCCGACTGGGTCTGATGACATTGGGGGGAGTTGGAGGGGGGAAACCTAAAATCTTGGAAAACACTTAGAGTAGAGGGATCGGGATGAAACTTGATGGGAAAAATAAGCGCAAGTCCCAGATACATGATTGACATAATCGGAACTTATTTGGTCTCTTTGGGGTAGTTGGGGGGGGGGGGAGTAAGTCTTAAAAATTAGAAAAATGAGGTATTTTCAACTTACGAACGGGTGATCGGATCTCAATGAAATTTGATGTTTAGAAGGATATCGTGTCTTGGAGCTCTTATTTTAAATCCCGACCGGATCTGGTGATGAGGGCGGGGAGTTGGGAGGGGGAAACCTAAAACTTGGAAAACACTTAGAGTGGAAGGATCGGGATGAAACATGGTGGAAAAAATAAACATAAGTCCTAGATAGATGATTGACATAAACGGAACGGATCCGCTTTCTTTTGGGTAGTTGGGGGGGGGGGGGGTTAATTCTGAAAAATTAGAAAAAATGAGGTATTTTTATCTTACGAACGGGTGATTGGATCTCCATGAAATTTGATTTTTAGAAGGATATCGAGGCTCAAAGCTCTTATTTTAAATCCTGACCGGATCTGGTGACATTGGGGGAAGTTTGGGGCGGGGAGACCTAAAATGATGGGAAACGCTTAGATTGGAGGGATTGGGATGAAACTTGGTTGGAAAAATAAGCAAAAGTCTTGCATACGTAATTTACATAATTGGAACGGATCCGCTCAATTGCGGGGGGGGGGGGGGGTAATTCTGAAAAATAACGTATTTTTAACTTACGAAGGAGTGATCGGATCTTCATGAAACTTCATATTTAGAAGGACCTCGTAACTCCGATATCTTATTTTAAATCTCAACCGGATCAAACGTAATTGGGGGGGGGGCAGTTGGGGGGACCGGAAATCTGAGAAAATACTTAAAGCGGTGTGCTCAGGATGAAACTGGATGGGAAGAATAGAAACCTGTCTAAGATACGTGACTGACATAACTGGACCGGATCTGCTCTCTTTGGTGGAATTGGGAGGGGGGAGGTAATTTTGAAAATTGAGGTATTTGTAACTTACGAAAGGGTGACCAGATCTTGATGAAATTTGATATTTAGAAGGATCATGTGCTATAAAGTTCTAATTTCAAATTCCGACCAGATCCTGTGACATTCGGGGGAGTTGGAAGGGCGGATCCGCTCTCTTTGGGGGAGTGGGGGCGAGGGTTAATTCTGAAAGATTATAAAAATGAGGTATTTTTAACTTACGATTTAAGAAGGAAACATGTTTGAGAAGGAACCATGATAAGAAAACAATTTACAATATGCATAACAATTGTAGCAAACAGATTTTGCATGGAACCCCCTATATTTTACCTCCCCCCCTTAATGTGTAAATATACAGCCGAAATTATATATTTCCCCTCTATTCCCCCAATGCGTCTCTCTTGTTTCATACCTTGTACTTATTAATTGAATTAACTGTTTAAAAGAACAACCGGAAAACAAGTGATGGGTGACAGAATGCATTGGTTTTATATAATTTGGACTATATATTTGCTTTTTAGGGGAAGGGGGGTTGGCGGTAAAGTATAGGGGGGATCCATGCAAAAGGTGTTAGCTACAGCTATTGTGCGTATTATGAAATGTTTTCTTAACATGTTTCCTTCTCTAGGCTTATACCCCTAAGCTGTAACTATTGCTGACGAAATTGGAATTCCCTAAGAAGCAAAGTCCTGCGGATGTAACTGTTCCAGTCATCTATGCAATCAGCACAGTAAAGGGAAAATATTTTTACACTGTGACAGTCATCAATGATGATTTCACATTGTTTTCCCAGATTCGACCATCTGGGGGGCAAAAGGGAGAGGAAAAATTAATGTATTTATAACTTACGAGTGGGTGATCGGATCTTAATGAATTTTGATATTTAGAAGGACTTTGTGACTCAGAGCTCTTATTTTAAATCTTGACCGGCATTAAGCCTCTTATTTTCCTTTTTAAATCAATCTATTGATTTATAGAATTTTGCTAGAGCTCATACCATATGATCTCTTGGCTCTTAGCTCTTCTTGCCTCGTCACAAGTGCCATATGAGCTCTTAGCTCTTGTTTTCATTAAAAATTTTTATTGAATGTTAATGTCGTTTAATTATTTTTGGTGATTTGTTGTTGTTTTTTTTTGTGCAACACTATTGTTGATTTTAGCTCGTGTTTACTCCACTATTTATATTTTTATGTAAGTGGGTTGTACATAAATATATATTTCCAACAGTGCGTGATAACGAACTGTAAAGTAAGGAGTGATGCGGCTCAATAGCAACCGCAACTATAAGAAACAGAGTCTTGATAATAATAGATATATCAAAAGAATTGAACTTCGATGCTTATCCGAAATATATAAAACTCATGACGTTCAATGTTACCCAACAAAAGTTAAGAGCCTGAGAAATTTGCCTAATTTTTGAAATGGGGAGAATACCCCTAAGAAACTAACTAATCTTAATGAAAATCACACCATGATATTCAGAATATAGGATAACCCTACTATAGAGGTTTCAAGCTCCTGTATACAAAAATGAGGAATGTTAAATGTCTTGCCAGAAGCAAGATCACGGATGCGTGTTTATTTGTTTTTTTTTCCAGAGGTGATCGTATCAAACCAGTGATCCTAGAAGATCGAGAGAGGACTCCTTTGATCGGAAATCAAAAGTTCTAGTACCCTTTTTAAGTGACCAAAAATATTAGGGGGCCATTAAATCCCCCCACCACCCCCTTTTTTACCCAAAATTTTCTGATCAGAATTTTGAGATAGCCATTTTTTCAGCACAGTTGAAAGATCTAATGACTATGTCTTTGAGGATGACTTGATCCTTCACAGCTCCCGGGGACGGGCAGTAAGTTATTAACTTTGCCCATTGCTTCCATATAGTATTGGCTGTTGGAAAGCACAAAGATATTCTCGGAGGGGGGATTTCTGGTGGGAGTACTTACGTGGGAGGATTTTATCCATAAGGGAGTTTTCGCGGGGGAAGGGAATTTTTCATGGGAGATGCGCTGATTTCCCAGCATTTATTAAAAACTATCAGATATTAAATAAAAAACAAGTTTTTTTTAACTTAAAGTAAGGAGAAACAATAAAACATAAAAAGAACAGAAATTGTTAGGTATATGAGGGGGTTGCCCCGTCCTTTGTGCCTCGCTCTTTACGTTGAAGTGTCCTTTGAATTTGTAAAAGTTTATTATTCCAGTTAAACGGTCCTTGTGTATCGTGAGTCATTGTGTTGCGAGAGCAACACTTTGGTTTTGTCGGTTTTTTTTTCTAGCACCCCGATTTCCGCTTATTCCTAGAAAAGTGGTAAGGGTCTAGCCTCTGCGGTTTTTACAGAAAGTGTGGACCATAAGCCGGATTGATGAGCATGACTTTTCATTTTGGACAGCTTCGTAAAACTCTTGCCTGGGGCCAAAAAGGATGGTTTTCGCTTGTCCGTGAGCCATAGCCTATAGTATGTGAAGTGAAGTGGAGTTTTATAGCCTAGGTCAGAGAGAACTATCTGAAGTTATGCAGTCAAGCTTTCGTTTCATCAAATCATGTTTCTGCTTTCGAGTGGAAAGCTCCTTTCTAGCAGGCAAGCACCAGTTTCAAATTGAAGATGGACTAAAATCTATAAATGTTAAATATATGCGGCATTTATCCAGCCCCACAGCCAATATATCTTCTTTAAGTGATGAATATAAAAATTTACAGAAACAAAAAAGGCATTTTCCCACGGGTCCGAAAGTGCTGTTATCTATTGTTTCTACTCGTTTCTGTTCGTAATTTCAGCTGAGTTTATCATTCAGTTTTTCGCACCTGGGATTGCGGTAGAGAAATGGTATCAGATGTGCCTCTTAAACTTCAAAAGTTCTCTCATTGCTAAAGAAATTAGAATTTATCCTTTGCCCCTTTCTAAGTGATGACGTTAGAAACTTGGCCTACGGCAAAAAAGTCAACTTTTGAACTAAGACAGGTTGATTTTTTTTCGACGGCAGTCGATAGCTCTTGATGAGCTGAAGCATATGTTATCCATTTTTTTGGTTGAAAAATTCCTTCATGAGATGTACCAGTTTGAAAGTTTAAAGGGGTTGACAACTTCAGTGGTAATGTACACACTGAAATCAAAAACAGGCCGATACCAATTGTGAGACATATAGGGCAGTTTTAAGGAACAGTCGACTGGTAGCTCATAATCATCTTTGTCAATGAGGGGTTTGCAACTTTTGCTTGTTGGTGTATCTATTATTTGTTTCCGGTGTATCTCATCGTAAGACCAATTTGGTTCCAATGGTAAAACATGTAGGGGACTTGTTTATTTTAAGATGCTCACAGATTAACAACTTCAACGTTTAATCGAAGCGAGAAAATAAAACCAAAGCGTTGCTCTCGCAACCCTTTGCTCAGCGAAGCCGAACAAACGTTGCCGCAACACCTCACGTTGCCCATACAACGTAGATCTATTTTTTTTCTTAACAAAAACTCAAATTCAAGCGTCAAGAGCAAGGAACTGAGGAGGGGGCCATTCCCTCACATACCTAATAATTTTCGTTCGTTTCAAGTTTTAATGTAGCTTTTTACTTTCAGTACAAAAAAATGTTTGTTTTCATTTAATTACTTATTGGGATGATTTATCGTCTACGACTGGCTCATATTGCCAAATAAAGTCAAAACAAAATTTAACATTTTGCGGATAGTCTAAGACCATTTTAGACCATTAGTCTCCCCCTATCCTCCAAATTTTATATTATTTTTATTTACATAATAACTATTTCAAGTTATAACCTATAATAAAATTTATATGTCTATGAAATGCGATGCTGTCATTCTACCTGACAAAAGACACTCACTGAAAACTATAAACCAACTGAAGAGAAAAGTAAGAGAAAATGTTTATTCACCTTACACGTAAATTTTCCGGTGTATCTCATCGTAAGACCAATTTGGTTCCAATGGTAAAACATATAGGGGAATTGTTTATTTTAAGATCCTCACATATTAACAGCTTCAACGTTTAATCGAAGCAAGGAAATAAAACCAAAGCGTTGCTCTCACAACCCTTTGCTCAGCGAAGCCGAACAAACGTTGTCGCAACACCTCACGTTGCCCATACAACGTAGATCTATTTTTTTTCTTAACAAAAACTCAAATTCAAGCGTCAAGAGCAAGGAACTGAGGAGGGGGAAATTCCCTCACATACCTAATAATTTTCGTTCGTTTTAAGTTTTAATGTAGCTCTTTACTTTCAATAGAAAAAAAAAATGTTTGTTTTTATGTAATTACTTATTGGGGTGATTTATCGTCTACGACTGGCTCATATTGCCAAATAAAGTTAAAACAAAATTTAACATATTGCAGATAGTCTAAGACCATTTTGGACCGTTAGTCTCCCCCTATCCTCCAAATTTTATATTATTTTTATTTACATAATAACCATTTCAAGTTAAAACCTATAGTAAAATTTATATGTCTATGAAAAGCGATGCTGTCATTCTACCTGACACCAGACACTCACTGAAAACTATAAACCAACTGAAGAGAAAAGTAAGAGCAAATGTTTATTCACCTTACACGTAAATTTACCGAATATTCTTAATCCTTCAACACAGACAAGTGGCTAAATGTCTAGTCAAAATCAGCAAATCTATGAAAAGCCCAGCTTTTGTTCTATCTAAAACTTGAATCTTCATTGAAAAATGTGAATTAATAAAAGAAAAATAAAAAGCATGCATGTTTACCAAAAAAATTAGAATGGTACTGTTGGTTCTAGTTGTGGACGTTTGGTACAGTTTCTGAAATCTTAACAGTGCGTAGGTGCACTGATCAAAAACAGAGAGAGCAACTGGTTAATTTGTTAAAATCACCGTGAGATCTGCTGACTACATTCGCCACTATGAAAATTATTAGTATAATTTTTAGCTGATAAAAAAATCGAATCGAGTTGACCTGATAAATTATAACCGCCAATTACAAGGTTGTCGCAATATTATTAAACCGGAAAATCGTTTAAAGAAAGTGCTTACAATAGCTTCATATGTCAAAGCTTGAAACTAAGGCAAGATTAAAAGCTTTGATACTTCAATGCGCCGCTCCGTTTTTGCAAGATTTTCAGGGAAATCCCTGAAAATTCGGGGATAGTGGAAGCACTGAACAGAACGCAACTGACGAGCCAAAAGTAATGAAAGAAAGAGTTGATTCCGAACTCTCAGCTGCCATTCCTGGGAGATACCTGACAATTATAAGTGGGCACAAAAATCTTGTTTTGTTTCAGAATCGCTTTTATGAGGCAGCGCGGTGGCGGAGTGCATATGGTACTTTGACGATAAATCACAGCAAGCCAATTTGTTAAGAAAAAATAACCCAGTGATAATTTAGTGCCCCCCCTGGTATTGCGCGCCCCTAAGCCCGGATCTAGAGGGCCTATTAGAAAATCCTTTCCCGGTTGACGAAACAGTGACTTATCCATGTTTTCTGTTATTTTTTTTTCCTCGGATACCTTGGCTGCACCTAGTCCAGCAATGAAACCGAAAAAGGACGAATCAATGGATTGAATAGCGTCTAGACTGCGTTTTCTTTTTTGCTAATTTATTGCCCTTAGTTCCTCTTTGAAGTCTCTGACACTTACAACCAGAGAGTCTACGCAGTAAAAGTTTGTGATACATTTTGTTTATTGTACTAGTGGATGTCACAATCTTGTCTAGTTGAAGCTCAACATATGACCATTCTTTGTTATGATTTCATAACCGTTTCAGGTCAATGCGAGCATCCCAGTCCCTTTCTATTTGACCTTTTTGTTTTAATTCAGACTTAAATTAGGAGAAGCCTTAATGGTGACTTTAGGCTAAACTGATCAAGTCCTCCCTAAAATATCTGAAAAGAACTATAAAATAATTACCGCAATCGCCAACAATTTCAAATAATATATTCTTGGTCATTAAGTTTGCCAACTTAATTTGAATGACATTTTTGTCATAGGAAACTAAGATTGACAACTTGGGCTTCAAATAACAAATGACAATTTGTCAATTTTAGTTTTGTATCAGATTCCATTTCCAAGCCCATCCCTCCACAAAAATAGAATCCGGAAATTCTTCCCAGAAAATACAATCCATAAGTGCGAGTACGAGTTGCCTTCAACTTTCCAGTCAAGACTGGATATGTAGTATCCTTCCAAACCTAACTTAAAACACCGACCCAAAAAATGACTTTCCCTCAAGTTTTCATTTAAAAATCCTTCTTAGAATTTACAACAGCCACAAAAAAAACGTACTCAATCAACACCTTTTCTGAGAGCATTTTTCACCAAAATCAAAAAGAATACCGCCTCTAGTAAGTTGTACCTGAAATCCATGCGCTGAATTTTTAATTTTTCAGAGCAAGCTCTTAAGAAACTTTAAACAAAATAAACCTTTGTCTTGAGCAGATGACATAATGAGCTGTAACTAACAAATACAGTTTATGCTCCCAATTTTTTTTTAAGGAGTTTTAAAATTTCTTTTATGTTTCAAAAATAAATCTCCGAAACCAATTTTGTATTTGAACATAATATTTTTCAGTTCAACGTCACTGTTAAGGTCACACAACCCATGTGAAAAATGTCAGCATATTTATCAGAAAAAATTCAGACAGAGAAAATGGTGTTACATGGATAGAGGAAACTTTAAAAAAAATTACGGTTTATTCAGTAATCAATAATACAACAATATTGATGGCAAATAAACTTTAAGGAATTGAATTAGCCAAAATTAAGCGCAAAGGTAAAATTAGTCATTACAGCATAGTGTACCAATTTTCAAAGCTCATGACGCAACCAAAAGTTTAAAGGTTTTTGGTAAACTTCGTATAATTTTTTTTTCTCGCCAAATTCGTCTCCTTTAAAATGATACACAGGAAATGTTCATTTTTCTCTTTTAGAAGATTTCACCAAATTTTGAAACAGTTTACCATTTTGAAATAAAAAATTGGAAAAGACTCAGGACATTACCCCTTACACTCATAAATTACAACCATAAAATTGGTCTTACGAACAAATTCTGCAATATAAGACCTTTTAGAGCCTCAAACATAACTTTTTAGGGAAGCATTTAAGCCTTTTCTTCAAAATCTCAAACTGTTTGTCACATATTTCGGTTTAGTTCTAGAATCCAGCGACCCTGCTCTATTGAGGAATATCCATCCAAAGGCAAATTCTTTCACATATTACTAAAAAAAATTATTACTGACGAAACCAAAGGGTGAAAAATACAAGTACACGACAGAGAGATGATTCTTCAAACCCAGTCATACAAAACTCACAATATATATTACATGCTTTCTTATAATCCCTGAGTCAAAACTCTTTTTCGTCTTTATGTATACCCCCTCCCCCCACCCCTAATTCCTGCATATTTACCAGGGCACAAAATAATCAAGAAAAATACACTACAAATATGAATAAAAAGACTATTAAAACCGTGTTATAAGAGCAAAAGACTAGAAATTTGCACTATTTAAAAATATCGAAACCTTTTCAAACACTCATTCCCCAGGTCGACGGCTACTAAACACCCATCAGGCACATAGGCTATACCCGCTGGTCTCCTGAATTTTGCCTCCTCGCATTCAATTTGAAAAAGAAGAACACCAGTCTTAAATTCAAACACTTGAACAAATGAACGGGACCTTTCAATCCTTGTCGCCAATAAATGTCCGTGAGGATCCAATGCTATTCCCCCATAACGACCTTTCCCTGAAAAAAAAAAGTCATAAGTAGCGAAATCAAAACCAAAAGGAAATTAATTCTTGTACTGAAACAGAATGTAACTTACATTACATATTCGGCTTTCTTGCTATGTCCAATCTCTCTGCAAGAATAGTTCCCCGTATGGGGCGATGATGCCATAATTTTCTTCTTCTTATAAGTTATCTCTCTAGTTTAGTTATATTTTCTCTTGTTATTTATGTATTATGTGGGATGAGAGTTTAGTTTTTTGGTTGTTTTGTTAATTTCGTTTGCTTGTTCTTTTCTCCATTGGGTTATCTTTGTGGGTTAAAAATAAATGATGAACATGATGAATGCAAAACATGAACGGCGGTCTATACTGTGTTTGTAAATGTTTTTAGTTATTAATGCAGCTTTACTTCGTCTGTTCTACTGATCTGTTGGTCTATTTGATTATACTGTTTTTCTTTGTTATATTAGCTTTGTTATGCTTGCCATTGTTGAGTTACGTGTACTTTTGTTTTTTCTTTGTTTATTGATCTTTTTCTCTGTACTCCACTGTTTATACTTTTGTATGTTTGTAGGTAATAAATATTATTAGTACTATTATATAGGTATTTGTTTTAATAGGGTACAGTATTGAGGAATGGCAAGATTCCATTTTCTGATTTGAATTGCTGATGAGTTTTTAAACCTAAGGACTTTCCCTTTTTTGAGTGCTTTGCAACAGCTACGGGGGCGTATCTAGGGATATTAGAAGAGGGTTAAAACACCAACGATTTTATAGATCCAACTTTTTTTGTTTATTTTTACTGTACTGCACAACATATTGTGCATGTATTGTGCCTTCAAACAAAATATAAGCGTATACGGTTGCAGTAGTAGCTCTTCAACATTAATCTTTTGCTGATGTCAGCGTCTTAATATTTGCACTTATTTTTTCTACTAGACTCAGACAAATGTCTTAACCCCAAACGACCTGTTTCAGCCAGAGTATAAATAAAATTAAGTTTGTGGCTGTAGGTTTGTTTGCTTAGAAACTAAAACCTACTGTACATTTTTAAAGGCTCAAACGTAAAAAAAAACTCAACCAAAAAGAAAAAGAGCACTATTAAATCCTTGAACAAGAAGAAATAAAATAATTTATTAACTTGAACAAAAAGAAATTTCTGTTAACGAATAAATTAAATGCAAAATAAACAGAAATTGAAACAGACCATCACACAAAACCAAAAGATAACAGATGCTGCTATGGATGAATAGTTAAGTCTTAAGACAACCTGGTTATACGAACAGTAATTATTAGAGAGAGGAGTAAGGTTATTGCCCCCTAGCCGTTCCAAAAGAACTAGCGTTATTTGTGCTTTTGCATCTAAATGACGAAAACAAGGTCGTCTCTGATCCCGACTATTATCACACTTAGAGTATTCGTGACACTATGCTACATTTTTCAAATTTGCGTTGCTTTGTTGATAAAATTACTTTTGCTTTAAACTGTGGGATATATATCTTCGAAGTACTTTGATTAGAGCCTTAAAAAATTCCCTCATGTCAGTGAAAAATAAGAAGAATGAGCAATCACATTTGGAAATGCCAAAAAAATTTTTTTACCCCTTTATTTCAATTTTGGAATATAAAGCTTTTAAGAACACAAAGAATAAGTTACCTTTCCCTTCAGTGTAAATCTCTCGAAGAAAATCTCCATTCTGGGAGAAAACTTGCAATCTCGAATCGGCACAAATCACTTCTCTGTTGGGACCACAAGTGACACCAGCAAGCAAATTAAACTGACCGTTTCCACCTATTTTCTTCACCAATTTGCCATTGTCAAAAACAAAAACAGAGCCACGACCAGTGTCAGCAATCAATATTTGACCTCTACTGCTACAAGCAACAGCAACAGGCTCCTCGAATGCTGTACACGTAAACGAGCTCAGCTTTTCGCCAACTGATGTTAGCTCTGTGACAAATTTGCTTCGCCAATTTACAACCAAAAGGTTATCACTTTCATTTATGCATATCCCAGTTGAGCTTCTTCCTATGAGACAATCGTTCGTGATGATTTCTTCTCGTTTGAGATCATAGTTCAATTTGTGAATGCGGTCGTTACCCGTATCTAAAACATAAACAAATCCATTATTATCTGCCACTACATCAACTGGCTGGGATAGCTGATGCATATTTGTGCCCTTTGAACCATAAACGCTTTTCAAAGGAATTTTTCCATCACAAATGAAGGACATAGGAGAATTTTTGACATGCCTACCAAAAATACGGACAGAAAGTGCATGTTCACCACAAATCTTGGGTCGAAAGCGAATTTCATATGTACCATTATTATTATCAATTACATTGCACTTAACAACAGATCCTGATTCATGCTGAACATGAGCACTAACAGGGTCACCCCCCGCACAACATTGTTTACCATTAATATCACATGTCACGAGACTCGCACTGACCTCAACATGAAGATGACAATCGTCCATTTCAACAATGCATGCACTTGGATGCGTTTTGCTTGTCCTGATTTTAACAATACCGTCAAGGGTATTATTGACTTCATTCAAGGTACTAGACAGATCATCCTCTTCATAAGAAAGAAATGAGTTTTCCTTTGGCTCTAGTAATGCTGAAATTCCATCAATGCGACTTTTCAAATCATTGATTTTCATTGTTATGTTTCGAACTTCCATTTGATATTGTAAACCTTCACAGTCACGTTCAACTTTCGACCGTTCGGCATGTATCTGAGACAACTGGTTCTGAAAAAGAACGAAAATAAGCATTAGAACTGAGATATTAGATATCTGTAACCGAACTCACCAGCCAGGACAAAGACAAAGAGAAAAAAAAATCAAAATGAAGGACACAAAGAGGACTATGGGCAGTAGAAGGAAAAGACAAGTTAAAACGACGCGATTATTTTGCCTGTATAAAACAAAACATTTTCAACACTAAGAAAAAAGATACAATCTAAAATAATCTAAAACCAAATAAAATCCAAAGCCCGGTAATAAAAGAAAAAATATACAATCGATACTATTGTGACTGAGCACCAAAGAAGCTGAATAGAGTTGCTTCAATGAGAACATTGACTCGACTAGCAAATACAAAAGAAAATGATACGAAATTAATCATACTGTTGCGGAATGGTCCTGTTGCTAGCTTATTGAAAGATTAGCAAAAATGTGTTTTCTGTTGATACGTCCGCTATTGAGTTTTATACTTTCCCTTGTTTTTGGGGTAGATTCATGAACGGCATTGTTTTTATTTGGAAGCAGAGATTTGAGTCCTTAAATCCTTTTCTTAACCATTTCAATAACTTTGAAAAAAAAACATTCAATTTACAATTGGGTTTGAGCTAAATAACAGGCTACCATTTCTTGATATTTTCCTTATTAACAGAGATAACCATTTGCTTTGCTCAATGTACAGAAAAAATAGTGACAGATATCTAAATTTTCACTTGTGCCACCTGGTCTCAGTGAAAAGAATCATTGAAACCTAAGAAAAGGATTATTTCGCAACGATAAGATTAATTTCATATTCATTATCTTTTATTTTAGTCAGTCCTTCAGTGTTCTCATTGACGTAGCGCTATTTGCGCTCTATCACAGTAGCATCAATTGTAAATATAGATATTGGTTGTTTTTTATTTGTTTTATATTTTCCTTAATTTTAGGGTTTATAGATTATTTTAGACTATATCTTTTTTTTTCCTCAACTTGTAGCGTTCAAAATGCCTTGTTTCATACAGACGAAATATCCGAGTCGTTTTAATTTGTCTTTATTTTTCATCTCTTTGTTTTTGAGATATTATAAGAAAATTACCGAGAAAGAAAGAGAGACGGAGTATTTTCGTAGTTATTTTCTTTTTTTTCTCATTTTTTTTCTGTACTCTGCATTTGCTTTGTAGTATTTGTGGGTAATACAGATATTAATTAATTCAATTTTACTAGGGCCCTTGGTGCGCTTTATGCAAAACCTGCCTTTCCATTAAAAGGAATGAACCATTTGGGTTACCTTGAAGTAAGCACTCAATAGTAATATGTTGGGCGTAAACAATTTAAGGCATCATTATAAATCTAGGTTTACAAGGAAAGTACGCAAGAGTCCGTTTTAAAGAGCAATTATTGGATCAAATCTATAGAAAACGTTTGAAATCTTGTGGAAAACTTAAAATCATGAGATTTTGGAAGGGCACGGGACAAGCAAGGAAACCACGAGAGGGCTTGGCGGTTCCATTCTTAACTCACAAAGTTTTGAGAAATGAATTTGATTATTGAAATAAGGTGTATATTAATACAAAAAAAAATAGTTACAGGGTCTTGTCACATCCATAAGCAGGCAATTCATTTCAGAAGGGGGGGGGGGAAGTGGGCAGTAAAAATATAACAAAAAAAGACGAATTCCACGATCGGTAAAGGATATTTACGAATATCCGTAGGAATATTAATGAAATAATGATTCGTTCTAGGTCGGAGGCTGCATCTTGCACTCCTCCTCTACAACATGCCTCTCAACACATCAATGAACACCTCCTGAAAATTGTATAGTCTGTAATGAAAACAAAAACGAAGAAAACCTAACTTAGAAAATCCAACGTCATTCGCTACAGAAGCTCATCATAATAGAACTATGATGTATACGGAGGGTGCAAGTATACTAGATACCTGCACCCTTCTTGGATTTATTCCCTCAATCAAGAACAGAACAACACTTGACCATGTTCATGGGCGTGCGGAGGGAGGTGGACAGCTGCCCCTCTAGAACTTCAAATTTACACTAGATATGGCTGAAAAGGCAGATGGTTGAAAAAGCAATTATAAAAAGGTAAGTGGCTAAAAAAGCAGTTGATAAAAGGTAGATGGTTGAAAAGCTGGACAGCTGGAATGACAGAATAAAGGTCAAACAAGAATATAATATAAAGCTGAAAATAAACAGCTGGAATGACAGAATAAAAGTCAAACAAGAATATAATATAAAGCTGGAAATAAACAGCTGGAATGCCAGAATAAAAGTCAAACAAGAATATAATATAAAGCTGGAAATAAACAGCTGGAATGACATAATAAAAGTCAAACAAGAATATAATATAAAGCTGGAATGACAGAATAAAAGTCAAACAAGAATATAAGAATAAAACTTATCCATGATATCTTAGAAAGAGTTAGCTCTAATCTAAAAAGATTAATGCTGAAGCTCATTGATGATTTATGATTTTTGGTGATTACTTATTAATAAAGTTTTGGAATTACTTCTTAATAAAGAACTTGCTGGCAATGTAAGGTTTTGTGAAATACCATTATAACTTCAGCTCATCCCCTCCCCCAAAACCCTTCATCACAGAATCAGCTGCTCCCCCTCTAGACTAGAAGCTATGTACGCCCATGACCATGTTGGTTTGTTTATATCTTTTGCCGAACTAATTTTGAAACGATTATTTAGAGTTCAAGAACAAACATTTTCGGTCTTTTTTCATCTTAATTCTAGGTAATTCCATTTAGACGAGCCATCCCCCCCCTATCCCAGACGAAGAAATTAAATTATAATTAAAACTTGTACAATGAGGAAAGAAAAGAGGAACAAAGTTGAAATATGGTGCCACACAGAAGTAAGCGGGTGGTAGGTCCAAAGAGCTGCCCCCCTTCCCAATGGCGATGCTTGGAAGCAAAAAGTGTACACAAATACTGATATTCGGACCTCAAAATACAGTTTGAATTTTCAGACCCCTTGGAGAAACTTCAATACCTGGGTTTCCTCCAAATCTTCAATCCTTCGTGTAGTTTTTCTGGTAAGCCATCATAACTGAATTCAGATAAAAAGAGAAAATTAGTGTTGGTTAAAGCCACACAATGGCCATGGGGCTGTTGGATGCAAAAAGCGTCAAAATAAAAGAGGGTTAAATAGCTTACCTCCAGCACTTCCTTTTTTTCATCTTTTATTCGATTCAGACTTGTAAGAACCTCTTCTTTTTTCCTGTCTATGAGGATATATATTTCATTGAAGATTCTTTCAATGCTTTCTGCTACATCTTCCCTACTTTGCTCCAAGTTTCTAATTTCTTGTGAAACCACAGTATCAGCATCTTGCAACTGGAACAACAAACTGAAATTTATGAACAAAAACTAGAACAAATAATATTTCACGTGAACCTGACCCTAATGAGTATGAATTAGATATGCATTTTTATTAAATGAAAATAACAAGATTTTTAACTGCAAATAAGGAGCGACATCAAAATTTAAAACGAACAGAAATTATTCCGCATATGAAAGAGGTTGTCCCGTCCTCAACGCCTCGCTCTTTACGCTAAAGTTTGATTATCTCAGAGCTCTACTTTTTAAAACAGTAAAAAACTTTAGCGTAAAAAGCAAGGCGTTGGGGAGGCAATCCCTTTCATATACGGAGTAATTCCTGTTCGTTTTAAGTTTGATGTCGCTCCTTACTTGCAGTTAAAAGAATTGTTTCTTTTATATAATTTCTGGACGTTTTTGAATTAATGCATGTTTTGATTTTGGCTCACTGCACATGAATAATTAAACGAGATTTTTGGCTAAATGGCTTTCTCATAGTTTCAATCAGACAATTTTGATAAAAAAAGGGATGGAGGAGGAGACCTAGTTTCCCTCCAATTTTTGGTTACTTAAAAAGGCAGCTAGAACTTTCTATTTTTTACGAACGTTTTTATTTGTAAGAAATATACGTGACTTACGAATTAACTTACGTAACGAACTACTACATTTGTATATTTTTATTACGTATATAAGGGGGTTCGTCCCCTCGTTCTTTACAGTAAAGCTTGAATTTTGTCCCAATTCTTTCAGGATGACCCCTGAATCATAAAGACCGTAGAATAAAAGGTTGAAATTACTAAAAATACTTTAGCGTAAAGAGCAAGGTATTGTGGAGGAGACAAACCCCCTTATATGCGTAATAATTTCTGTTCGTTTTAGATTTTAATGCTGCTCCTTAGCCCACTTCCAGCTGAAAAAACTTTTTTCATTTTTTTTTCAAAAAATGATATAAAATCCTAGAGCCCCTTCATGGAAATTCTCTTCCCTCATGATAAATTCCTCCATGGAAAGATCCTCCCATTTAACCCCTTCCCCAGACCCCCCCCCCTTCAACGCAGAAAAGTCCCCCTGAAAACGCCTGTACACTTCCAAATAACCATCACTATATGTAAACAATGGTCAAAGTTTATAGCTTGCAGCCCCTCCCCCCGGGGATTGCAGGGGATTAAGTTGCCCCGGAAGACATAATTATTAGGTTTCTCGACTATGCTGAACAAAATGGCTATCTCAAAGGCTTGGTCCGGTGACTTCGGGAAAAAAAGAGTGTGGGAGGGGGCCCTCCATTTTTTTGATCACTTAAAAAGGGCACTAGAACTTCTGATTTCCGTTAGAATGAGCCCTCTCGCGACATTCTAGGAATACTGGGTCGATACGATCACTCCTGAAAAAAAAAAAAAAAACACGCAACCGTGATCTCTCTTCTGGCAAAAAATACAAAATTCCAAATTTTTGTAGATAGTAGCTTGAAACTTCAACAGTAGGGTTCTCTGGTACACTGAATCTGATAGTAGGATTTTCGTCTATGACTTTTAAGGGATGTTTCCTCCTATTTTCTAAAATAAGGCAAATTTTCTCAGGCTCGTAACTTCTGATGGGTAAGATTAAACTTGATGAAACTTATACATTTTAAAACAGCATAAAAATGCGATTTTTTTTATGTTACTATTGGTGTCAAAGTTCCATTTCTTGGAGTTTCGGTTACTATTGAGCCGGGTCGTTTATTTCTGTGTTTTTTATGGAGGATAGGGTATCAGGCGTATATGTTCAATTTATTCACGAGGCCCATGTACTTTTTGGAAGGGTTTCAATTTTGTTGAAACAGAAAAAAAGATGTAAGAATACCAGAATAATATAATGGTGAGTAGTGAGAGAGAGACGTGGCAATTTCTTCAGTTGCTTTGCTTAAAATTAGATTAGCAACTGTTCCTCGATAGTTAAATGGCTCACTTTCCTCCAATTTGATGGACACTATCAAACAAAAGAAAGAAAAGTGAAGAAAAGGATACACGAATGACCTGGATTATATGGCAACAATTTACTGGTAAGAAACGTTTTTTATTCTTAGAACCAAGTTAGGCTGGAGAAATTAAGATTTGTTTTAAAAACTACGATTTAGTTTTTTCTAATAATATCACCCTTCGATAGAACGACCGCAATTTGGATTTATCGTTTTCAGTCCTTTCCCAGTGGCTAGGAAAATTTTTCAGTCAATTGAACGAAAAGTGTATTGCATTGTTAGGAACCTTTATGGTGATATAAAATAGATATAGATAGATAGATAAATAGATATGACAACAAAAGCCCGTTGGAACCAAGGAAAATATGAAGACAATCCAACGAACACTTACGGGCATAGTAGAGACATACCTAACAATAGCGATGCCGAAATATCAAACAGTTTGTGGTAACGAACTGTAGGAAGGTAACGAACTGTAGAATTTCGATGCTAAAAGATATATCAAAAGAATCGGATTTTTATGCTGATTTTAAATATATAAGTTTCATCAAATTTAGTCTTTGTCATCAAAAGTTACGAGCCTGAGAAAATTTGCCTCATTTTGGAAAATAGGAGAAAACACCCCCTAAAAGTCATAGGATCTTAACGAAAATCACACCATCGTATTCAGCGTATCAGAGAACCCTATAGAAAAAATGTCAAGGTCCAATCTACAAAAATGTGGGATTTCGTATTTTTTGCCAGAAGACAAATCATGGGTGCGTGTTTATTTGTTTGTTTTTTTTTTATCCCCAGGGGTCATCGTATCGACCAAGTGGTCCTAGAGTGTTGCAAGAGGGTTCATTCTAACGGAAATGAAAAGTTCTAGTGCCCTTTTTAGGTGACCAAAAAAATTGGAGGGCACATAGGCCCCCTCCCACGCTCATTTTTTCCCAAAATCAACAGATCAAAATTTTGAGATAGCCATTTTGTTCCACATAGTCGAAAACCATAATAACTATGTCTTTGGGGATGACTTACCCCCCCCCCCCCCAAAGTCCCTGGGGGAGGGGCTGCAAGTTACAAACTTTGACCAATGTTTACATACAGTAATGGTTATTGGGAAGTGTACCGACGTTTTCAGGGGCATTTTTTGTTTGGGTGTGGGGTTGAGGGGAAGGGGCTATATGGGGGGATCTTTCCTTGGAGGAATATTTCATGGGGGAAGATAAATTCAATGAAAAGGGCGCAGGCTTTTTAAGCATTACCATTAAAAAAAACAATGAAAATATAAACATGAAAAAGTTTTTTCAATTGAAAGTAAGGAGAAGCATTAAAACTTAAAACGAACAGAGATTATTACGCATATGAGGGGTTCTAAAAATACTTTAGCATAAAGAGCGAGGTATTTAGGAGGAGATAAATACTTCGCTCTTTATTCTAAATTATTTTTAGTAATTTCAACTATTTATTCTACGGCCTTTCTGATTCAGTGGTCATTCTTAAAGAATTGGGACAAAACTTAAGATTTAGTGTGAAGAGCGAGGTATTAACGAGGGGACAAACCCCCTCATATATATTATCAAAAATATAAGAATATAAAAGTTTTTTACGTAAGTTAATTCTTAAGTTACGTATATTTTTTACTAATAAAAACGTTCGTTAAAAATTAAAAGTTCTAGTTGCCTTTTTAAATAGCCGAAAAATTGGAGGGCAACTAGGCCTCCTTCCCCACCCCTTATTTCTCAAAATCGTCTGATCAAAACTAAGAGAAATCCATTTAGCCAAAAAAGAATTAATTTGCAAATTTCATTTTAATAATTTATGTACGGAGAGCCATAATCACACATGCACTAATTCAAAAACTTTCAGAAATTAAATAAAAACAAGTTTTTTGAAATAAAAGTAAGGAGCGACATTAAAATTTAAAACGAACAGAAATTACTCCGTATATGAAAGGGGCTTTTCCTCTTCGACACCCCGCTCCTTGCGCTCGCAACTCTACTTTTAAAACAATAAAAAACTTTAGCGTAAAGAGCGGGGCGTCGAGGAGGAAAAACCCCTTTCATATACGGGGTAATTTCTGTTCGTTTTAAGTTTTAATGTCGCTCCTTACTTTCATTTCAAAAAAGATGTTTGTTTTTTTTTAATTTAATCATAATAACAAAGCAAAAACGATAGAATAACAAAAACACAAATAATAAGACACGTAAGAGTCTTATTATATTTTAATTCTACTAATATCAGTTATATAAGTAAGTCTTATTATATTCATAATGAGAGATTGGTTGTTATTGGTTATTGTTTTTTTTCTTTATTTTTATGTTTCGTTTGTAGTGAATTATTAGTTAGAAAATAAGTTTTATGAACTCGCCCAGTCGCAAGTGCTTTTTTGTATCTTTCTTGGGGCGGGTACTTGCATATTAGTTAAATTTATTTGATTTGTAAATAAAGTGAACTGAACTGAATTAATATTTTAATAGCACACAACTTTCATGCTCAATAATAATAGTTATATCGTAATTAAATTAAATGATATGATATATTACACCAATAGAGCCTCAATGGGCCATGGTTAACAAAAATAATATAAATAAGAAAAACACCTTCCACCACCATTATATATATATACTTATCTTCCAAGCATTCTTTTCTTGTACTGCCTATCATCGTCCCTCCAGAAATCTCTCTCTGAGCTGCATGGATACACGGACGTACCTCCCCACAATCTTAATATTCACTTTATAGTTACTTTTGAAAATTCCCACCATCCAATCCTTCCCCTTTACTTCAGTCCCAAAAATTTCTACCCTCATATCCTTAAAATTGTCCATAAAGTGCTCCAAATCTTCATTTTCTCTGCACATCTGGCAAAAGTATGGATCTTTCCGGGACCTAAATCTCCCTAAATATTTCCTTCTTTCACCGAAATGCATAAAATTACCCTATATTGAAGTGACCAAGCTTATATCCTCCCCCTAAAGCCCCATTTTAAAATAATATTTCTCCCCTGCCTCCTTGACCTCCACGTACACACCAAGAAGCTGCTGCGGTCCAAACAGTCTGCCATAACTGGATCTCCTGCTCTTGCAGTACAACTTTTACCTCTCTTACCACACTTCTCCTATGCCTATCCCCTGATTCCAAGTTCCTGACATCCCACAACTATCCAGTATTTTGCTTACTTGATTTGGCCAAGAATGTTTCCTATTATCTTTTATCATTTCTCTACGTGCTACCTTAACTAATCTATTCTCAGGCAATGATGTTATCCTTTCCCAAAACTTTTACTAGTCTTTTATTCCTCTTATTCCTAAGCGCATCTAGGCCTAAATATTAATAAAACTTAAATTAAATATTAATAAGTTTAGTAATAATTCTCCTAGGTTTTAGTATCCTAGTTTAGGGTCTCTGTAGGTAGCAAATTACTGAGTAATATGATACTTTTTAGACTGAGAAATGCTGTAGACAAAGTTTTAAGGGAAGAACAATGCGGTTTTAGAAAAGGTAGAGGATGTGTCGACCATGTTTTCACTCTTAGGTTAATAATTGAGAAGTCCCTTCGTTGTCAAACACCTTTGGTCCTTAGTTTTATCGATTATGAGCAAGCTTTCGATTCTGTTGATAGAACAGCGTTAACAAAGGTCTTATCGTTATATGGTATACCAGAAAAATACATTAAAGTGATTTGCGCTATGTACGAGAATAATACTGCTGCGGTTAAGGTAGGAAATGAGGTTAGCAACTGGTTTTGTATTAAATCAGGAGTTAAGCAGGGTTGTGTTCTATCCCCCTTTATATGGATCATTTTGATGGACTTCGTCTTAAGGAGCACAGGAAAGGCAATTGGAGACCATGGAATCAAATGGGGAGGAAGAACGCTCCTGGACTTAGATTATGCTGATGATTTAAGCATATTAGATGAAAGTGTGAGCAAAATGAATGAATTTTTAGAGGTTTTACGAGTTCAGGGTGCTAAAATAGGCTTGAAAATTAATGTTAAGAAGACTAAGTCACTAAGGTTAGGAATAAGTGAAGATGAACAGGTGACCTTAGGTAACGAAAAGATTGATCAGGTTGGGAGCTTCAGTTACCTTGGTAGTATTATTAGTAAAGATGGTGGGAGCAGTGAAGATGTTAAAAGTAGAATAGCGAAGTCTCATGGTGTTTTTTCATAGTTAAAAAAAGTTTGGAAGAATAGAAAGATAAGCCTACAAACCAAGATTAGAATATTGGAAGCTACAGTGATGACAGTGGTCAAATATGGCTCTGAAGCATTGGCACTCCGAAAAGCAGATGAAAATTTACTAGATGTTTTCCAGAGAAATTGCCTACGGATTTTTCTGGGTACCCGACTGACTGACCGTATTTCAAACAGTAGGTTGTACGAAAAGTGTGGTTCAATCCCGCTTTCTGGGGCTATAATGAAAGAAAGGTTGAGATGGCTAGGCTACGTTCTACGGATGAAGGATGACAGATTACCGAAGGTTGTCCTTTTTGGCCAACCGTCTGGGGCTACACGGAAAGCAGGTCGTCCTTGTCTGGGTTGGGAGGATGTCATAAATAAGGATTTAAAGGAAATGGGAACTTCCTGGGAGGGTGTAAAGAGGGAGGCTTTAAATAGATTAGGTTGGAGGAGGAGCGTGCGTAGCTGTGTTGGCCTCAGGCGGCTTGGTGCTGCAGTGAGTTATTAGTAGTAGTAGTAGTAGTAGTATAATTCTCTAGGAGGATGGATGTTTAAGATAAAGCGCAGCAAGATCCTAGGTTTGATCACATAGGAAAAGAGAGTTTATTTCTAAAAATATTGTGACTCAAAACTTTTGTTCTTTTTACTAGCTTAATATTACATACAAGAACCAATCGGGTTTTTTAAAAGGCGGCGTAATCAGATTCTCTTCCTAGAATACTCTTAAGGGTCGGCTTTCGAGATAATTTACATAGAATTCCAGAGCTATGGAAATAAAAAGATTTTGAAATCTTCCTAATTAGCCCTAATAACTTTTCTGAACTAACCCTAATTTCTTCTTATCTTTTAACCTTAAAATACAATAGATAAATGTCGTGGCTTAGCTGGGTAAATCTTGACTGGCATTCATAGAAATGGATCATTAACCTATTAAAATGTTGACATATTTGGTATTCAACATTTTAAGCTAAAATAAAAGTAAAATGTAAAAAAAAAATCAAAGCTTAACAAAAAGAACTTCAACAAAAGTCTACTAAAACTCTCAGTTTTTTAGGTATTTTCTTTTTACATAGTAAGATAAAGCATTCAAATTCAAGTTAAAGAATTCTTTGTGGAGGGGGGCAGGCTTTTGTATGGACATGTAATTTTTTGTTTTCTGTTAATCAACGGTTTTTCCTTTCGAAGTCGAGACTTGTCATTTACACCCATCCCCACAGATAATGAACTAGAAAAAAGCAGAGTAAATATTAGAATCAGCACAATCTCAAAAGAGATTTCTTAGATTTAAAGAGACTGTTGTAAGTTATCAGCTTTGGTTGATCAATGGCAATTTTGAAGCCCACTAAGAGAATTATTATTATTGTTTTTTTTTAAGGGTTAACCAAGCATAAAGGGGTACTTAACTAATTCCCAAGACTAGCAACCTATTATTCAGAAAACTGTAATGCATCGTCTTAAATGTTTCCTTCCTTTTTATGCTTTAAAATCAATCTATTTTTCTCTTGTTCATTCGTATATTAAATATTGTTCGATGATTTATTTGAGTACGTTTCTGTCACATATTTCTCCTATTGTGAAGTTGCAAAATAAAGCGATGAGATTCCTTAAGATGTTATTTTATTCCCCAGTTTCTCTTCCTGGTAAATCTCCAGCTAAGAGTCTTTACAGTTATTTTAATATCGTTCCGGTTAGACAAATTTTAGCTTTTCAATGTATACTTTTCCGTGTCCGTTATCTAAAGAGATCTGCAACCAGATTGTTTTAAATAATTTTTTCCAGGCCCTCCCTCAGTCCGACCATACAATACTCGTTGTCCTGTAAGTAAGCTTCCTGTGCCTTTCATTGTCTCCGAACGGTCTAGATTTTCGCCAACAAATATTATTACAAATTATTGGAACACATATGAATCTTTTTTTTGATCAGAGTCTATCGCTATTAACATCAAAAACTAAAATCAAAGCTCTGCTAATTAGTAAATATTAATTTGTGAGTAGCTCCCGTCCCTTCAGCTATCGGATAAATGAAGACAATAATTTTAATAAATGTTTTTTTGGCATTTATTTTTTGGTATGAGATAGTGAGAAGTGTGATGACATCCGTTTCTTCTGGGTTTGTTTGCTTTTACTGTTTGTATTGTCGCCCGGCTTTCGAGCCGGTCTCCCTGCCGGGAATGTTATGTGAATAGTTTTAAATATGTATAGTTAAAGAATAATATAGAACTTGAACTTGACGCCAGTGAGAATGACGAAAAAAACCAATGACATTTTCTTATAATCATGATAATCAATAAAAAATCCTTCTTATCTATCTTGTTATATATTTACTGTAAATAATATAGAAAATCCTCGCAGCTGACACTAATCAATAATTCAGGCAATTTCTAGACTATCTACTGTTCACCAACTAAAATATTAAGAACAACATATAAATTCATCATTTTTCTTTTTGGAAAAACTAACTTAAAAAAGAATGTTAGTACCTAACCCTTTAAAACTATTGCTAAATTTAGATAGAATAGGATAAATTCTGGCAGGTAAAAAATGCCATGTTACGTAGCTAGGGAAATTTCGGTTGGCAAGTCAAGTTTGTTCAAGTTTTGGCTATAAAATAAAGAAAACTACACTAAGGCAATTTTAAACTACAGTAAAACAAATAAGAAATGAGACATTATGTCTCCTTTTCCTTAACTTACCATATTTCCTTTTCCTTGACTTATTCAGGATGAAAAGTACTATGGGAGGAAAATAGGGTGAAAGTAACGTTACCATGAACAACAAAAAAAGTAACAAATTATGAAGCCGAAAAGACTGTGGGCAATTTGAGTTCAAGCATATTCTACCTACTCTGACATGACCACTTGAAACAGCGTATCAACCACAAAACCCATTTCTCTCCCAAGAATCGAGACTAATCCATCAAAACAAAAACAAGAGTTCTTGTATCGTACAAACTGATACCATGTTTTAATTGTGGCAGAATTAACACTTTTTTGTTAATCATAACTATCTTCCATTATTCTGAATTGCACACTTTTTACTGTTACGTTTTTCATTTAGTTTTCAAATAAGCTCTTCACTACTTTTTTTAAATTCTGGATATTTATTTTTTATCTTGTAAGCTTTTTTATACTCTGGATTTTCATATTTTTGCAGAAGAAAGGTTATATGCAGCTGCCTTTATCTGGACAACCTTATTGCCTTTATCTGGGGGTAGTTTCAAGCGGATACATAATCATGCATATTAATCCCGAAGAGAACTAATAATGGCCAGATTCAATCCTCGTTTACCAGCTTTCAGAAGCATCGCTGCATGGATAAGAGAGTCAAATGCACGTCTGACATCATATCCCCCAAAAACAAGACTTCCTCCAGACGACTCCGCAACAATCAGGGCATTTGCTATAGCGGCTAAAGCATCGGCACATCCAGTGCCTCGCTTGAATCCGAGCCGGTGTGAAGGGGTATAGCAAACTTTTTTTCAGTTCCCTAATAAATAGTAGATCAAAGAGCTTGCAAAGGGATGTAGCTACACTAATAGGGCGGAATAATGTACAGTGGACTTTAGATTTCCCTTTTTTAGAGATAGGGAGTCAGATCTCCGATGCAAAAAGAAGAAGGAACGACAGCCTATTGAAAATCATCTGCATAAGAAGGGACAGATGAGACGTCAGAAGTTTCCCACGTATTTCAAATGAAACGCACAAACATGGTCAATATCAGACAAACGTTTCCATTTTCATTTTTGAATAGCATCTTCGACAGAACGGGTACTGACCACAAAATCTTCATCGGGTTGAGCATCCAGAGACTAATCCAGAGCTACTTAAAAAAATTGTTCTATGATAGGATAAGGGGAAGAACACTCGGATTCGTAATATTCATACCATTCAGCCTCTGAAACATCAGCTGAGAACAGTCGCGAAGGAGGGGATGCTGAGGAGGAGACAAATTTTTTCGATCTTGTTTCGCACGGGCAGAATAGCTATTAATAAGATCTCTACGATGCTGAGCAAAAATCTTGGAGAACTTTCGCTTCGTCGAGATCCGTATGTCACTCCAAAGCCCCGTAGTAGGAAGCCCACATTCCTTCCATATACAAAAACCAAAACTTGACTTGTCCACATGAAGTAAAATTGTGGACCATCCAGGGACAATTCCTTTGAAGACACGTTGCATGGAGACAGCTGGTTTTTCGGCAAAACGTAGGGCATGACATATTTCAGCACAATATACGTCAATTCAAATCAGGACCTCATTCTTAGGCAACTGGAGTGACTGTTGGAGAAGGTGAAATGGGACATTAATTTTACTTGGAATCAAGTCGACGGATTCGACGAAATGAATTTGGTCAATTTTTGACCAATCACGACGATACCGCTCCGGTGAGGAATCACGTAGTAGTAGACTACTTCGAGACACAGCAGTTGGCACACCGATAGAGCAAGTTATAAGTAAATGGGCAGAAAGCTGATAACCAAATATAAAATTAACTATACCGGCGGTTAGATTTGACGATATAGCAATGTGGTCCCAGTTAGAGGTTCGCAAACACGTGTGAATATACGTAAAATAGGATATTTTATCTAATACACGCAAAAAATCACTAAATAAACCCTTAACTAAGGTAGTACTTGGAGACGCCTGAGAATCTGGTTCAGACAAATTACAATTAAAGTCTTCGGCTGCAACATAAGGTAAACCTAGACGCCAGATTTTTTTTTTTTTTTTTGGGGGGGGGTTGCACAAAGAAGTATTGCAAAATTGTACAGAGCAAATCTATGTTTATATCCATAGTCTTTTCTCATTACCTCTGGCGAAAAGGTACCTATTAGCAATATGACCATTATTTCTATTACCAAATTGTCGCAAGGGATAATTGGAATCTAACTTTTCACACGATACAGCATATAATCGGAGTCCAATCTCACGGCTAATTAATGATCATTTATTTCAAACAAGCTAGAACGGAGAGTTGATTTAACAAAAGAAACAAGACCACGAGAGGGTCGCCTCTTTTATTCAGCTTTCTAGCAGGTACGAAGTACGACGTCATGCCATCAAGTGTAAGTATGTTGATACTATGTTAAGTAACAAAATGTTCCTGGAGGATAATCACGCTATCACTGGAGCCGAGGCTTTGCAACACAGAAAGTTTATTTGTAAGCGCCCCGTTTATATTCAATGGTAATAGAAACGAGTCCAAGGGTTTATGTTTTGCGGTTTCTCGGGCACTTTACGCTATAACACATGTGACCATCGGTCTTGCAACAAATGTAAAAAGCAATTTTTTGGCATAACTGGAGCCACATTTAGAATACAGTGCACTGTTCTTAAAATTCCCGGCGAAGTGACCGATCCCACGACAATTGAAGCAGCGACGAGGTAGGAACATGAACTCCCCAACCGGAAGGGCTTCATATCCATATTTCATAGATACTTTCAGAAACTTATCAAGAACAGTTCGGGACGGGAAGTACACTTTAAATATTTGGGTCTTGCCACACTGTACTGTTTTAGTGCACTCGGGGATTAGCTGTTTCAGAGACAGTTCGTCTAAATCTTCTGGCACTCGCTTAATCGCCGCGACAAAGGCAGGATCCTTGAGGGAAATTTGGATAGATATTTCGGCACGCTAAACATTTTCAACTATCTGGCCCGCGGTTTTCTTGGACCGAAACACAAGTTTCTACTCGTCATTAAAGCGTCGTAACTCGGCCATATGGTTCTGATTCGGGCACACCTTGTCGATGAATGTTTTTCGTTCAATTGGGCCTTTTAAGTCTTTTGGGGGATGCTTTAGTACCACGGAGTAAAGTGGAGAGGGGGTGAGATTGAAGGGGCTGGGACCTGTCAGGCAGACTGGCCGGGTAGCGACAAGCATTCAAAATAGATTAACCTAATTTTCTCGAGAGTTCATTTACTTTCGAAACTACTGTGTCATGAACAGACTCGCCGATGGCAGGTACTTCACACGGACAGAAAGTTACGAACTTCCAGGTCAGAACATTTTGATTTGCCGCCGTGACTAGCAACTTGCACATATCAGTAATATTGTTATCATCCTTGGCATACGAAACCATCCGGGTTTGCATATCTTGCTCCGCCCAATTTAATTTTGCGAAAAGTAGTTGGCACTGCACCCCATACAACAATCTCTCTCCCCTCGACAATATTTCATGTATGAAAACAACAGGTTATGAGTTCTGTTACTTTGACAATTGAGAAAGTAAAAACTAGTGGGAATAATATCAAATTGCTCGTTCCTCATACAATCACAAATCAACGACATATTGCTACGAATATACGAGTCTAAACTATTTCATCATCTATTAATGGTGCAATTCCTTCCAAACTTCCTTTGGCTTTTATAAAAAATGCTAGCGCCGTTGGATCATTGGACAAACTCTCCATATAAATTTGAAATGTTTAGACTTTCATCTATTGTATGTAAAGTAAATGGAATTCCATTCTACAATTTATCCTTTGATAAATCCTACAGAACCTTATATGAATTGACAATACAATCCCTAGATTGAGATTTGCAATTATTTGAAAATGGTATAACCGAAGAAATGTTTGCGAAAAAATCATAGTATCATTATATTGGATTTGTCCGGTACTCAAGATGTTACTATTGTCCGAATAGACAAAGTGCGTTTAGAGTGTACCTTTTCCCGGCCATTAGAGGAGAGTGTTGCATTAATCTCGCTAAATCAGTTTGAAACCTATTGGGAAATGACCTCAGGTGGCATTGTTCTATAAGACTTGGTACCATGAACACGAATCAAATAAACAATGTATTCAATTTGGATCCCTACATGTCCATATACAAATCCTATTGCATACTCTCGGATTTCCTCAACCATATTCAAAGTGTTAACAATACTCTTACCATTGTTAATAGTAGCCCATCAGCTGTAAAGACGGGACATTGGCTATGCATCTTTCAAACACAGAAGAATATAGGATTTTTTATTTTTTTGGCCTACCGTGTTAGTTCTACGCGCCTCATATTAAAGACTTTCTTGAGAAAAGTAGAAAATCTGTTATACAAAACCGGAAGCGGCAAGATTTTTCAATCAAAAGCTGTAGTTTTCATGCACTATTATATTTTATTTTGCGATGTCGTCGATATATTTACAGTGAATTTCTTAGCATTTACGGTAACAATCCTCGATTGAACGACTTCGTAGTGCAAATAACATTATCATAAATGCATAATATAAATTTCAGTGCCCTAGGAGTGAAATGCTGTAAACATGTTTGTGAATTTGTTTATTAATAAAACTTATATATCCCAAACTCTATGTTCTTTAGGTTTCTTCTTCCACGTACAGGTAACAATCGTTAATGATAAGTAGCAGCAGCTCATCAGGATTCAGCTTGTATTTATCTTGGCATGCAAAGTCAGGATCGCATTTTCTACAATAATGTAACTTCATTTATATTATATCTCTTCGTAAAGTCAATAATACTATTCCGATTCATATTATAAAATTCAAGTGTTTCAATTTGCCTATTTGAAGCAATGTCGCACACAAAGTTCTCAGATGAAGAGTCACTTTCTGCAACAGCCAAATAAAAGTCAGAAGGCTTATAATCATAGTAGCCTGTATCTTCACAGCGATGTCGTAAAACCAGAGTCTCTTATTATTCCAGCAATTGAAGCGTAGACTAGATTCTTCTTCCCAAGCAATTTAAAACCACAACGATAAAAGTATAAATAAACTGAAATCACGTTTAGCGTTTTTTGCAATCATGCCAGGGTAAGTATTTTTCCCATTGACCACAGTTATTGTAGTGACAATCGGAGCATAAGAAGCCTCTGGTGGGAGAGTCACAAACCTCTTCAAGACATGAATTACACTCTTTAATTTGCATTGCATATCATCTATACAATTTACATGGATTGCATGATTTACACTTTTCATTATAGTCATCACTAGTACTACAATTCTCACAGGATGACCAGCGGCCCAATATATACGAAAATAATAGGCATATGTAAAACTTTTTCGATGTTTACTGTCCCACTTCCAAAAATAAAATGACTCGCGGTCAAAAAATGAATATTATTTGTTATCACTAGTCACTTATGCTGATCGCTTATTGGATCACTAGAGAAATGGAAGGAGTAACTGAAACTCGGGTAATCTTCATACAGATGCGCAATATCATTCTGTTTTGTTTCAACTAATATGTCAGTAAATTCAGTAAATGCCTTGGGGCCACGATACATAAGTCTCAGACAATAATCGAAAGATGGATACTCGTTTCTCATTATATCGTCAATTATACGATATAACTCTCAGTGAAGATTCTGCACTGACAATTTTGGAAATTATCATCTAGAATTAGCCATTTTTTCAAAGTTTTTAATAATCTTCTCTCTGTCAAATTTAATCATTTTTATCCTGACGCTCCCACTACCGACTATAGACTAGCATGGATTCTTTCTCGCTAGTAACAAACTCACTCCTTTTTTATAGACTGATTCATGGCTCAATGAATGTGTCCGTTGGTAAACTATCAGTTGTGCTAGTAAAGTTTGCATGGGGCTTATTTTTCATCAATTTATCTTTAATTTCTTTGCTGAAAATATCTGCTAGTGCCAATTTTATTTTACTCGTGATTTCTCTGTCTATTATCATATTATCCTTACACAGGTAAAAGTTTCGGAAAAGAAAAAATGTGTTGCATGACGTTGCAGGGGTACACTTGTCTTCTTTTTACCATATCATTGAACGGTAATAGTAGGATGATATTGATAAGATCAATCAACCGGTAATGTGTTACCATCAACAAGATGTTGGCCTACTTCATCAACTAAAAGTTTTAGGTTCGCAATCTTTTTCAACACCAACTTCTCTGGGGATGTTATTCTACCATACCCACCTCTACAACACTTGAATTTCCTCGATACTCCAAAGAAATTTACTCCTTACTGTCATGACAACGCTCGCATACATATCCAATAGTTTAGCACTTGTTTCATAATCCAAACATTTCTCTTTCTCGGCATTCAACGCTACTGCAAAGCTATCATGTACACATGCCCTCTTGGAATATTTCATCTTCACCTTTTTTTTAAATAATATATTTTTATCCTTCCAATGCAGAAATAATACTATGCAAAACATATGAACCAACAAGTTAGGCAAGATTACGTCAACCTTAACTCCAATTCCGTAGCAAGCACTTGCATCTCTTAGAAAATATTCCCTATTGCGTAACATGCGCCTGCACCTTGAAGAAGTTCAACAAGAGCTAGGAGCTCATATGGCACTTGTGCCGAGGCCGGAAGAGCCAAGAGCTCATATGGTATGAGCTCTAGCAAAATTTTAAGAATCAATAGATTGATTTAAAAGGAAAATCAGAGGCTTAATGTCGGTCAGAATTTAAAATAAGAGCTCTGACACACGAAGTCCTTCTAAATATCAAAATTCATAAAAATCCGATCACCAACTCGTAAGTTAAAAATGCCTCATTTTTTCCAATTTTTCCTCTCCCTACAGCCCCCCATATGGTCGAATCGGGGAAAACGACTTTATCAAGTCAATTTGTGCAGGTCCCTGGCACGCCTAACAATTTTATCGCCCAGAAAGTCTATAAGCACCAAACTCGCCAAAGTACAGGACCACCCCCTAACTCGCCCAAAGAAAGCGGATCCAGTCCAGTTACGTCAATCACGTATCTACGACATTTGCTCATTCTACCCACCAAGTTTTATCCCGATCTCTCCACTCTAAGCGTTTTCCAAGATTTACGGTTTCCCCCTCCAACTCCCCCCAATGTCACAAGGCCTGGTTGAGATTTAAAATAAGAGCTCTGAGACATGAGTTCCTTCTATATGTCAAATTTCATTCAGATCCGGTCACCCTTCTTAAGTTAAATATACCTCTATTCTTCTAATTTTTCTGAATTAACTAACCCCCCACCATACCCCCAAAGAGACCGAATCCGTTCCAATTATGTCCATCACGTATCTAGAACTTGTGCTTATTCTTCCCATCAAGTTTCATCCTAATCTCTCCACTCTAAGCGTTTTCCAATATTTCTGTTTCCCCCCTCGAGCCTCCTATGTCCCCAGATCCGATTCAAATTGAAAATGTAGCACCTGAGACATGGGATATTTCTATATATCAAGTTTCGTCAGGATCCGATCACCCATTCGTAAAATAAAGATACCTCAATTTTCGCGTTTTCCAAGATTTCCGTTTTCCCCCTCCAACTACCCCAATGTCACCGGATCTGGTGAGGATTTAGAATAAGAGCTCTGAAGCACAAGATCCTTCTAAATATCAAATTTCATTAAGATCTGATTACCCGTTCATAAGTTACAAATACCTCTTTTTTCATATTTTTCCGAATTCCCCCCCCCCCCTAAGCTCCCCCAAAGAGAGCAGATTCGGTCCAGTTATGTCAGCCATGTATCTTGGACTTGTGCTTATTCTTTCCAGCAAGTTTCATCCTGATCTCTCCACTCTAAGCCTTTTCCAAGATTTACGGTTCCCCCCACCCAAACTCCCTCCAATGACACTAGATCCAATCGAGACTTAAAATAAGAGATCTGAGTTAGAGGACCTTCTATATATGCAATTTCATTAAAATCCGATCACTCCTTCGTAAGTTAAAAATACCTCAGTTTTTCTAATTTTACATAATTAACCCTCCCCTCCAACTCCCCCAAAGAGAGCGGATCCGTTCCGTTTATGTCAATCTTGTATCTAGGACTTGAGCTCATCTTTCCCACCAAGTTTCATCCCAATCCTTCAACTCTAAGCGTTTTCCAAGATTTTAAGTCCCCCCCCCCCCGAACTCCCCCCAATGTCACCGGATCCGGTCGGGATTTGAAATAAGAGCTCTGAGACACGATATCCTTCTAAATATCAAATTTCACTAAGATCTGATCACCCGTTCGTAAGTTAAAATACCTCATTTTTTCTAATTTTTCCGAATTAACCGTCCCCCTACCCCCCCCCAGAAGGTCGAATCGGGGAAACGACTATTTCTAATTTAATCCGGTCTGGTCCCTGATGCGCCTGCCAAATTTCATCGTCTTAGCTTATCTGGAAGTGCCTAAACTAGCAAAACCGGGACAGACAGTCCGACAGAATTTGCGATCCCCATATGTCACTTGATTAATACCAAGTGCCATAAAAAAAGTGTCGGGACTGGGATTCGAAGGGGGTACAGGCCCTTTAAATAGATTGAATCTACAAAACTAACAATTAGCTTCGGCTCAGTGGAAAACTACATTGTAGCTACATTTTAATAAATATTTAGTTGGTATTTTGGTTAGGTTATATTTTGCATGCAGCCCCGCTATACTTAACCCCTCCCCCCTAATGAGCAAACATACAGCCCAAATTACATATCTAATCTATCTCCTAAGCGTCTCATCTGTTTCAATCAAACAGTTCGTGGTAACGAACTGTAGTAAGGAGCGACCCGGCTCAATAGTAAACGAAACTCTAAAAAACGGAATTTTGATGCTAAAATATACATCAAAAGAATCAGATTTTCATGCTGATTTTAAATATATATGTTTCATCAAATTTAGTCTTTGTCATCAAAAGTTACGAGCCTGAAAAAATTTGCCTTATTTTAGAAAATAGGGGAAAACACCCCCCAAAAGTCACAGAATCTTAACGAAAATCACACCATCGCATTCGGCGTATCAGAGAACCCTATAGCGAAATTTGCAAGCTTCTATCTACAAAAATGTAGAATTTCGTATTTTTTGCCAGAAGACAAATCACGGGTGCGTGTTCATTTTTGTTTGTTTGTTTTTTTTCTTTTCCTCAGGGGTCATCGTATCGACCAAGTGATCCTAGAATGCCGCAAGAGGGCTCATTCTAACGGAAATGAAAAGTTCTAGTGCCCTTTTTAAGTGACCAAAAAAATTGGAGGGCACCTAGGCCCCCTCCCACGCTAATTTTTTCTCCAAAGTCAACATATCAAAATTTTGAGATAGCCATTTTGTTCCGCATAGTCAAAAACCATAATAACTATGTCTTTGGGAATGACTTACTCCCCCAGAGTCCCTGGGGGAGGGGCTGCAAGTTACAAACTTCGACCAGTGTTTACATATAATAATGGTTATTGGGAAGTGTACAGTCGTTTTCAGGGGATTTTTTTTTGTTTTGGGGCTGGGGTTGAGGGGAGGGGGCTATGTGGGAGGATCTTTCCTTGGAGAAATATGTCATGGTGAACAGAAATTCAATGAAAAGGGCGCAGGATTTCTAAAATTACTACAAAAAAAAACAATGAAAAAATAAACATGGAAATTTTTTTCAATTGAAAGTAAAGAGTAGCAATGAAACTTAAAACGGACAGAGATTATTACGCATATGAGGGGTTCTAAAAATACTTTAGATTAAAGAGCGAGGTATTTAGGAGGAGATAAATACCTCGCTCTTTATGCTATAGTATTTTTTAGTAATTTCAACTATTTATTCTACGGCCTTTCTGATTCAGGGGTCATTCTTAAAGAATTATGACAAAACTTACGATTTAGTGTAAAGAACGAGGTATTAACGAGGGTACAAACCCCCTCATATACATAATAAAAATTAATGAATATAATTAAAGTTTGTTACGTAAGTTAATTCTTAAGTTACGTATATTTTTTACTAATAAAAAAAATTCGTTAAAAATTAAAATTTCTAGTTGCCTTTTTATGTAACCGAAAAATTGCATGGCAACTAGGCCTCTTTCCCCATCCCTTATTTCTCAAAATCGTCTGATCAAAACTAAGAGAAAGCCATTTAGCCAAAAAAGGAATTAATATGTAAATTTCATTTTAATAATTTATGTGTGGAGAGCCAAAATCAAACATGCATTAATTCAAAAACGTTCAGAAATTATATAAAAAAAAACTAGTTTTTTAAACTGAAAGTAAGGAGCGACATTAAAACTTAAAACGAACAGAAATTACTCCGTATATGAAATGGGTTGTCCCCTCCGCAATCCCTCGCTCTTTACGCTAAAGTTTGACTCTTTGCCACAATTCTGCTTTTGAAAACAATTAAAAGCTTTAGCGTAAAGAGCGAGGGATTGCGGAGGGGACAACCCATTTCATATACGGAGTAATTTCTGTTCGTTTTAAGTTTTAATAACGCTCCTTACTTTCAGTTTAAAAAACTAGTTTTTTTTATATAATCCCATACAGTAGATCCAAATTCTCGAGTGTCTACTGGCTAACAGATAAGTACCTTTACTTCCTCCTAAAGGTTTGAAGTCTAAATTACAAAAAAAAATAAAAATAATATTTCTGTCTCCGATTGTCTTCTTAAGTTTTAAACTTACTTTCAGTTTAAAAAACTAGTTTTTTTTATATAATCCCATACAGTAGATCCAAATTCTCGAGTGTCTACTGGCTAATAGATAAGTACCTTTACTTCCTCCTAAAGGTTTGAAATCTAAATTACAAAAAAAAAAAAAATAAAAATAATATTTATGTC
Organism: Artemia franciscana; assembly: GCF_032884065.1. Classification (NCBI taxonomy): domain Eukaryota; kingdom Metazoa; phylum Arthropoda; class Branchiopoda; order Anostraca; family Artemiidae; genus Artemia; species Artemia franciscana. The sequence continues at coordinate 770,429 of NC_088867.1, read as the reverse complement.
TCCGATTGTCTTCTTAAGTTTTAAAACTTAGTAAATTTGAAGCATTCTCCCTGCTTTATTTAGAAGTATCTGTAGCGGTTTTATGCCTGTCCAAAAAGTGCTTAGACATTTGACTGGAAATTTTGAACAAGCTTAACAAGTAGATGGTCAATACAAATCCAAAATAATAGAAGAAGGTCAAGAAAAGGTGCCAAGTATCAGTGTAATACGATTCTCTGTACTTGCAAATATGGAGCTCTTCGTCTGACATTCTTTGAGTATCACACTTTGAAGAAGTAAAAACCATAAACTCTTTGCAATTTTGATATTAATTTGAAAATTGATGCTAAATTGATACTAATTAAGAAAAATGACTATAACTAAACTTGATAATAGAATCAGATTTTCTTCAACACTTTCTTCCTTTATCATATAATCTGATTATTTCATGTCTTATCCCTTGCATGCCTGCATTTTACATCTTATCAAAATACATAATGGTTTAGCTTTAGAGTGTCAAATATAATTTCCCAGGCAGCTAGAGCAATATGGCTTTAATGTGTTATTTTTCTTCACCGAGACACTTGGCATGGAAGAAGTTCTCGTAGAAACTTCGGACAGGGCTCATTCGATCGGAAACTGAAAGATTCAGTTCCTTTTTTAACAGTCAAAATTAACTGAAGGGTGAGGAGACACCATTTTATAAACCCTCTCCCAAAAGATATACGATACAGATTTTGAGACAGCCACTTTTTTAACAGTCGACAGGTCCAATAGCTATGTGTCTGGGGTTGACTCGTGCCCCCATAGGCCTTGGAGAGAGGACACTGGAAAGTTTTGCAAGTTGTCCATTGTTTACACAGGGGTTGAGTTATTGACAAAAAGGGAGATATTTGACCTTGGGTTACCGAAAAGGATAAGGGTATTAAGGTGAAACTTTCAGGGGATGTTTATTAACGCTAAAGAACACATTGCATGCAGGTTTTTATCTAAAAAATCTTATTACTACTACTACAACTATGTACTTTAAATACTACTACTGCTATTCACAGCTCCTTGTAGCACTGGCCATCAGAGGCCAACACAGCTTGTTTCATAATAAAAAAAGAAATAAATAACATGGTTACATTTTGCAATACTGAAACTCTACGCAAAACTAAGTGCATTCTACCTATAATTACCTTTCCGATACATTCATTAGCACGATAGAGAAGAATCTCAGACATCCTTTTTATAGCCACTGCAAATGGGATAACTGTGTGATCAGAACCCCCACCATGTAATCCTTCTGTACAACGCACGCAAAAAACAGTATCACAAGTCTCGCAAAATAACAACTCCTGGAAAAAATAGGAACTTAATAAGGCGGTCCAAAATCTATATTAATTAACCTTAAATAAAATACTAAGTTTAGCATGCGACATGCACGAAACAATTTTTTTTATAATTAATGACCTGAAATAAGAGATATTGGTTTAGGAAATATGAATCATCATATTCATATTTTGCTAGGTTTTACTAGTTTTACATATTTTACTAGTTTTCATATTTTACTAGGATTTCAAAATAACTGAAAAAAAATAACAATGGAGATATAAAAATTTCTTGAAAAGGAGAGGAAATATTTTGTAGCAAAAATCAAAAGAAAGGGGAATTCCAAGAGAATCCGAATCCAATAAAACCCACAGGAACTGTTTGTTCACATGATTTCATACTTTTTTGTAAAGTCTAATTAGACAAGTTCAAGAATAATCTGAGGCTTTTTTCGTTAGAACGAACGTTGGAATCCAACCAAGATTATACATTAGAGAGAGGAAGACTTCAGCTTTACCAATAAACCAAAATAAGTTATTGAAATTAGTTTAGAGTTTTATAGACTGAAAAATATGATTAAAAGGTACGAAAACACAAGAAAATAGGATATTTTTCATTTTTTTTTATCAAATCTAGATCATTCACTAAGAAAAAGCCTAAGGAATATCTCAATTATGGTAGAGTGAATGGATAAATATGAAAGTAATTAATACGATGATATAAGAATCTAGTCTCTTCGAAGCACCTTATAGCTGCAGAATTGTAAAAAAAATCGCAAGTTTCACAGGTGATATTACCCCAAAAACAATTATTTTGTGTGCATGAATAGAGAGAGCTGCTTCAGTCGTCCATATTCCGTACTGTATAGTTACATTAATTTTTGAAGGGTGGAATCCTGTTGGGGCAATTGATGCGCCTAAAGCCTTAAATACTGTGTTTTGCTTGTACATTTTCAGCTTTTCATTGATCATTCTGATAAACATAAAAATTAATACCAATATTAATCAGTCAACATTGATTAGATGAAGAACTGGAAATACCATTGAATTTACCTAGAGATGGTGGTAGCATGAAAGGGTATAGGGCCATTACTATTTTCCTTGTTTCTTGTTTTTATATATTTATATTATCTCTTAAATATGTATACATATGCTTTACAGTTCAGTCCCAGAACTAAATCATCTAGATCATTAATTTAGATTTTCAGTAGTGTCAATGTAAAAGATTTAAACGAAAATTTCTGAAAAGTACTAGAATCTAGCAGTAAAAGACGTACTATAAAACTCACTTGACTTGAATGCAGGCCACATTTGGGGATAACTTCTCGTCTCTGAGTTGCCATCAAATCCAGTAGCTGGTTCACAATGAAGCTAGGTGGTAGCGCAGAAACACCCCCTCGCGGAACATTTATGGATTCCCTGTGAAAAAACAAAACAAAGATATAGAAGTTTCTAACTTCACAAAGATGTCTGAGAAAAAAGAATGAGCCTCAACCTCGTAATATCTTAACATAATATACACATGAAAAAACAAACTACGATAAAACCGTGCATAATCATGAGAGAGAGAGAGAGAGAGAGAGAGAGAGAGAGAGAGAGAGAGAGAGAGAGAGAGAGAGAGAGAGAGAGAGAGAGAGAGAGAGAGAGAGAGAGAGAGAGAAGAGAGAGAGAGAGAGAGAAAGAGAGAAAGAGAGAGAGAGAGAGAGAGAGAGAGAGAGAGAGAGAGAGAGATACCCTGTTCCATGCTTCAGCGCTGCAATTAGTATACAGAGACAAGCTTCCTAGAACTAATTCATCTGGCCAAAAATAAGAAAAGGTAACTAACAAGCACAGAACTACTCTCCTATTTAACTATATGATAATAATGTTTTCAACAACCTATTAAACAGTTACTTGTAAAAATTATCACATATTTGCGTTGAAATTTAGTTCCAGATTTTTGTACCACCATGACAAGTGATTGCCAAGCATGAGCCGTCCTTGCGGAGTGGTTAGCAAGCTAAACTTGAAATCCTTTGTCCGAGAGGACAGGGGTTCAAGCCCTCGGGTCCTGGCGTCACTGGTAATTTGGTTTGGAACAGGAAACAAAAGAGGGATAAAACTCCCCAAAAAATAATCTCAAACGAGACTGCGGCCAGTAGAGAGGAAAGACTAAAATAACGCGAATATTTCGCCTGTATCTCAACTAGGCGTCTTTAGCACAAGATAAAAAGAAAAACACTAAACTAAAAACAAATAAAACCACCACCTGTAATAATAAATACAATTGTCGCTACTGATCCACGTAGGGAAAAGAAGCTATTAGAGTTACTTCAATGAGAACATTGAAACTTACGTACATTCTTTGCCTTATGTACCTATTTTGGGGGAGATGCTTAAAAGAATTTTGCGTAAACATAACATATATACTTATTTCTAATTAGTGAGATAATTGGGTAGTTTTCTTAATTCTGGGAAGGACTTAACCCGGGGAGATTTAGTTAGTGGGGTGTATAAAATTCCTTGTTCTTGTGGAAAGTTTTAAATTGGTAGAACTCACCGACAATTTTTATTGAAAGATTTATTGAGCATCACAATTCAATAGAAAAACCCTACAATTAAAAAAAGCCTCCTGAAACTTTTGTTTCGGCTCTGGCTGAACATACACTCTTTCATCCTAAACATTTTATACAATTTGATGAGGCTACAGCTATTTCTAATGATAGGGATCTTTCTCAGTGGGCGAGGGAGGCTAGAGAAATTAAAAAAAAAAAAAATGTTTGCTAATCTTTCAATAAATAGAGACATAGGGAATTTAAATATTGACCCAATTTATGATTGTCTTTTGAAAAATGAACCAATAGTCAATAAGGGAATTAAAATACACAATCACCAGGTGACAAGATTAAACACCAGACCAAAAAGAGTTGCTTCAATATTAGCTAACAACAGGGTTATTTCGCAACGGAATAGATAACTATATTTCAATTCAATCATATATATTTCAACAAAAACACATAATTACAAGTACATAATCTGCCAGGAAAGCACAAAAGTGCTTGACTAGGGCAGAAACTTGACTAAAAATAATTAAACAATCAACTAACAGAAACAACGAATCAACTGGATTTATCAAAAAAAGAAAAAAAAAAAAGAAACAAGAGCTAAGAGCTCATATGGCACTTGTGACGAGGTCGGAAGAGCCGAGAGCTCATATGGTACGAGGTCGGAAGAGCCAAGAGCCAAGAGCTCATTTGGACGAGGTCGGAAGAGCCGAGAGCTCATATGGTACGAGGTCGGAAGAGCCAAGAGCTCATTTGGCACTTGTTAGAAGGTCAGAACCTAAAGTTAAACTTTATAGCACAAGATCCTTCTAAATATCAAATTTCATTAAGATCTGGTCACCCTTTCGTAAGTTACAAATACCTCAATTTTCAAAATTACCTCCCCCCTCCCAATTCCACCAAAGAGAGCAGATCCGGTCCAGTTATGTCAGTCACGTATCTTAGACAGGTTTCTATTCTTCCCATCCAGTTTCATCCTGATCTCACCGCTTTAAGTATTTTCTAAGATTTCCGGTCCCCCCAACTGCCCCCCCAATTACGTTTGATCCGGTTGAGATTTAAAATAAGATATCAGAGTTACGAGGTCCTTCTAAATATGAAGTTTCATGAAGATCCTCTTCATGAAAATATTTTTCTTATTTTTCAGAATTACCCCCCCCCCCCCGCAATTGAGCGGATCCGTTCCAATTATGTAAATTACGTATGCAAGACTTTTGCTTATTTTTCCAACCCAGTTTCATCCCAATCCCTCCAATCTAAGCGTTTCCCATCATTTTAGGTCTCCCCACCCCAAACTTCCCCCAATGTCACCAGATCCGGTCAGGATTTAAAATAAGAGCTTTGAGCCACGATATCCTTCTAAAAATCAAATTTCATGGAGATCCAATCACCTGTTCGTAAGTTAAAAATACCTCATTTTTTCAAATTTTTCAGGATTAACCCCCCCCCCCCCAACTACCCAAAAGAGAGCGGATCCGTTCCGTTTATGTCAATCATCTATCTAGGACTTGTGTTTATTTTTCCCACCATGTTTCATCCCGATCCCTCCACTCTAAGTGTTTTCCAAGTTTTAGGTTTCCCCCTCCCAACTCCCCGCCCCCATCACCAGATCCGGTCGGGATTTAAAATAAGAGCTCTAAGACACGATATCCTTCTAAACATCAAATTTCATTGAGATCCGATCACCCGTTCGTAAGTTGAAAATACCTCATTTTTCTAATTTTTAAGACTTACTCCCCCCCTCCCAACTACCCCAAAGAGAGCAAATAAGTTCCGATTATGTCAATCATGTATCTGGGACTTGCGCTTATTTTTCCCATCAAGTTTCATCCCGATCCCTCTACTCTAAGTGTTTTCCAAGATTTTAGGTTTCCCCCCTCCAACTCCCCCCAATGTCATCAGACCCAGTCGGGATTTAAAATAAGAGCTCTGAGACACAATATCATTCCAAACATCAAATTTCATTAAGATCCAATCACCCGCTCATAAGTTAAAAATACTTCATTTTTTCTATTTTTCCGAATTAACCGAACCCTACTCCCCCCCCCCCCCCAGATGGTCAAATCGGGAAAACGACTATTTATAATTTAATCTGGTCCGGTCCCTGATACGCTTGCCAAATTTCATCGTCCTAGCTTACCTGGAAGTGCCTAAAGTAGCAGAACCGGGACTTTAGGTTTTCTCCCTCCAACTCCCCCCAATGTCATCAGATCCGGTCGCGATTTAAAATAAAAGCTCTAAGACACAATATCATTCCAAACATTAAATTTCATTAAGATCCAAATACCCGCTGATAAGTTAAAAATACTTCATTTTTTCTATTTTTTGCGAATTAACCGGGCCCCCACTCCCCCCAGATGGTCAAATTGGGAAAACGACTATTTCTAATTTAATCTGGTCCGGTCCCTGATACGCTTGCCAAATTTCATCGTCCTAGCTTACCTGGAAGTGCCTAAAGTAGCAAAACCGGGACAGACCGACAGACAGACCGACAGAATTGGCGACTGCTATATGTCACTTGGTTAATACCAAGTGCCATAAAAATAGGGGGGTGACGAAGAGAAAGAAAAGAAAAAAATTAAAAAGAAAAGAAAAAGACCGAAAAAAGGAGGACCGCACGATAAAATTTAGTTTCAATTTTCATAATTTTTCCTCAGTTGCTTTGATGTTCTCATTGAAGAAACTCTAATAGCGTCTTTTCCCTACGTGGATCAGTAGCGACAATTGTATTTTTTTTCTATCTTGTGCTGAGGACGCCTAGTCGAGATACAGGCTAAATATCCGCGTTATTTTGGTCTTTTCTCTCTACTGGCAGCAATCTCGTTTGAGATTTTTTTGTAGGGTTTTATCTCTCTTTGTTGTTTATTGCACTTCCTGGCTGAAGGGCTACGAGACGGAGATGATGACCGACGGTAGGGACTATACAGACCAATGTCATATTTTTTTTTTACCTTATCATAAATGTCGATACACGCTCTTGATGTCGGACAAATTTCGTTAGGAAAATCCGTCCCACCATGACGAATGATTGCCAAGCATGAGCCGTCCTAGCCAAGTGGTTGGCACGCTAAACTTGAAATCCTTTGTCTGTGAGGACAGGGGTTCAAGTCCTCGAGTCCTGGCGTCACTGGTTATTTGGTTTGGAACAGGGGTCAGTAGAGAGACTCTGTAAGCTCAGTCAGAGTCGATCCATCTCTAAATGGGTACCTGAAGACATCTGGTGAAGGTGAAAAGTAAGGGTGTGCGAAAGCGCAAGATGGCTGGCCCCAGCCCCCCCCCCCCCTATTGCACTTCCTGGCTGAAGGGCTACGAAACGGAGATCATGACCGAAGCTAGGAACTATACAGTCCAATGTCGTATTTTTTACCTTTACCTCATCACAAATGTCGATACATACTCTTGATGTCGGACAAATTTCATTAGGAAAATCTGATCTAAGAACTATCAAGTGATCATAATAGTGAAAATTCGTAGGGAAAATCTTAGAAAAATTCAAAGGCAAAATAATCATGGCAAGCATTAGAAGTAGAAATGAAACGAAGTTGGTCTAAAGAACAAATCCCATAAGATGTTTAACTGAAGAACTGTAATCAATTAGAAAGGGTCCTCAGTGATATATTTTAAACTATTTGAAGATATTAACACGGATGAAAAGTCAGATGCGCAAAAAGTTGCACAGTAAAGAAAATATGGATTAATAAAGGAATAATAAATTATTCATTATGTTTATTGTTGGAAAAAGAGAGAGTGAGAGAGATATGGATATTGTACTTTGCAAGTAAAACTGTTTTACCATAACTTAATCTCAAACCTGACTTCTGTAAACAATCGCTTCTTATTAATAGTAAAAAAAAAACAACAGATTTTTCAGTTTTTCCACCCTCCTAAAAAAGTTCATAGAAGTTAAAACCCGATGCAAATAATGAGCTCTAAACTGGCAGTGGTTTTCTAAAATACAACAATTTCTTCTAATACATTACCTGCAAATCGGACATCGAAAAGAAGATGGAATTTCGTCATTTCTGGTTGCACTGGCCAAAATCCTTGTGAGACATTGTAAGCATACCGTATGCGAGCATGGCAACAGTTTAGGTGTATGCTCGCAGCCGTCATACGTACCTAAAATAATAAGAGCCACCAATAAAACTTCAATAAGTTGTCACTTTTTCTAAAAACTAGAAACCCAACACACCTACAGGCAGAACCGAAATCAAGGAATATCACACAATCACTTTGGGATAGCCCATATGTGAACACATGGATCTTAGGAACTGTTTGTAAAAACAAGAGCTAAAAGCTCATATGGCATGAGCTCTAGCAAAATTCTAAGAATCAATAGATTGATTTAAAAGAAAAATCAGAGGCTTAATACCGGTTGGAATTTAAAATAAAAGCTCTGAGACACGAGGTCCTTCTAAATATCAAAATTCATTAAGATCCGATCACCCACTCGTAAGTTAATAATACCTCATTTTTTCTAATTTTTCCTCTCCCTTCAGCCCCCCAGATGGTCGAATCGGGGAAAACGGCTTTATCAAGTTAATTTGTGCAGGTCCCTAATGCGCCTACCAATTTTCATGGTAATAGCACGTCCAGAAAGCACCTAACGCACTGGATCCTCCCCCCTAACTCCCCCAAAGAGAGCAGATCCATTCCAGTTATGTAAATCACATACCTACGACATTTGCCTATTCTATCAACCAAGTTTCATCCCGTTTTTTCCCCTCTAAGCGTTGTCCAATATTTCCTGTTTCCACCTCCGACTCCCCCCAAAAACATCAGATCTGGTTGAGATTTAAAATAAGTGCTCTCAGACATGAATTCTTTCTAAATATCGAATTTCATTAAGATCCGGTCTATCGTTCTTAAGTTAAAAATACCTAAATTTTTCTAATTTTTCCAAATCAACTCCCCCCCCCCAAAGAGAGCGGGTCCATTCCAATTATGTCAATCATGTATCTAGAACTTGTGATTATTCTTCCCATCAAGTTTCATCCTGATCTCTCCACTCAAAGCCTTTTCCAAGATTTCCTGTCCACCCCCCCCCCCAACTCCCCCCAATGTCCTCGGATCCAATTCAAATCAAAAACGGAGCATCTGAGACATAACATCTTTCTATATATCAAATTTTATTAAGATACGATCACCCATTCGTAAAATAAAGATACCTCAATTTTCACGTTTTCCAAGATTTCCGGTTTCCACCTCCAGCTCCCCCCAATATCACTGGATCTGATCGGGATTTAAAGAGCTCTGAAACAAAAGATCCTTCTAAATATCAAATTCCATTAAGATCTGATCACCCGTTTGTAAGTTACAAATACCTCATTTTTCTAATTTTTCCAAATAACCACCCCACCACTCCCCCAAAGAGAGCAGATCCGATCGGGTTATGTCAGCCATGTATCTTGGACTTGTGCCTATCCTTTCCACCAAGTTTCATCCTGATCTCTCCACTCTAAGCCTTTTCCAAGACTTCCTATTCCCCCCGCTCCAACTTCCCCCAATGACAGTGGATCCGTTTGGATTTAAAATAAGAGATCTGAGTTACCAGGTCCTTCTAAATATGAAATTACATTAAGATCCAATCACTCCTTCGTAAGTTAAAACACTACATTTTTTCTAATTTTTCAGAACTAACCCTCCCCTCAACTCCCCCAAAGAGAGTGGATCCGTTCCGGTGATGTAAATCACGTATCTAGGACTTGTGCTTATTTTTCCGCCAAGTTTCGTTTTGATCCCTCCACTCTAAGCTTTTTCCAAGATTTTAGGTTCCCCCCTCCAACTCCCCCCAATATCACCGGATCCGGTCGAGATTTTGAATAAGAGCTCTGAGACACGATATCCTTCTAAATATCAAATTGCATTAAGATCCGATCACCCTTTCGTAAGTTAAAAATACCTCATTTTTTCTAATTTTTCCGAATTAACCGACCCCTACTCCCCCCCCCAGATTGTCGAATTGGGGAAACGACAATTTTTAATTTAATCTGGTCTGTTCCCTGATACGCCTGGACAGACAAACCCGGGGAAGACAGACAACTGAAACCAGGACAGACAGACCAACCAACAGACAGACCGACCAACAGAATTTGCAATTGCTGTATGTCACTTTGTAGATACCAAGTGCCATAAAAAGATGATTTTTTTTTACATCGTGTTGTGAGCTTGAATCTTACTGCACCACCTGTAATTGGTATTAACAATTTAATCTATCAGATAAATATTTAATCGGTTAAATAATTTTTTCCTACTTATGGTTGTATAAAAACTTAATTTTTTTTTCAGACGCAAGTTTTTGATGATATAATAGTCCTTGAAGTTCTAAGAAATATACCCAAACAGACCTTTGGAGGTAGGTTATTGATGATTTCGCAGAAAAGGGTGTTCGAAATTACCTTAACGTATATGTTACCGTGAATGTTCCAAATCTGGTTAATGTCGACATTCACCAGTGATTGCCCAAAATTCGCTTTTTTCTGCTTAGACTCAATTAGCTTTGCGAGTCAGCTTTTTCAGTCTTATGTTGGCTATGATGGTAAAAGTTAAAGTTAGGTTAGACTAGATTATGTTAGTTTAGGTTAGTTTGGGTTTGGTTACAAATATCAGAAATGGGTTAAAAACCAAAGCTAACCTAACCCAACATAACCTAAGCTGTTACCACAAAACCATGCATTAAATTGAAAAAGTTGACTGGCAACGCTGACAAAATCCAAGGAGAAAAAAAAAAGGTATTTTGGACATTAACCCGTGAATATCGACATTCACCCGTGAATATCAACATTCACGAATTTCGAACTTTCACTGTAACATATATAATTAATAACGGTATATAATCCTAGAGAAAACACGGTTACCGAAACCTGTTTTCAGTTTCATACATTAATACACCAAAGGCGTAAAATTAACTAGCAAGCCTGGCAAGCTCAGATGGTCAGGGCTACAGGTTCGAGGTTGACGCATGATTTTTATACATCGACGAAAATTAGAATATCGCGAATGTATTACTGATTTGAGTAAAAGTTGCATTGATGAAGAAAAGGTCGTCTCCTTCTCAGAGATGAGTATCTTGAAAGTTATGGTTTTGGTAGTCCTACACTGCTTTCTCTCATGGCTTGGGTATCGTAGTTAAACTTTCAGGGACAGCTCTACTAGAAGGTAGTGGGCAATGTAACACCGAATTTTATGTTGGAGGGGATGAAAGTGAACAGTAGGGATTTTCAGATCGAAACCAAATGGTTAGAAGAAACCAATCAAGTAAAACCGGTAGTGGCTTTTCATCCAAAGCAGAACCACTATGCATTGTTTTTTTTCAGATCATTTCTGCAAGGGGGGGGGGGAAGAATATAAAAAACCTGTTGATTATAATCTAGGGATTCATTTGCACAATAAGACCAAAGCTAACAGTTTAAACTTTTGTCATTTTGCTCAGCTTTTTAACATATTGACTTAAATTATTTAGAATCTGTCCAACAGCTATTATCAATCAAAGCTGCTATAAAATAAGAGATAAAGAATCATTCTTAGCTAGTCTGCTTTTTCTTATTCTTCTTCTTCAGTCAGAAACTTCAAACCATAAAAAGTAAGAAGCAATGCTAGTTCAGAATGACCTAACTGGAGTATTCAAAGTTATATGAAGTAAACTATTCAAAGTGAACTTGAAAATTACTTACATAAGCAGGTACTGCATGTCAAAAAACTTTCACTAAAATCTTCGTAATTTATTGAAATTGTTTCAACTAACGTAGAACTCATTGATACTACTTTCCCATCAATAAAGGACCTAAAAAAAAATAAGCAAAATAAGAAAGAGATAGGGAGGGGGGTAAAAGAAAAAATAGAGGAGAATGATAGACAAAAATGTTTACAGGGTCATATAATTTAAGATGCCATTATTAAGAGGCCCTCAAGTATTACAACTCAAATCAAAGATGCACTAAACGAGTCGACCAACCACATAGTTACAAGCAACTGTACCTTTCTCAATTAAATAGTAATTGTTAAGTAAGCTGACCAATTAAGTCAGAATTTCATTTTAGTAAAATAAAATTATTAAGACGCAAAATACAAAATGCAAAGTTTGGAAATACCACTTTTTACTAAAATAAAAATTTGGAAATTAACCATACCAGAATGACACATTCTGGTATGGGTAGGCTTTGAAAGGAAATTGAGAAACACCCACTTCCTTGCTTATGTACGTCTGTGGTCTGGAATGACGTGGTTGACCTATGGTACAAAAGATACATTTTATGGGATCGAGTAACTTATCCATCTAAATGCTGGGCTATCGTCTGGTCCTGGGCTAATCTTAGGTCCTTAACCTCTTTACTTAGGAATACCTTGGAATATCGTAAGTGTCTTAATGTCTTATAGTTTGTAATTGTATTATTTGATTCATTTATTCTGTGGGACAAATAGTCCCCGTGGCATATAGATATAGCAATACCCATGTATTGTTCTTGAGTCAAATCAAAGTAATTATATTTATACCCCGACTCTCTACAACAATGTTTAAGCTTCTCATCTATACCAGTAGGATCCCCATTTAATTAGTAAGGCCGACCCTAAGGAAATGCTACCCTAGTTTTAATAGCCCTCAGGACCTTACTCTATACCCCCTCCAAGGGCCGATTAAAAACCAACTATTAACACCCACATAAAGTCACTTTACTACAACTGAATCGTAATTGATTTTCTCGGATAAAAAATAATCACAATGGAATCAGGATTTTCTGTTTCTTGCAATTAAATTGTCAATTACACAAGACAAAACAATCAATCTTAAGACATAGCTGTTCATTTATGTCATGCTTTAACACTGCTTCCCTTGTGGTCTCGATCAATAGAGTAAAGAAAGATTTAGGTACAATGTATTATTATTTTTTTCTTCAAGGCACTTCGTACAGAAGGAACTGATGTAAAAGCCTCGGAAGGAGCTCACTCGATTAGAAATTGAAATTTCTAGTTGCTTTGTTTTAAGAGATAAAAGTGACTAGAGGGCAACCATCCCCCCTTCCGCGCCCATTAATTCCCCAAACACATCCAATCAATATTTTCAGATAGCCATATTGTTCGCCATAGTTGAAAAATACAGTAGCTATGTCTCATGATATGTGATACCCCCTCCTACAAAGCCTTGGGGGCAAGGGTTGTAATTCATGCATTTAACCCATTGTTTACATTTAGCGTTTGATATTAAAAAGGTGGGCATATTTGACCTTTAGTGTCAAAAAAAAGAAGGCCATTCATGTGAACCTTTCAGAGAATGTTGAGAGGAGTCTTGAACAAGATTAAAACACGTTATGCGCATATAGCTTGTCAAAAGAGCGAAGGTAATATGTGCACGCTACTCTAACTACGACTACTATAACAGCTACTACCACTGCTACTGCTACTACTACTACTACTACCACTGCTATCACTACAACTATTGCTTCTGCAGCAAGTACTACCAAGCTTAAAGGTATTTGAGTGAAAATTTAAGGCCAAAATCAAAGTATTCTATGTACATAGAGATCGTTAAAAGGTTGTATCAGCAATACCTTTGGAACGGCTTACCATATCGAGTTGAAACTTTCAGGGCATCATGAGGGGAATGTTCAACTGGCCAAAAGGCAACATGTGTATGCTACTTCTACTATTAATACTGCTACTACTACTAAGATAATAGTACTATCAAGACTAAGGGCGTGAAGGAGAAAATTTGGGAAAATATAGAAGAGATATTTGAAGTAAATCAAAATACACTATGTGCTTTCAGATTGTCGAAAGAACATATCTCAGAATCAGATTAGGGTATTACGTTGGAGCTTTCAGGGAATGCTTAAAGGGGAATATCAATTGAAGAGCATTAAGATGAAAATTTCAAGAATTATATGAATAAACAGGTTATGAAAAGGACATTTAGGCAATGTCATAGCAATGGCTAATTGTGCTAAGTATGCTATGTCAAGACTATGTTATATAGCAATAGCTATGTCTCTAGGGATATTGTCCATTATGCTTTAAACTAAATGTTGCTTTAAAACTAAATAAAAAAGCACTATGTATGCTGGTAGCCAATAAAACATCTACACAATATCCCAAGAACAACTGAGGGTATTAAGTTGACAATTTAGCTAAATCAAAGGAGTGTAAGTGTATCCAGGTTGTCAAAAAGCCCAGATAGAGTATTTTAGAAATGGTATTGAGTTTGATTTTTTTGGTCAAATAGAGGAGGTATAAAACTAAATTAGACAATACTATTTGTGTCAAGATTTCAGAAGTGTGTAAGTTTTTAAAAATTCTCGAAAGAGTTTCTCCAACATACAAATAGCAAGCCAAACTATATATTCTTTAAAAAAAAACCGTAAGCTACAGAATATCATTTTCGCTTTCGACGAAAACGACTATGTCATCAAAAAAGAACATCAAATGATCGTCAAAAGATGTCATCAAAAAAGAACTGTTTCCACAAAATAAGTTTTTCAAAGAAAAATAAAAACTCCATTAAACAAAAAGGAGCAGAAACAAAAACAAATAATCAACCGAGCGTAAAACTACCACAAATCACCATCAACAAATAAAAACAAAGAGAATTACAATAAATAATCAAGTCAAACTCAAAACCAGAAGAATTTGAAAAGAATACGTCTGACAACCCCAATGTCTTCTCAAGATTAGAACATAATTTGCACTTTACCAAAAACAAAAGAAACACTCTAAATGTATTCACTCTTTTAACTTTAATAAATACAGAATTATTAAGACTTTAAGGAATGAATATCAGTAAGTGATCTTGGTTATGACGTTTTCTTTCGTTTATTCGTTTCTTTCTGCTCGTGTTTGGTTTAATTTAGCTCTTTACTTTCCTTTGTAAACCTTATTTTGCAGAATTTTTTTTGTCGATTATTCAAAAACATCCCAGTGGTACTTAAGAATTCATATTATTAGAAAACAAATTTAAAGGCTTTTTAAGATCAACTAGATCAACAAGGAAAGTTAGACAAACATCAGTCTTTCAGTAACTGTTATCCATTATAGAGTAAAGTAAAAAAAACCTCAATTAAATTTATACAAAAATTGTGCTCTTCCAGTCATTATTAATTAGTCATTATTCATTATTAAATGAAGGCGAAATGACAGTGGCATCACCATACCGCCAATGACCTTAATGTTATATTTATGGTTAACTATTTATTATGTTTATGTTTAATTTATGTTATATAAATGTTATACTATGTTTAACAAACATATTGAGAAAGACGTGTACATTATCATTGTTTTTTTTCTACCATTTAATTTATGTATATATATATATATATATATCTGTAATTAAATTGAACACCTCGTATTCAAGTTGTAATTACTTGAAAAAAATATGGTGACCAATTCAAATAAACCCTCAATTGTGCATCCCTTCCTCAAGTGCCTTTCCTTAAACATGATTTTCCACTAATACTCTATCTTTTGAATAGTAAAAAAAAATCTCTTTTCTTACAGGTCGTATTTTTTGGACAAACATGATTTTCTCTGCCAAAGATGTGTTCTAGCTATCATGCTGCAGTTTACCAAACAAATTCCGCCAGCTTCTTTTCTCTCCAAAACAATAATGTTGATTTCTTGGACCACAACGTTTGAGTTTTTTTTATTCTAGTCTCAAAAAGTCAAAACTAGGGTTTTGCCCAAATTAAAAAAAAAAAAAAAAAAAAAGAATATAAAAGTTCTCCTTTTGAGGGAGGAATAAAACTATTTTTAAAAGGCACGAAAAAATCAGTGTACATTTGGTGTGGAATTTCAATATACATACAATTCAATACTGATATTTCAGTGACTATGAAGTTGGGAATATTCTTTACCTATCTGAATCAATATTCACTATGTCTGTTGAATGACTCAAGTTCAATCTGTGGTTGTGCAAATGGAAGAGTCTTTCCATTCAATGTTTGAGTGTGAATCATTGTAAGATTTAAGATATCTTCCAAGATTAACCAAGATTTGAATATTGGAAGCTACAGTGATGACAGTGGTCAAATATGGCGCTAAAGCATGGGCGCTCCGAAAAGCAGATGAAAATTTACTAGATGTTTTCCAGAGAAATTGCCTACGGATTGTTCTGGGTACCCGGCTGACTGACCGTATTTCAAACAGTAGGTTGTACGAAAAATGTGGTTCAATTCCGCTTTCTAGGGATATAATGAAAGAAAGGTTGAGATGGCTATGCCACGTTCTACAGATGAAGGATGACAGATTACCAAAGATTGTCCTTTTTGGCCAACCGTCTGGGGCTACACGGAAAGTAGGTCGTCCTTGTCTGGGTTGGGAGGATGTCATAAATAAAGATTTAAAGGAAATGGGAACTTCCTGAGAGGGTGTAAAGAGGGAGGCTTTAAATAGATTAGGTCGGAGGAGGAGCGTGCGTAGCTGTGTTGGCCTCAGGTGGCTTGGTGCTGCAGTGAGTTATTATTATTATTAGTAGTATATATATATATATATATATATATATATATATATATATATATATATATATATATATATATATATATATATATATATATTCTAAACCACTTGTATAATTCATCCATCAACTTAACTTAAACATGTAATAAAAATCCTATAGCGTTAAATATTTGACAAGAAGATATAGATAAATAAACAGAACACAATCCTGGCTCACCTGGTTGTTGACATCAGTTAGCTCAAAAAAAAAAGAAAAATAATTAGGTATATCATGAAAAACAACATAAAATTCCGCCACTAGTTTTCAAATGAAACAGCTAGAAAGAAATGGATTGCTTGATGTAATTATAATTATTTTAGGGTCAAATCACAGTAGGTTCCTTTTTTGAGATAGTCTGAATAAATTTATTGAAATACATTTTGCATAGGTAACATAAAAAAGAAACCATTTCAAGTTGTGTCAAAAATGGAAATTTCTGGAAAAATCTAATCCACGACCTTTGGGCATGGCCTTGGTTGAAGACAGGTGTACATACAGAACCCTTATTTCTCTAGTCTGATACTCAAGTTGGAGTCCAGAACCTTGATTTGGAAATGTGATCTCTAAGGATGGTGTCCATCACAACCCAGAGAAAATTAAAGCTGTGAAAGAATTGCCCTCACCATGCAACCATAAAAAAATTCAGACTTTGTTAGGGATGCTGAACTACCTGTCATGTTAAATTCCAAATATGTCATACCAGAACAAGCCTTTAAGAATTCTTTCAAATCAGCAGAAGTTTAAATGGGGAGAAATTCATTATATGTGTCTTTAACATGATGAAAAAGTCAATTCACAGCACCATATATCCAGAGAAAATTAAAGCTCTTAAAGAAATGCCCTCACCAAGCAACCATGAAAAAATTCAGACTTTGTTAGGGATGCTGAACTACCTGTCATGTTAAATTCCAAATATGTCCTACCAGAACAAGCCACTAAGAACTCTTTCAAAGCAGCAGAAGTTTAAATGGGGAGAAATTCATGACAATGTCTTTAACATGATGAAAAAGTTGATTTGCGGCACCATATACCTCTTTAATTCTTGAAATGGAAACATAGAGCTACAGTTTGATGCATCCAAGTCAAGGCTGGGAGTGTTTCTTATTCAAAATGATAATTTCATCTCATTTACTTCATGATCCTTGAGTGCAACAGAACAGAACTACTCTCAGATTCAACAGAAACTTTACACAATCATTTTTAAAATCCATCACTTTCACAATGTTTATATGACCAAGGGTTCATCATAGTAACTAACCACAAACTGCTTGAAACACTTATTGATTGACCAATGCAGAAGTCATCCTCTTTTCTACAAAGAATGGTGCTCCAGATCCAGCCATATGACTTCCCAATCATTTTTCGACCTGGAAAAGAGATGCCTGTCCCAAACGTGCTGTCTTGCTCCTACCTTCAAGGCAAAAACAAAAAATCTTCATAAGGAAATCATAGCATATTTTTACTCTATTATGAGCCACGTTACCATCAGTCCTGCAAGGCTTTTTGAATTGAAACAAAAAACATTATTACACCTTTCTTCAGTATGTCTTGTGGATAAAATTAAGTCAAGCTGGTCATAAACTGAGGCTCTGAAACCAGTTCTCATAATGCAGCATTTCAATTCCAGGCGTGAACTCACAGTTGTTGAAGGAGTCATTCTCAAAGGAGGTCACTTGGTGATCCCCAAGAGCCTTCATCTAAATATCCAGAAAAGTATGTATGCTTCTCACCTCAGCATTGCAAAAACCAAGTAAAGGGCTAGCTCCATTGTCTATTGGCCAAGCATGATCAGGAGTATTGAAAAATATGTAAAAATTGCCGGGCTTGTCAAACATTCAAAAGGAAGAACCCGAAAGAATCTCTCCTTGCCTTGACATACATAACCACCTAAAGGAACATGTTGGAGTAGACCTGTCCTGTCCAGAAGGAGACCAGTTTCTGATTACGGTTCACCATTATAGTTGATCATCTAGAGAAAAGCACATCCTCCCAACAGGTCACATCCCAGCTAAAAGACCATTTTGCAAGATATGTCAACCCTTGCATTGTAACTTCAGATAATGGCCCACATTTTACCTCTTCGATATTCAAAGACCTTACAAAGAAGTGGTCATTAGATCACAGATTGATCAGTCCATACCTTGCCCAGTCAAATGGTTTGGCTGAAAAGGTTGTTAGCATAGCAAAAACATGACAAAAAAGACATGATTTTGCAAAAAAAAATGAAATGAGCAACACCCTTCCTGGGTATAGAAGTACTCCAGTAGACAAAATAGCAGCCCTGATCAGTTATTGATGAGTAGCAACTCGTGCTCCACCATACCTTGTACCCTTGGACATCTAGCTCTTCAAGTTTTTCCTAGGAATAAATTCACTAAAAAACACATGGGGTGGCAACTGAGGCAGAAAAAGTACCACAACTGTCAGGCAAAAAATTCAAGAATTGAAGCAAGGGCAATACATTCAAGCCTAGACCCAAGGAAAATCTTTGCCATCAGCTGTTGTATTGAGCTGCCAAGATCATATATTGTACAAACCCAGGAAAAGATCTATTGCCAAAGTCAAAAGTCCCTAACACTTTTCCCAGACAACACAGATGTAGAGCAGCCTCAGCAGAGCAACACAGATACCATCCAAAAGGAAGAACCCAAAAGAATCTCTCCTTGCCTTGACACACATAACCACCTAAAGGAACATGTTGGAGTAGACCTGTCCTGTCCAGAAGGAGACCAGTTTCTGATTACGGTTCACCATTATAGTTGATCATCTAGAGAAAAGCACATCCTTCCAACAGGTCACATCCCAGCTAAAAGACCATTTTGCAAGATATGTCAACCCTTGCATTGTAACTTCAGATAATGGCCCACATTTTACCTCTTCGATATTCAAAGACCTTACAAAGAAGTGGTCATTAGATCACAGATTGATCAGTCCATACCTTGCCCAGTCAAATGGTTTGGCTGAAAAGGTTGTTAGCATAGCAAAAACATGACAAAAAAGACATGATTTTGCAAAAAAAAATGAAATGAGCAACACCCTTCCTGGGTATAGAAGTACTCCAGTAGACAAAATAGCAGCCCTGATCAGTTATTGATGAGTAGCAACTCGTGCTCCACCATACCTTGTACCCTTGGACATCTAGCTCTTCAAGTTTTTCCTAGGAATAAATTCACTAAAAAACACATGGGGTGGCAACTGAGGCAGAAAAAGTACCACAACTGTCAGGCAAAAAAAATTCAAGAATTGAAGCAAGGGCAATACATTCAAGCCTAGACCCAAGGAAAATCTTTGCCATCAGCTATTGTATTGAGCTGCCAAGATCATATATTGTACAAACCCAGGAAAAGATCTATTGCCAAAGTCAAAAGTCCCTAACACTTTTCCCAGACAACACAGATGTAGAGCAGCCTCAGCAGAGCAACACAGATACCATCCCATAGTTACGCCCAGTGGTAGCCCCAAACAATGTCTTTACCTCATGCAACAGTCCATCTAACACTGCTCCTCTTCAAACCTCAGAGTCAAGCCCCAAAGCACAGAATCAAAGTTACAGTGGCGCATTACTAGGTACAGTGGCCTGTTTCAGAAGAGTAGTTAAAGCCCCCCCCCCTAAGGCTCAATTGGAAAAAAAAGTTAAAGTACTGTGTTTATTTGTGAGAAATGTGAAGTCATTAGTGAACTAATTTTTAGCTTAGTTTATAGTGCAGTAAGAAGAGATATTGGTTTGAATGAAAGACAATGTAAAATTTATATTTTGTTTGGTCTTTGTTTTTTTCTTTATTGTTGATGAGACGGGAGATGTAATATACCTCAATATTTTCATGTGATATGAATGTAACTTATGCTTTGCTTATAGTTTTCACTGTATTACATTGTTGTAACCTTTGTTTTCAGTTATACAGCTTAAAAATCACAAAAGAAAGAAAATATTAAAATTTCCAAAAGAAACATTCAGTCCATACAAACAAACAGTTAATATTTAATTTTACACTTGATTTAATTGAGTTGATTCATGAGGCTTCATAATATTGTGCACAGTTGAGCATCAGCTATTAAGA
Organism: Artemia franciscana; assembly: GCF_032884065.1. NCBI lineage: Eukaryota > Metazoa > Arthropoda > Branchiopoda > Anostraca > Artemiidae > Artemia > Artemia franciscana. Next base: position 750,055 of record NC_088867.1, on the reverse strand, counting down.
AAGAGAGCTAGTGGAACTTTCTGTAGTTGGTTGGACCAGAAGCCTCAAAACTACATTTTTGTGCCATTTTCTGTTTTTTAGTATGCCTTCAAATAAATATAGGATGGAGGGAGAATATCCCTCTTAATATGATGTCATTCTGAGGAATAATTTTAGACTGCCTGTTTTATGGATGTTGTATCATGACAATTCCATCTTATTGGAGAAATAATTTTAACAATTAGATTCATCCACTTAACTGTACAAAAAAAAAAGTTCAAAGAACTCCCCTTGAGAATTATCAAAATGAAAAACCTAAAATTACTTGTCTTTTATTTCTGACTGCACCCCACCCATTTAAAAAAAATTTGCCAATGAAAGCCAATTTTAAAGCATTATTATGCACGTATTAAACCTCAACTTAAAAATAAGAGCCAAAGGTGAGAGGCAGTCTTCTCAAATTTAAGACAGCCCTTAATTGAGCAGTTATACTAACAAACTGTAAGTAAAAGGCACCCCTAGTCAATAGAAACCATAACCAGCAATAAACGACAAAACATAGGTTTTTATTACAATACATACATCCAACACAATCTACTTTTTAAACTGATTCACAATTTAAAAAATTTATTGATTTTAAATTTGCTCACTTTATGGCTAAAAAGCATAAGGCATCAGCAATAGTAGTATATAGCCTTGAAGAACTAACTGATAAAGATAGTAGTGACTCAAATGAATTTTAATAGCAACTACAGGAATAAATAGACAGGATACCAGGCAGAAATATGGTATTTTTTTTATCAGGTGTTTAATGCCAGGTTTTGTAGAAATTAAATAAGGATAGATGTAACTATAGCCTAGCTAAATTTGGTGTATGAATGGAAAATAGCAATGGTTATAGACTGCTGCAAATTTGTAAGTATATTACTAGTACTACTACAAACAACACACCACAGCACCAAGCCATACGAGGCAAACACAGCTATGCATGCTCATCCTCCATCTCAATCTATTCAAAGCCTTCCTCCTTACACCATCCCAGGAAGTTCCCATTTCCTTTATTCTTTTTTATGACATCCCACAACCCTAGACAAGGACAACCTGCTTTCCATTTAGCCCTAGACAGTTGGCCAAAAAGGACATTCTTTGGCAATATGTCAGCCTTTATCTGCAGAATCTGCCCTAGCCATCTCGACCCACCACATTTTTTGTACAGTCTACAGTTTGAAATATGGTCAGTCAGCTGGGTACCCAGAACAATCTGTAGACAATTTCTCTGCAAAACATCTAGTGAATCTTCATCCACTTTTCAAACCGTCCATGCTTTAGAGCTATATTTGACCCCTATCATCACTGTACCTTCCAATATTCTAATCTTGATTTGCAAACTTTATCTTCCAATTCTTCTAAACTTTTATTAACTGTGAAAAAACACCCTGAGCCTTGGCTATTCTACTTTTAACATCTTCACTGCTACTACCATCTTCACTAATAATACTACCAAGGTAAGAGAACCTCCTGACCTGATCAATCTTTTTGTTACCCAATGTCCCCTTTTCATCTTCACATATTCCTAGCTTGAGTGATTTAGTCTTCTGAACATTAATTTTCAAATCCAAATGATCCATATAAAGCAGGATAGAACACAGTCTTACTTAACTCCTGATTTAATTCAAAACCAGCTGCTAACCTCATTTCCTACCTTAACTGCAGCAGAGTTATTCTTGTACATAGCACTAATTGCTTTAATGTATTTGTCTGGTATACCATACCAGCACAAAATATATCTGTTCAGAGGGAAAATACATAAATTCTGAGCATTCTGTTCAGGAGAAGCATTCTGATTATAGTGACTTCATAGATCAGCTCATGGGTACTCATGCAATGTAAGCAAAAGATGACAGGATATTTTTACCAAAATTGCCCCTTATTAAGTTGTTTTCCATAATTATATAAACTTTCTTGTGCACTAATAACTTTAATAATTACTAATAAACAAGTACATATTTGGGATCATGATAAAGAGCTGATTCTTTGATTGGATCTTTTCTCTAGTTAGGCTCTTATACTTTCATTATTGACAAAGATTGTTATTTACTAACAATTCATTACTATAAAAAATTTGATTTTTCTTCTGTTGCTCTAACCAAATCATGTGGAATACTGGAAAGGGGTCACTCAATTACAAATTAAAACTTATATTTTCCTTATTAAGAGTCAAAATCTATTGGCAGGTAGCCAACAATAGGGCAGCACACATTATTTCCATAGTTTTTCCCTAGCCTGCTCATTTTCCTTTGGTTTTCTTATAATTACTTTATAGGCATGCCACCTATGGAAGGCATGCCACCAAAATGGTATTCAGCATGCAAGACCATCTATACCCTGCAAAACTAGATAGGCTGAAACTCTTAAAACTTGTATATGGGAGAAAAGAAGGTGATGCCATTATAGCATACAAGCTAATGGAGGCCAACACTCTCCCAGCATTATTTCCTGTTGTTGCTCTTGCTTCAAAAACCAGAGATCATTAGCTGAAACTTATAAAGCAGTCTACACTAACATGATTCTGCATTCAATAATTTTATGTGTGGATGGTCAACAATTGGAACCAAACTTTCTAAAGATATAGTTAACACTGACTCTGTTTACATTTTCCAACTAAGGCTGGATGTTGAGTGCTCCTCAAAGGATTAAAAAATTTGACTGGGAAGCTACTGACCATCCAAATGCACCTGATCACTAAATGAAACTATAAACAGCTTTTTGAGCACCCACTCTAGGGCTTCACAAGGAAAAATCCTTAGATTGCTCAAGCTGCAATTTAAGGTTCATGGTATTAGGAAGACATGCTTGCAAACCAAGTTTAGAATATTAGCAACTACACTAACGAAAGTGGTGAAGCATTGTTTTGAAACATGCTCACTTTGAAAGATTTTTTGGATGATAGTATGCAGAGGAATTGCCAATAGATTCTGCTGGATATCCATCTCACTGATAATAGTTCAAACAGTAAATTAAAAAAAAAATGTGGGGTTCTATCCCACTTTCTAGGGCCATGATGCAAGAATGGTTGAGATGGCTAGGACATATTCTGCAGATAAATGATGACAGATTGCAAAAGATCATCCTTTTTGACCGACAAGGGGACAAGGCAATCCTTTTTTGCGGACAAGGGGGAGGGGGTAAAGTACAGTGGAGCTGCAGTTGCAATGTATTAATAATCTGTATGTGATGAAGTAAGAATTACATTTTCTAACCCTGTTGTATAGATTAAAATTGAAAATTGTGGTTTAAAATTGAATTTGAGAGTAAAGTGATTATTCTAATTGGAAAGAGCATAAAATGGCATTCAGTTGCAAGTTCACCTTATTTCTTGGTCAGTAATTTAAAATGCTTACAATTTATAAACATTTCCCTTATGCTCAATTAAATATATCTAAGATAAGGCCTATCTGTGATTTAGATACTTTGTTCTAACTTTAAGACCCTTTGTCCAAGATTGGACAGCAAGTGCAATTATAGCAGTTCATATAACTGGCTTACAAATAAAGCCAACATATCACTTGATGCCTTTTACAAATATAATAATTGCTTCAACCTTGAATTCAAATTTAAGCACTTAAATGTTGGAAAAGATGACACTGAAAAAATGTAGTATCATTTTGTGGAAAATGAGCAAAAAGTCATTCTTTAATTAAAATTTGTCATTTTTAAGAGCTTGAAAAGTGCTTCAGTTGGAATTTGTGGTAGAAACAATTATTATATTTGTAAAGAACATAAAAAGGGCATCAAGTGGTTAGTTTGCTTTAATGGTAAGTCAGTTGTATGAACTGTCATATTTTTTTTGAAGTTCATCATTTTTAAGAGCTCAAAAAGTGCTTAAATGTGAATTTATGTTAGAAGCAATTATTGTATTCACAAAGAGCATAAAAAAGGCATCAAGTGATATATTCACTTTACTGAAAAGCCAGTGGTAAAATTCTAGTTTAGTGACTTCTTGCTATCTCAGAAAGGGATTAGTTTAAGAAAATGAAACTCTTGGGGATGAGTCTACAGGCTAAAGTATGTCCCAAGAAGGTATTTTAAAGTACCCACCTCCACTCCTTCTCCCTCTAGGAGGCCCTGAAATTTGCCTACATGATAGATCTATACCTATTGAAATTTTGACAAACTGACATTTTACCTTAATTTTCAATTACCAGTTGCTTTTTCTTGGCATTTAGTTCTGAAAATGTAATTCCTGTTATTTGAGTAGAATTCTGAGCCATTTCAATGTTGTTTTTTCTCAAAATTTAGGAAATATATTTGCATATCTTTAAAACCTTATAAATAGGGATTGAGCAAAGTTGTGAAGCTGAAATTAATTTTGTTGTACTATATTCAAGCACAAGATCTATTTTACAAGGTCTCATTTTTATAACACATATATTTTTAAAGGTTATGAAAGGTCAGGACCCTCTAGAGGGAGAGGGAGTGGATACTTTAAAATACCTTCATGGGATATACTTTAGCTGGTAGACTCATCCCCAAAAGTTTCATTTTCTTAACCTAACCCTTTTCCAAGATAGCAAGAAGTCACTAAACTAGAATTTTACAAGCTATTTTGAAGTACCCACCTCCATTCCTTCTCCCTCTAGAGGGCCCTGACCTTTGATGACCTTTAAAAATATGTGCATTATAAAAGTGAAACCTTGCAAAATAGATCTTCTGCTTGAATGAAGTACAACAAAAATTATTTTGCTCAATCCCAATTTATTTCCTAATCAAAGTTTTAAAAAACCCATTGATTTGGCTTGGAATTCTACTCAAATAACAGGAATTACATTTTCAGAACTAAAGGCAGAGAAAAGGCAACTGGTAACTGAAAATTAAGGTAAAACATTGTTTTCTCAAAATTTCAATAGGTATTGACCTGTCATGTAGGCAAATTTCAGGGCCCACTAGAGGGAGAAGGAGTAGAGGTGGGTACTTTAAAATACCTTCCTGGGACATAGGCTAGGCTACTTTAACCTTTAGACCCATCCCTGAAATGTTCATTTTCCTAACCTAACCCCTTTCCAGGATAGCCAAAAGTCAATCAACTAGAATTTTACCAAATAGCTTTCTGGGATAACTTTAGACTCATTCCTAAAAGTTCCATTTTCCAAACCTAACCCCTTTCCAAGATAGCAAAAAGTCAATCAACTAGAATTTTACCCCTGAGACAACTACTGTTTACATGATAGGAAAACACACTTCATCCCAAATTTTATCCTATTGCATTGGGACAATATAGATCTAGCAACATAAACCAGAGCATTACCAAGTTCCTGTTAAGGGGTAGGCCTATCCTATTTGAGAAAGAATATATTTAGCAAGGTAGAGCTTTTAAAAAATTTCAGATAACTTACTGGATTGTTAAACGATTATTATCCATATTTGTTAAAACAATTATACATTCTTTGCCCTGACTTATTGCCAGCTCTATTTTTCCATTAGACTTCCTGTGCTTTGTTTCTGGATGCTTTTGTTTACAAAACGTTTTCGTAGGAAAAATTGAACTATGCCTCACCGTGTTCTTTTACTTGTCCGATTACTTATCTACTAATCCAAGCGTTTTATGAGATGCACATGACGTCAGAGGGGACTCGGATTACCTTCTCGAACACTCAGGATTACTTGTCCGTGGGCTTGCACTTTCTAACCCCGTAAAAAAAAAATTATTGAGGACAAGTGAAGTGACGTCAATGTTATTTTTAAATGGATAAACATGTGAGAAAACACAAGGAAACTGTAAATGGTGGAAATAATCTTAGCTTTTCAGTGACCTGTAAGTAATCTTATGCATATTCCTTAGGATCTAAAGGGTTTTTGGTATTCTAGGCCTGTCTTGCACAGGCTAATGACGCCCTAGACTTGACCTTAGCTTGGTAATTTGGCTTCAGAGATAAAACCTTGATGAAGCAAGACCCTAGTGGTTATAAAGCATTGTTAATCCAATTACTATTCTTACTAGATGCTTCAAGATGTGTTGCATCTTTGTCAGAACTCTTTACATTTCAGCCTTACCCTATAGGACCATGGATAAATTTCCAGGTCAAACTCTAGTTTGGCTACTGTTTGCTATCTTAGAAATGGGTTAAGTCAGGAAAATAGAACTTCCAGTAATGAATCCAAAGCAAAAAATACGTAAAATTCTAGTTTAGCTAATTTTCATTATCTTGGAAAGGGAATAGGTTACAAGAATGAAACTCAGTAATTAATCCAGGGTCAAAAACACTCTGGGAAGGTACTGCCAGGCTTCTATGTCAACCCTTTTCTGATTTCTAAGTCTTAGATAATTGCTTACTCAAAAGGTCTATACCTATACTATTGAAATTTTGACAAAACAAGATTTACCTTAATTTTTAATTATCAGTTTCTTTTACTCTGGCTTTAGCTCTTAAAATGCAATTCCTTTTATTTGAGTAGCATTTTAAGCCATATCAATATTTTTTTTTAAAAATTTAGGAAATGTCTTTGCATATCTTTAAAACCTTATAAAGTGGATTGAGGAAAGCTGTGAAACAGTTTCTTTGTACTCCATGTAAGCAGACCTTCCCAGAACATACTTTAGCCTTTAGACCCATCCCTGAAAGTTTTTTTTTTCAATCTCACCCCCTGGTGCTCTTTTACACATTGTATAAATTGTGAAGAAATGCCTGCCCCCTTGCTAAAAGTCTTAGAAGTATCTTATATCAAAATACACCTGATACAGTTTAATTTTTTAGAGATGACACAGAATAGCATTAAAGCTGAGTATTTGCTTTGCAAGAAATGTGTCCCTTCTGTTGTAAAGCATTTTGGATAGACACTAATCTAACCATGGACATATTGCTGTTGCAAATGGTTTTGCTTAAAATGGTTTGGAAAACAAATAGCAAATGTAAATTTGCTTTTTTATCATTATTTAAGACTAGAATATCACAAAGCTATGCAATCACATTGCTTGTTGTATCTTAAGTAAATACAATCCCTGATGGAGTTTTGTTGATACCTGTCTTAAAATTAATTTGTCTAAATAAAATATATTGTTTATGGGACAGTAGAGAAAAGCAACAACCATGAATTGAGTTTTTTTCAATATTTCTTTTTTCAAATAATAGTTCTCTGGTCACATTTGTGTTCCTTGCTAAGTTGTTGGCACTCTGGTTTGGGAATTCTTTGTCCAAGGGGTACAGGTTTAATTCCTGGCATTTCTAGTGTATTTGGTTTTTACCAGCTAAGTATTCACCGTGCTAGTTTACATCTTAAGTAAAGCAATCCCCGCTGGAGCTTTGTTGACACCTGCCTTACAATAACTTGTCTAAGTAAAATACAATGTGTATTGAAGATTAGTGAAAATGGCTGTAAATCCATCTTGTTTTTTTTTTCAATATTTTTTTTTTAATAGTTGTTCTACTCTGGTTGTAATAATGTTCTTGGCTAAGTGGAAAGCACTCTTAGTAAGAAATCCTTTGTCCATGGGGTACAGGTTTGATTCCTAGTATTGCCTGTTTATTTGTTTTAAATGGGGGTCAGTGATGTTAGACAGATCTAAACCAGCTCTAAATAGGCAAATGGAGAAATATGCAAAAGGTAAGCAGGGAGGGTGTACAAAAGCACAAGATTTCTGGCCCCCAGCCCTTAATTGCAATTCTCGGCCAAAGGGTCACAAAGTGGAAATTAGCACTGCCAGTTTAGACCTTGATGTGTCAGTGCTGCCATACTTACTTACTTGCATATTGGTGTTGAGTTTGCCCACATTTTATCTTCATTACTATCTAAAATCATTTAGACATTCAGCAAACTGTCTCAAACCACAATTAGTATTGAATAGTTTTTGGGCCTTACTGACTTTCCCTTTATAGCAAAGGTTTATTGTTGTGTATAATGTAGATATTTTAAAGTAATCAATTATTAAGAAGTCCCTTTTAGTTTTATCAAGTTTTTGAGTAATAAACCTTTTTAATTACCTTAAAATATTTATTCAGGTCCTTTGCTATTGGCTGCCCTTTATATTACAATAATGATTGAAATATATTGTGGCAACTAAAAATTTGGATAATCCAACCTATTTTACCATCTTAAGGTTGTTTACAAAGGTGTATGAAATATTTAAGTACTGACTTAGCTACAGAAAACTTCTAGATATAATAAAATGTAAGCAAGATGGCTCTTACTTTGACCATATCTATGGAAGCACTAATGAGAAAGTGGGTTATTTGATGCATTTGTAGGATTGAGTGAGATGAGAAATGAAGTGTAGGCTTGATGAGAGATGGCTGGTGAATGTGATGAGGGATGAATGTTTTGCAAGATTTTAAAATTTTGGACAATTTCTCATGTTGACAGTAGAGTGCAGAAGTAAAATTTGGTAATTTTTTTTCTTTGTTTCTGTTATGTTAGACAATGTTGAATATTCTAAAGTGAAGTTTCTTTTTTGTTTGGAATTGTGATGGCCCTAGGGCTTTAGTGCAATACAAATTACTAATGTTTATTCACTTTCTTTAAACAAACACAAGGTCTATGTCTCCTAGCTTTAACAAAGTCAAATGTAATTTTAAGACCAGGGATTTCAAAGTAGGTCAAATGAACTTCTGGTAAAAATGAGCAATTTATGAAACATCTAGATTAAAAAAAAGTCTTTTAGACAACAAAGAAGACAATTGAATAAAGAAAAGTACCTTATATCATAATTGTTGTGCACCCTTAAGATAGAAATGAACAAAGCTTCAATTAAGATTCTGTTTTGTTTAAACAGACAGAAGGGACAAACCTCCAAGCTTTGACAAATACAATCTCACTTTGTGGCTACTATCTTTTCAAAGGGGACTTTCTTTGGATTTTTTCGATCCAACTAAAACTGAAAAGGAAAGCATGATATACAAGTGACTTTCCAATTACCCTACATAGCAAGAGAAAATCATTAAGTTAGGCTATGCTTTATCTCAATCCCCCTCCCAATGTGCAGAAATATGGCTCAAATTTCATATTTTCAATGCATTAAACCTCCTGTCACCTGTTTTTCTAGTTATTGTTTGTCACATTTGTTTAATTTACAGCTACATGGGATGAAGTTAGAGAGACAGATTGACAAAACAAATGGAAAATAGGAAATTTCAGCAATACATTTTTATATTGGGAAGATTGAGGGGTAAAGTAGAACAAAGTTGAATATAAAATGTGTTACCAGCTATTATTCTAAAAATTATGAAGCATGAATTTTTTTTTTATTATGTTTCTTTCTCTTCAGGTCCTTCTCTAAGGCTTTACCAAATCAAACATTCTATGCCCAGAAAAATTAGCAACAAGGTATAGTCTATATACAAAGGCTTATGTTATTTAACTATGAATATGGAATTTATATGGCAATCAGGAACTGGATACAGGCTAAAGCAAGTAAAAAAGAAAGAAAAAACTTCCCTAGTTAGCTCAGGAGACTTTTAATAGATTACTCTTCAGATAATTGCCTATGATACATAATTTAAATATTTACCCCTGTACAGTAGGGCGTTAAAACAATCTATCACAATGTAAGATACAGTATATTTAGATATGATGCTGATTTACAAATTCCAGGATTCTTTGTTGTAGTTTTCATAATTTTGTTGATAAAGTTTTATATATTCATCATATTTTATTTTATGTCATTAACATTAGCCAAACTAAACTTCTCAATAGAACTTGAATGTCGTGGCTATAATGCACAAGTACTGCAAAAATCTTACAACACATTATGTGTTATGGTAACTGTTCAGTGAGAAAAAAAACTATTTTCCTAGTTTAGCTTAATTTGTTATATTTTTGTGCTTATCAGAAATATTTTGTTAATTTTAGGCAGCTGTCCCCCCTCAAAAAATTCTTAAACATTTGCTGGTTTATACTTACCTAGTATTCTACTGAAAACAAAAATTAATATATATTTTGTATTGAAGAAATATAAAGTCCTTTGGATTTTTTTTTATTAAGATTAAGCAGTTTGCTACTTTCTTTTGTTAGGCTAAGCCTGTAATAGTGCTTTGTTGTGAAGAGCCAAAATTTGTAGGGATTGCAAAGGCTAGCCTGAACAATATGTTATTACAAATTATTAGGTTAAACTTCTGTTTGGTAAAATTCTATTTTAGATAAATTTGTATTATCTTGAAAAAGGTTTAGGTTAGGAAAATGAAACTTTTAGGGATGGGTCTAGAGACTAAACTATATCATGGGAAAGTATTTTGGAGCATCTAACTCTACTCTTTCTCTCTCTTAAAAACGTTTGCCTTAAATTACCTTAAATCACATTGTCTAATGAAATAAGGATTAAATCCTGTAGAATTGCTGGTTAGTGATGATGACAGTTGGAAATCTCAATATTTGGTCCACACCCTTAATGCTTGTGTTATAAAAGTGAAACCCTTGCAAAATAAATCTTCTACTTAAATGACAAGAAAAAAGCGTTTTTAGTGTCATAACTTTGCTCAATTTCAATTTATGAAGTTTCCAAGATTTGGAAACTTTCAGGATATACATTTCCCTATATTTAAATACAAAACACTGATATGACTTAAAATTCTACTCAAATAACAAGAATTGCATTTTCAGAGCTAAAACCAGAGAAACAGAAACTGCTTGCTGAAAATTAAGGTAAGATGTTGTTTTACCAAAATTTTAATAGTTACAGACCAGTCCAGTATGCAAAATTCCAAGATTTAAAAACAGAAGAGGGTTATCACATAAGCTTAGCAATAGCTTCTCAGAGTATGTTTTTAGCTATGGATTAATCACTGAAAGTTTCATTCACCTAACATAACCCCAATCAAAGATAGCAAAAAGTAGCTAAACTGGAATTTGACTGGAAATTTAGTCTATAGCCTGGTAGGCTAGTAGAATTCCAAATCAAAACAAAAAGAAGTCAAACTAGAATTTTATCCTCTGTTTAGGGTAGCTCAACAAAGCTAAAGTCTTATCATTTAGGACTTTTTATAGATAATTTTGCTTTTACAGTATGAATACAACATTTTCCAATATATTACCTGAACAATTTAACCCAAGATTCCACTAATTCAGACCCTTCCTATCTCTTCAAATATACCAGAGAGTATGCTAGATCATTTTTCAATTCTCTCTGACCTCAAACTAATGTGAAATATGTCAAATCCGGAGGAAATTAAGCCAGTGCTAAATCATTTAATTATAATAGAATGACACTCTTAACACTGTACGGATGTTTTATGTTTGAAATTTTTTGCCGAAACCGACAAGTAAAAAGTGTTTTCGCGAACCAGTTTTGTTTGAGCTCAACCATATGTAATTTTTTCCGTTTTTGCGTTGAACATACAAGCTGGTTAAACCAAAGCTGTCATTGGTTAAACCAGCTGGTTGACGCGAAAAAAGGCCTTTAGGAGGGCAGCTATCACATTGGTGGGTTAGTAAAATAATACTTTATCAAACAGGCCTAGTTTCTAAATCATCCTATAATTTTTAGTTTAAAAAAATTTAGAATGATTAGGCCAATACCTATAGCCTTTTATATAGTCTATATTTGTTGATATTGCTATTTAAACTGGATTTTAAGGTAAAATAGGGGTAAAATTTTATTTTAGCTACTTTTGGCTGTCTGTGAAAGAGGTTAGGCAAGGAAAATGAAACTTTCAGTTATGTGTCTACAGGCTAAAGTATGTCCCAGGAAGGTATTTTGAAGTACCTACTTCTGCTTCTTTTCCCTAGAGGGTCCTGAAATTTTTGGGTGCCTTATTTTTTGGCTATCAGTTTCTTTTTCTCTGGCCTTAGTTCTGAAAAGACAATTCCTGTTGATTGAGCAGAACTTTAAGCCATGACACTGGTTTTTTCCAATTTTAGAAATAATCTTTTATGCCACCTTATTATAGGTTAAATATATGGCTTATATTATTTATTCTCCATGAATTTTGTTTTATTTGATTTCATTGATGTCAGTTGCTTTCTGTTGAAAATACATTTATTTTTTTACATCAAGCTTCTTCTTTTGTGAAAAAATTTGAACTGTTTTTCTTTTCACATGTTGAATAAAATGTAAAGGAACACCTGTCCCTTCATTTCATAGATTCAACTAAAAGTCTTGGAGGCATCTTATATCAAAGTACATCTGACACATTTTAATTCTAGATGATGACATATGTTTTTACATATGTCACATTTACATATGTTATTTTACATATGTTATAAGATGATGACAGTTTTTTTTTCTAGATGACATATGACACCATTAAAGTTTTGCATCTGCTTTGCTAAAAATTGTCTTAAAAGGTGTCAAGTTTAGAGAGTTATGTTAATATTCTTCTTGCTGATCAGTATAATTGTTTTTAAAATTTCTTCTGTTTAAAGGATTTAGAGAGATTCTGAGCCAACCATGGGTATATTGTTGTCACACATGATTTTTCTCAAATGGGCTGGTGGAAAACAAATAGAACATATAATCTCTCTTTTTTTATTATTTCAAGACTAGAATATCACAAAACTAAGCAGGTAAATTTATAGCAAACAGTATTAGCCTACTGGCTTTTGTATAAAGTGAATATACCACTTGATGCCTTTTTTATGCTCTTTACAAATATAATAATTGCTTCTACTGGAAATTCAGATCTAAACACTTTTTGGCCTCTTAAAAATGAAATTAATATTTTGGTATAAAAAAGGCTTAAAACATTGGTCTCAAACTTTATAACATTGGACTCAAACTTTTTCATTATAAATCCATTTTTTTAATGTTATATTATCCACAAGCACTGATTTTCCACAATTAAATTGAATAAACAAATTTTACCAATGTTATGGTATTTTCTTCTTCCTTGTTGCCAGAATTTCGATTAAAGCATGCATTTTCCATCCTTTTATATGAAATACTATGATATTTGAAATCAAAAATCTGTAATAGTTTAGAAACAAATTTGGGTTATATATTTGCACATCAGGGGGGTGGGGTTAAAGCATAGCATATATTAAATAGGTAAACCTACCATTGCTGTATTTAATATAGTTAAATTTATAGCAAACAGTATAACTGGCATTTGTAATAGCCGGCTTTCATATTTTTGACCAAAAACACATACTTTTATTTGAAATTTGATGTCAAGGAAGAAGAAAATGCCATAACATTGGAAAAATTAATTTATCCAAATTAATATTGGAAAATCAGTGCTTGTGGATTATACAAAATTAAAAAAAAATGGATTTATAATGAAACAGTAAGTTTGAGATCAATATTATAAGGTATTTAAATTTTGAGACCAATTTTCTTAGCCTTTTTATACCCCATATTTAGGTCATTTTTAAGAGGTCAAAAAGTGCTTAAATCTGAATTTCCGGTAGAAGTGATTATTATATTTGTAAAGAGCATAAAAAAAGGCATTGAGTGGTATATTCATTTTATACAAAAGCCAGTAATACTGTTTACTATAAATTAACCACTAAGCATTTATATTGCTGATTGTATCTTAAGTAAATACAATCCCTGATGGAGTTTTGTTGATATCTGTCTTAAAATTTATTTGTCTAAATAAAATACATAATGTTTGTGGGACAGCAGTGAAAAATGGTAGCAACTATGACTTGAGTTGTTTTTTTTTCAATATTTTCTTTTTCCAAATAATTTTTGTTCTCTGGTGACATTTGTGTTCCTTCCTAAGTGGCTGGCCCTCTAGGCTGAGAATCCTTTATCCAAAGGGCACAGGTTTAATTCCTGGCATTAGCAGTTTATTTGGTTTGGGACAAAGGTCAGTGATGTGATTCTGTAAGTTCAGCCTGAATTGGCCCAAACTTAACAGGTTACCTAGAGAAATCTGGGGTCAGTAAGCAGGAAGGACATGCAAAAGCATAGGATGACTGGCCCCTAGCTTCCTATTGTACTTCCTGGCTAAAGGACCACCTGTTCCTTTACTGGGCTTCTGACTTAGCCATAGAAGCTTTCTTTTAAACCCATTAAATATAAGTACAAAGGAAGAAATGCCAGTAAGGTGGCCCTTCCTTTTCAATGAATTGTTGATGTACAGACAAGAGTGTAGGTCATAAGAGGTGGCTTGTGAATGTTTTGCAAGGTTTAAAAATTTAGGGCAATTACTCAGGTTGGCAACTGAGCACAAAAGTAAAATTTTGTGAATAGTTTTTCTTTGTGAATGTTATATTTATGTAATGTCAAGCATTTTAAAGTTAATCTTCATTGTTTTGTTTTAATTGCCATGGCCCTAGGACTTTAGTGTATTAAAACCTACTTATGTGCATACATTTTATTTTAAACAGAGAGGAGTTCTATGTTTCCTAGCTTCAATAAATTTATATGCAATTTGGAGACCAGGGTTACAAAGTAGATCAAAACTTGCAAATGGAACTGTGGTATGACTAATTAATTTGTAAGAAATGTATATCAATTTAAAGATTAAAAAATCATGTAGAAAACAAACAAGACAAATAAATAAAAGTATCCCTTTACAATCATTTAATGAAGTGTAACAAATGTAGATCATCCCTAAGATTGAAATGAACAAAGCTTCAATTATGAATCTGTTTTCTTTAAACAGACTGAAGGGGCAAACCTCCAAGCTATGACAAATTCAATCTCACTTTTGGTCTCTTTCCTTTTTAATTGGAACTTTCTTTGGATTTTTTTCAACCAAGTAAAAACAGTAGGGACAGGATCAGGTATAAGTGACCTCCCACTTAGCCTACATACCAAGGGGAAAATCATGCAGCTATACTAATAATGGTAAATTTTTGTTGTTCATATTTTTGATTTACAAATAAAGTGAAAATACCCCTTAATACCTTTTTTATGTTCTTTACAAACATAATAAGTGCTTCAATTGCAAGTTTTTGAGCTCTTGAAAATGACCAAAATATACCCAAATAGTTGCTGGGTATAAAAAAGCTTAAAACATTGGTCTCAAACTTACTGTTTCATTATCAATCCATTTTTTAAATGTTGTATAATCTATGAGCAATGATTTTCCACGATTAAGTTGGATTAATAAATTTTACAATATTATGCTGTTTTTCTTCTTCTTTGATGTCAAATTTTCAATTAAAGTATGTGTTTTTGACGAAATAATGTATTTTTTTCACTGCCAAAATTTGTTAGGTTAAGTAAGGTCAAAAAGTGCTTAAACTTGAACTAGCTATATAAGCAATTATTATATTTGTAAAGAACATACAAAAAGGCATCAAGTGAAATATTCACTTAAGTTGCGTTCGAATCGACTCGAACAAGTCAACTTAAAAGTTGACTTTTTTCTCTGCTGCCGTTTTATTTAGTAAAAAGTTGACCTAGAAAGTCAACACAGAATTGCGAATCGAACGCTTCAATGGCAAAAAATTTAGAAATATGAAATCGTTTAGTCTAAAGAAAAGACAAGGAAATTGTTAATAGGCCTAGTGGAAATAATCTTAGCTTTTCAGTGACCTGTAAGTAATCTTATGCATATTCCTTAGGATTTAAATTGTTTTTGGTGTTCTAGGCCTATCTTGCATAGGCTAAGCTTAATAAGGAATGAGAAGAAATTTTTTATGTTGTTAAAAACGTTGATTCTCAGGAAGGCAGCTGTCACATTGGTGAGTTATTCTAATATTACCAAATCTAACAGGCCTAGTTTCTAAACCAACCTATAATTTTTAGTTGAAAAAACTAAAAATTATAGGTTGGTTTGTAACCTTATATTAGCCTATAGGTTAGTTAAAAACTAAAAATTATTGGCTTCTTTTCCCAGTAAAATTGGTGCAAACAGTATTACTGGCTTTCAAATAAATTGAATATACCACTCCATGCCCTTTTTTATCCTCTTTACAAATATAATAATTGCTTCTACCACAAATTCAGATTTAAGCACTTTTTGACCTCTTAAAAATGACCTATATGTGGGGTTATTACAAATCTGTAATAGCTTAGAAACAAATTTGGGCTATATATTTGTACATCAGGGGGTGGGGGTAAAGCATAGCATATATTAAATACATAAACTAACCATTGGTGTATTTTTTTTATGTTTGTGCTGTTGCACTGGTGATTTCTCTTCTCATTAAAATTCAATGTGCACAAACACATAAAAAAAATACAGCAAAGGTTAGTTTACTTATTTAATATATGCTATGCTTTACCCCCACCCCCCCCCCCCCCCCTGATGTGCAAATATATAGCCCAAATTTGTTTCTAATCTATTACAGATTTTTTATACCCCATATTTAGGTCATTTTTAAGAGGCCAAAAAATGTTTAAATCTGACTTTGCAGTAAAAGCAATTATTATATATGGAAACAGCATTAAAACAGGCATCAAGTGGTATATTCACTTTATATGAAAGCCAGTAATACTGTTTGCACCAATTTTACCCTTTTCCCTAGTTATATAGTCTGTATTCATTGAGATTGTTGTTTAACTGGATTTTTAACATAAAGTAGGGGCAAAATTTTACTTTGGCTACTTTTGACTATCTTTGAAAGAGGTTAGGTTAGGAAAATGAAACTTTCAGGGATGTGTCTGCAGGCTGAAGTATGTCCCAGGAAAGTATTTTGAAGTACCTACCTCCATTTCTTTTCCCTCTAAATGGTCCTGAAATTTTGGGTTATCAGTTTCTTTTACTCTGGCTTTAGTTGTGAAAAGACAATTCCTGTTGATTTGCCATACTGTTGTTGCCATAACACTGGGTTTTCTAAATTTACAAATAATCTTTTATGCCACCTCACTATAGGTTAAATATTTGGCAGATATTATTTATTCTCCATGAATTTTTTTTTATTGGATTTCATATGATGTCAGTTGCTTTCTGTTAAACATACATTTATTTTTAAAAATCAAGCTTCTTTTGAGAAAAAATTTGAATTATTTTTCTCTGAAAAATATCACTGAAATATAAAGTGATATAAAATATGAGAAATATGTGAGTGATATAAATATCACTGAAATTTTCTCTGAAATATCACTGAAAGGGGATAGGTTAGGAAAATGAAACTTTAAGGAATGGGTCTACAGGCTAAAGAATGTCCTGGGAAGGTATTTCAAAGTACATATCTCTACTCATTCTTGCTCTAGAGGGCCCTGACCCTTGATGACCTTCAAAAATAGGCTATCTGTGTTATAAAAGTGAAACCTTACAAAATAAATCTTCTGCTGAAATGAAGTACAACAAAGTTGTTCTCAGCTTAACAACTTTGCTCAATCCCAATTTATAGGTTTTAAAGATATGAAAAAACATTTCCTAAATTTTGAAGAAAAAAAAATGTTGATATGGCTCAGAATTCTACTCAAATAAAAGGAATTGAATTTTCAGAACTAAAGGCAGAGAAAAAGCAAATGGTACCTGAAAATTAAGGTAAAATGTTGTTTTGTCAAAATTTCAATAGGTACAGACCTGTCATGGAGTCAAATTTTAGGGCTCTCTAGAGGGAGAAGAAGTGGAGGTGGGTACTTTAAAATACCTTCCCAGGATATACTTTAGCCTATAGACCCATCCCTGAAAGTTTCATTTTCCTAACCTAACTTCTTTCTGAGATAGCAAGAAGTAACTCAACTAGAATTTTACCTTTTATCTGTCTGGTAAAAACCATCCTTCAAATTTTAGATATGCTCTAATTATACAGGAGCAAAAAAATGCTTTTTAAAATTGCCATTATGAGGTAAGATATTAGCTAAAATGCCTGTATAAAGCAAACTAGCCTACCTAGGGAGCCAAAACACTTGAATTTGCTTACTGCTTCTTCAACAATGGCAAAAGGTCTGACAATGAGTAAAGTATGGAATTTAAGTCAGAAACGCCTTTTATGCTTTTTCTATTCTCACCAAAATAAAACACAAATCCCATGTTGACTTGCACAAAAACCTCAAGATAAGTTGTAGTAATTGGTCCTTTAGCCTGATGTAGCTGCTATTTGCTGCTATGAGTGCATAGTTTATAATGGGAGCTTAAAATTGTCTTGGCGAGCTGCATGGTTGAGTATACAACCCTCTAGGCTATACTCTCTTTCTTTATTTGCATATTATTGTTTAAAAATGATCAAGCTTCACATTAATCTCCTTTCATGACCTATAGTTGAAATTTGCTAGGGAAGTATTTATTCCACTAAAAACTCACCACCTATTTTTGAACTTCAATTATACAGCCCTGTTTTTTTTTACCCCCCTTAAGCCTGTATCCAGTTTCTGATAGCCATTTAAATTTCATTTTGTCTGTTGCTCATTTCTTGTCAATATTACTGAGGGGTCACAAATAAGCACTAGAGTCCTCATTGATAAATAATATGTTCTTGTATATATATAGCTTGTTGCTACTTATTTTTCTCTGGGAATACAATGTTTGATGTGGCATAAACCAAAGAAAGGACCTGTAGGCCTAGAGAAAAATATCTTAAGAAAACCGATTTTTATAATTGCACAATAATTATAGCTTACATAATTTTACATGCAGTCCTGCTCTACTTTACCCCCAACCCTCCTAATATAGAAATATATAGCTGAAGTTACATGTTACCTGTTGATTCTGCCAATCTATCCCTCAACCTTTAACTCCCTGTTAATTGAAGCAATTGCAACAAAGCAAGAATGGCAGGAAAGGTAACAGGTGACAGAATACATTGGAACTACATAATTTTGGCTATATATTTGCACATTAGGCAGGTTGGAGGTAAATTATAGTATAGAGATGCATGCTTTTCCCTTTGGTATGTAGGCTAAGTAGAAGATCACTTGTACCTGATGCTGTCCCTGTTGTTTTTAGTTGGATTGGAAACATCCAAAGAAAGTTTCCTTTGAAAAGGAAAGGTGAGATTGCCCAAAAGTGAGATTGAATTTGTCAAAGCTTGGAGGTTTGCCCCTTCAGTCTGTTTAAAGGAAAATGGATTCATAATTGAAGCTTTGTTCATTTCAATCTTAAGGGTGACCAATATTTGTGACAATTCATTAAATGGTTGTAAAGGGATACTTTTGTTTATTCATTAGTCTTCTTTGTTTTCTAACAGTTTTTTTTTTTAATCTTTAAATTGATATCCATTTCTTACAAATTTTTATTGATACCAGAGGTCCATTTGCAAGTTTTCACCTACTTTGTAATCCCTGGTCTCACAATTACATTTAAATTTACTGAAGCTAGGACACACAGAACTCCTATCTATTTAAAGAAAATCAATGGATATAAGTAGGTTTTATTGTATTTAAGCCCTAGGGCCATGGCAATTAAAAACAAAATAAAGGAGATTAACTTTATAATACTTGACATTAAATAAGCATAATAGTCACAAAGAAAAACAAATAACAAAATTATACTTCTGTGTTCAGTTGCCAACCTGAGCAACTGTCATAAATTTTTAAATCTTGCAGAACATTCACCCCCATTACATTCACAAGCTATCTCTCATGACCCACAAATTTGTCCATACATCCACATTTCAGGGAAATGGAAGGACCATCACACTGGTATTCTTCATTTCTACTTATATTTAATGGGTTTGAAAGAAAGTTTCTATGGCTAAGTCAGTAGGCCAGTAAAGGACCTGGTGGTCCTTTAGCCAGGTAGTGCAATAGGAAGCTAAGGACCAGCCAGCCTATGCTCTTGCATGCCCTTCCTCCTTACTGTCCCTAGATTTCCATCTGTACTCATTTAAAGTTGGGCCAATTCTAGCTGAGGTTAGTCATATCACCAACCCCTATCCAAAACCAAATAAACTGGCAATGCCAGGAATTAAACCTATACACCTTGGACAAAGCGTTCCAACCCAAAGCGCCTACCACTTAGCAAGGAACACAAATTTGACCAGAGAACAATAATTATTTGAAAAAAAAATAGAAAATTGAAAAAAATTGCTATAGTTGCCCCACTACTGTCCTATAAATGCTATAGGCCCATTTTATTTAGACAAATCAATTTAAGACAGGTATCAACAAAACTCCATCAGGGATTGTATTTGCTTAAAATACAATCAAGCTATGTGAATGCTCAGCTTTGTGATATTCTAGTCTTGAAATAATAAAAAAAGAGAAAATTTATATTTTCTATTTATTTTTCACCAACTCATTTGAGCAAAATCATTTGTGACAGCCAAATGCCCATGGTTGGCTTAGAACCTCTCTAAATGCTCTGAAACAGCAGGAATTAAAAAAAAATATACTAATCAGCATTAAACTATCCCTTAAATTTGAACACGTGTATTTAATTTGAAAATGATGCTACTGCTAGTCAGGTTACTGTGCTGTTCCCACTGGCTCTACTGCAGTTAAAAATGGGCAGTTACCATGCAGTAACTGCAGTTACTGAAAAACCATCAGCTGGAACACACCCATAAGCAATTATATCTGTATATTATATCAATTATATATCTTATATTATTATATTATATATATATATACATAAGCAATTATATCAATTATATCTGTAAAGAACATACAAAAAGGCATCAAGTAGTATATTCACTTTATTTTTAAGGCAAAATATGAAAAAAACAAAAAATTTACTCCCGACCTGCCTAATTTGCTAATATATAGCCCAAATTATATATTTTAAATGTATTTTGCCACCTTTTAGCCTACTTATTTTTCCAGTTCTTGTTTTGCCACAGTTGCTTCAATTATCAGGTACTATGGTTGAGGTATAGATTGGCAGAATCAATAGGAAATATGCAATTTCAGCCTTAGATTTCCATATTAGGAGGGTTGGTGCTAAAGTAAAGCAGAGCTGCATACTTCTCTAGTGCTTAAGTATGACCCCTTAGCAATATTGACAAGAAATGAGTAACAGAAAAAATGCAATTTGGACTAAATGGCAATCAGGAACTGGATACAGGCTAAAGGGGGCCAAAAACAGGGCTGTATAATTGGAGTTCAAAGAACTCCAATTATACAGTGATTTTAAAAAATCACTGTATATAAGTGATTTTTTAGTGAACTAAACGCTTCCCTTGCTAATTTAGGACTTTAAATTGATTAGCCTACTGGAATTTACCTATCCTATGCAATTGAAATATTTTACCTTTTCAGAGCATTAAGACAATCCATCACAATAAAAAAAAAATATCCAAGGCATCTTGAATGGAATGACTAAAAGAAGACAAATGAAAATCACAATTTGCAATCTAACAATTAAACTTCTGGCCACACAAATTGTATTAGGATACCCAGCTCTGAAATAATTGCTCAAGTAGCTTTGCAGTAACTTTAACTAATATTGCAATAACTTTATAAGTTTTTTCTTAACCATTTTATTATCTACCTATCCCCCCACCCAGTAAAAGAAAAAACCCACCCACCCACACAAGAAAAAAGCCAGTTTTAACTAGGGTAATAACATAGTTTTTAAGTCTATTTTAGTGCAGCCTACCCAACAACAAAAATCTGGCTCAATAACTCACCATACTGGTAGACAAAAATGTTGCCTTCATCCTGGATCCATCTGAACACATACTCCATGATTACCTATAATTGAAACTTTTGCCCTCTTTCCGAGTTAACTTGAGACGAACGTACAAAATGTAAAAGTTGTTAAAAGTCAACTTTTCATTAACTTTCAGTCAACTTTTACAAATCGAACGCTAAAAGTTAACTCGGAATCACAAATAAAACGTCAGAATGCTGGTTTCAGTCAACTTGGAATGTGATTCGAACGCAACTTTAATTTGTAAGTCAAAATATGAACAACAAAAATTTACCCCCTAGCATGCCTAA